>NC_139665.1:3152955-3277955 GCF_951799395.1 Argentina silus
TTGTCAGTCTGAAGAGGTTTGAAGCTGTCATTGATGAAACGACATGCGAGGGGGTGCGCCCCCACCGTCCTTCTACCGAAGCCTCTGTGGCACGCAGCCAGACAGGGCTTCACCATAGATAAAGCTTTGCCCTTATTGAGCAGGTCGTGTAAGAACGATGGGATCGCGGAGACAGGGTCCTGAAAGGGTAATCTTACAGCTCTCACGCTGCACATGGAATAACCTCCATTTCAGGTCTTAAAGACCTCTAGTGGAATGACGCCCTATCACTCTGAATCATGGCAGCCACATTCAGAGGCAGACCTTCCAAGGTTTGGTTGAAACTTTCACGGGCCAAACCCGTAGATCCAAAAGCTCGGGACGAGGGTGAAATAATTGGTCCTGGGCTTGTGATCATAATTCCTTGAGTTGCAATTTTTAACATTATCGAATTGCCCCCCCCCCATCACATTTTGTTTTGCTGTGGCAAAGTTAGCTGAAGTTAGTAGTGGCTATTTAAACAACTCCGAACCATGGGTTACAGTTTCTCCTGGCCCATGGACAACTTTCAGTGTAAGGAACTATCAGACTATAATGTGTAAAAAAAAAAAGAACTATCCCTTTAAGTTAACACATACAGTCATCTCCATTTGAAGCTTATTTTTTGCTCATTGTATTTTCTGAGGTTGATGACTTTGATGCCACTCACAGCTCTCTATCTCCAGGGTGCAGTTCTGCTCGTCCAGAGGGTACCTGCGCAGGTCCATCATACAGGCTGCCGTCGTCGTGATCCTGAGTCAGACACACACAGGAGGAAAGAAGACTCACTTCAGCAACGGCTACAACAGAAGCCACACGTTCTCCAGCCCTTTAATCTGGACCTGCCGCAGACATTCTCTGATAAAACCACCATCATATCTACTTTCCCAAGACTTTTTCAGGGAACCGTGGCATTGTTGTATTCTGAATAACTACAGACAACTGCACGGTGAGAAAGGACGACTCTGTTCCCCCTTGTTAGAAACACGTGATGCAGCTGACTGTTTTGGAGAAACGTAATATGGGCATCCATCTTTAGTCCTGGTGTTTCCATTAGTATCAGATTAGATTAGAGAGGCTAAAAGCAAGACGTCAATGCAGGTAATGTACAGGTAATGTACAGGTAATGTAATATCAAAACATTTCAAATGGCATCAACCAATGTTCAGAGATCCTACTCCTTTATTGCTGTTCATACATTACAGTATGACTTGTCATTGCAGTTTATTTATATCAATGAATAAAAAAATAATTTCGTATTGTAAGAAAGAGTAGCTCCTCTTTAGATCAAGTCATCTTTGATCAAGATAAGATACATCAAGATAAGTCTGTTTGTCAGGAGCCATTAGACTCCACTGGTAACGTGGAGACACATTTAAATACTTAAAGGAGCAGAGTGTAAATCTGTTGTAAATCTGCCACCTCTGGCGACCGCTGTGAAATTCAGTTCTAAACAACATCCCCCCCAACATACACACCCACACACACACACACACACACAGACACATACACACCCACACACACACACAGACACACACAGACACACTTCCCCTCCAAAAAATGTTTTTTTACCGCAAATAAAAACCAGATCCAGCGATCCACTTTGAATGTAAACAGTTCTGGATCAGCTGAAACAGAACCCACCTCAGACCGTAGAGAACCGTCCCGTCTGGGTGGAGCCGGATCATGCGGTTCTTCACTGTGACACCGTGGACAAATGACTTCTTGTCGTTGAGGAAATAAGTGTCAGGCACCCACAGCTGATCTGCTACCCGATTATCCAGGGTTAGGTTGAGGGGGATCCCTACGTAGGCCAGACGCTTGTCCCTCCAGTACTGCTGGAAGTACATGGTCAATGTGTAGTCCTGGGGAACAAAAAGAGAAATTCATGGTAAGTATTGCAAGCACGGCGTTTGTTTTCATTTAAACATATGGTGTGTGTGTGTGTGTGTGTGTATGCCTATGATTCTTTCTGTACATGTGAAATGATACTGTAGGTGAGTACTATCATAGATATGACTATCTAACATAAATATGGGAACTGAGCGCTTTCATATTTGGATTCATATTTATTTAGTTTTTGTGATGAGAAGACTTCTGTAATGAGCTGTGGGAACCAAATGGTAGAAATTAAATGTTCCATTCGCAGACAAACCTATAATCCACTGCAGAATAAGAGCACTTTGTTCCTGCAAGGATTTCACAGTTGGTACTGAGATACTACCCCATGCCATCTTGATTGTCCGTCCGCCCCCCCCCCCCCCCCTCCCCCCTCCCTCAGGAGCACATCCACTCCTTCTTATTACCATCTGTCTCTCTCTAGTTGTGTGAAATGCCAGCACTAGAAGGCTTCCAACCAGCAGGAACAGTGTGGGCTGGATGATTCAGCCACAGCCGTAATGGCGATTACACAACAGCCCAATGTAGGCATTGGTGAACCAGGACTCTGCCCAGCTGCCTCTACCACACAGTCCTATTTCTCAAGACTGGCTCTCCCTCTGAGCCGTCCCTGTGTGGACCCTGCCACATGGTCGCTGCAGCCTGCGCCATGTACGATAGGTCCCATTTCAGTGTATAACATACACTCAGCCCTGACAGCCTGCTGTAGAACAGATCCCTCTGTACTGTTTGTCTCTGTTGGCTTGCTTTCACTGTGCCGACCCACCTATCGCCCTACCTGAACTATGTTGAGCCGATACCCCCCCCTCACAACCCTCATGGTATGAAACCTCTGATAGACTATTCAATGATGTTGCAGGATATGTATTTCAATGTCTGAGCCCTCCAGGTGGTGGCAATCTGTCAGGGGTTGTAGTCTTAGATGAGTTTTTACATGAGATGGATCATGAATGATTCAAATCACAAATGTAGCTGAGTCCTGAATACAACACTGCTGCCTTGGAATTCTCATCAATTCTGCATCACACTGCATTTCAGACGGAATGATTTTCCTGCTGAGCGGTGATTCAGCTGGTGAAGCCTGAGACACAAGCAGGCAGTTTACCGAGGGTGTCATTTAATGGCGCCTACAGTATATAGATTTAAAACAAACATATCAATGATGCTTGAATTATAGAATGAAGAACCAGTGTGTGACCCTTATCATACTTTGCTTTCAAAAGCTGCCCTTAACAGAGGTCGGCAAATGCTGGTATGATTTTGCTATAAATATAGTTTTACTCTGTGATGGATGATTTAAAAGTAGAAAACTTCATTCAAAACATATTCAAGAAAAATTGCACGCTTTAAAAAATATTCAAATAAGTACAAATCTCAAAAAAGTAAAATTCTAAATCTGCTCAAGTACAGTAATGAGAGTAGTTGTAATTTGTTACTTTCCACCTCTGAGTATTATAAACATTACAACAGTATTATAAACAACTAGCAGTAATTGATCATTTAACATTAAGGTCCAATTATAACCAATTTATTATCCAATGATAAACCATTTACAAATGTATAACTCATTAGTTTAGATTGTTAGATATTCACTTGGTGTTGCCAAATAGGGCGCTTGCAATCAGGAGTCAGTTATTTCTGCTTTATAAATGCACTTATAAATGTATGGGCAAAAAATATGGTGACAGCTGTACTGTACTTTGGGACATCATCACATTGTACTGTATGTAAAGATGTGTTGAATCAGTTTGCTACCAGCCAAATTGTCCCCACAATTCAGGAAATAACGTTCCCAACTGTGCAACCGCTGTGCAACCATTGCAAATAATGTCGCATGATTTCACAGCAGGGTTAGTTGCATTTATAAGGCACTAATAACTGGCTCCTCATTGCAAGCTCCCTATTTGGCAAGTGAATAACTGAACTGAATAACTGAGTTATAACTGTTGTAAGTGGTTTATAATACAATAATAATGTGGTTATAAATTATGTATGAACTAATTGTAAACCATTTATAAACCCTTTACAAAGGGGACATTAATGTAAAGTGTTACCAAAGTGCTTTATGGTCTAAAACAGACCTCCTTATCCAGTTACAGAGCTCCTCCTCACTACATACCCCCTCCTTCTTTTAAAAATAGATAATTAAAACGCATGTAATTATGCATGCCATCAATGTTATGTCCTTCATTATGAATCCATATGATTTGTGGCAGTCAACAATTAAAAAGCAATTCCATGACCTCCCTCAAGGGATTTGCCGGTGCCCTTCTTTCACTGCTGGGAATCCCCAAGAAGGTCCCTCCCTACTTCCATGGATTACCTCAACAGCATATCAAAAGTAGCATTGTCCCCATGGCCATGGGAAGCAAAAGCGGATTTGTAGAAGGAGCTGATTATGCCAGTAAAGAGAGTAATGCGAGAGAGGGGAGACCCAAACTAAACACACAGTTTCCACTGAGACATGAGTAGATTTCTCTGGATGTGCAATAGCGGGCCTTAATATAAATAAATCTGGATTAAATTGGCCAGTAAGGCTTTACTGGGCTTTGGAAGGAATTCCCAAGGGGCAACATCCAAGAATTCCACAGATGACATGATGCTGGTCCACAGTTGTCCCAGAAATGTAGATGCTCTGATTTGGCCCAGCCAGTGAGGACATCTAGGTTTCGTAGAGGGATGATACTGCAGAGAGGCTGACTGCTGTATCAATAACAGCATGCCCAATGCTAATATAGGCAATCACACATTTTAAAGTGCGAGGTTAATCTTAAAGGGGCAATCTGGGATTGGTACATCCATTTGTGTGCTTCTAAATACAATGATACTGTATATAGCCATTGATTCTTGAAGAATATAACATATTAATGCCCTATGAGCTTAGTTCAGCTGTCTTACCCCATCAGAACCCAAAATATAAGCTTGATTGTAAATATATATTAACAATCAAGCTTATATTTTGAGTTCTGATGGGGTAAGACATATATATGTTTATATGTAGGTACAGAGGTGCAGGTATTTCGGTACAGTGGTGAGCAAACAGCAATGGCAGAAGCATTGGAAAATATGTCCTCCACACTTCTGCATGACAGTTTTTCAGCTGAACACCCACACACTGCGGAAAGCCATGTACTGGTACGTCTGTGTACTCATATCTGTATGTATGTTATTATTTCCACGTCCCCAACTGTATTGTTTGTACAGTAATCTCCTCCTTCCAACATGACCCTCTCAGTATAGTACGGGTCAGACGGTATCTAAAATACATAACCAAATGCAGTGGATTGTGTTTGTATGATTGAAATGCCATTCAGCAAACACAGATACAGTGTATGCTGCACATGAAATACATTTTTAGAAAGACTGACTCGTGTAAAAATAAGAAACGTTCTGTTCATTCATCGTGTTCACGGTTGGTCGTTGGTTAAATTAACTTATTTCATCACTTGGTTTGAAAACACTAGATAGTAGGCTAATTATAATAGTTTCCATAGTAACTGATGGCTGTGGCTTCTCCTCTCGTCCTCCACTCTGCAGCTGTACAGTGAGGAGAAACACGCTGCAGCCCCACTGTGATTGTGTGTCACTGTGGTTTATGGAGAGACAGCAGCGTATGAGTAAAAGATTACAGGCTGTACAAAAGGTAGCACTTCACGCGGGACTACATGATGTTATAGAGGTGACATTGCCATCTTAAATACCCTCAAAAAGACCCCTCTCCAACAAAGGAAGGGGGAGGGGGGCGGGGGGGACATTTGATTTCTAAATTATACAGATGAATTCACATCGCAATGTTTTCTATCAGCATTAATTAAATGATACAATTTGCTCATTTGTTGCTCAAGTGTCTCATGTTCCTCAGCACACAAAGAAACACTGATATCATGACTAGAACAGCGTTCATGTTCTTCTTAGTTGTGTTGGCACTTTATATTGAAAAGATTCAGAGGAAGTACAATAAAAGACCTCAACATCTCATCAAGCATGATCGGAAACATTTGTCTTGATGTGCAGTGGTCAGTGACATCAGTGTGAGATCAGCAATCTATTTTTCGATGCACCTTTTGGTGAACTTGGTCTGCGCATGCCCCTGCCCTGGGGCGACTCCTCACCTGACGTGCCGGCCTCAAGTAGGGGAGCTCTGAGCTAATTAGTTCTGAGAGCAGCAGCTGCTATACACATGTTGTGTATCTCTTCAGGAACCACTGTACAGTGTATAGGCAGAGATAAGATCTGCCCAGACAGCTGTATTAATGGACATGCCAGATGGATGCCGTCCGTGCGTGCGTGCGTGCGTGCGTGCGTGCGTGCGTGCGTGCGTGCGTGCGTGCGTGCGTGCGAGTGGGACAGAGAGAGAGAGAGAGAGAGAGAGAGAGAGAGAGAGAGAGAGAGAGAGAGAGGAGCATGTACTGTCTCTAAGATTGGTCCTGAGAGGGGGCAAGTGAAAATGACTCCAACATTAATCCTTCTTTAAGCTGCTGAGAGTTCACATACTGTATGTCTGAATAATTGAAACTCAGAAGTCCTTTAGTGCTGATTTGAAGTAGTTGTGCATACTTTAAGGGGTATTAGCACAAGATAAAGACTGTCTCTTCCCTCACTGAGAGTTTATTAGCAAGGTCATTAATCATTTAACATGTACAGTACATACCGTAACCATAGACATGGTTTTACTGACCATACTTTGACACTTTCCAGTGCGACCAACCTGTAGGCCTACTTGTAATTCAACTAGTGTGACGCTTTCCACGCAAGGGAATACCATCTGCCAACCAGTTAAACATACAATACTATTACTCTGGTAGGCTACCTACCTTGCAGCTTTTAACCAAATCAACCTCATGTCACACTTGAGTGAAGAGGCTTTTATATGGTAACTGAAAGATATGTGCATATGTGTGTACAGTGTGAGCATATATGCATATGTACATTATACTGTACACTGTACACCGATATCTATTCTGTATGCAGTGACAATACATGAATCACACTGTATAGGCCAACTTATGGTAAGCATATCAACATTAATCAAGTGTTCCATCAAATGTATTTCGTGATGCAACAGATCCAAATAAAACAGCTTGACCAGTCAGGCGCTGTGTACCACGTGATATCAGCACCAGCCAGGTAAACTGGAGTGGGAGGAATCCATTCCAGACAAGTGCGCTTACAATGATAACAATTTTTTCAATATGCACAAAAGGCCTAGCTAGAGAGTAAAAAGTTGTCGGCCTATATGTGTGTGCAGTGGTGAGGAGAGTGTAGGTACGACTAGGTTGCAAAATAGTTTCTACGCCTCTGAGTATTTACATGTTAAGCGACATGAGCTGCGCTCAACGCAAGGTACAGCGCAGCTTGCGCCCAAAACTCCGGACAGCGCTTGCGCTACCAACGGCCGTAGCACGTTGATTAGGAAGTGCAGCCTTGCGCTTATCATGTCATTGCCTTTTAGTGCTTCATTTATTACATGGTTGATGAAGTTCACTCACCATGTTTACTTCGGAGACCATGTCTATGCTCGCGACATCTATACTCATGCCAACTGCTACGGGAGCCCCTGAAATGCAAATACAAATATAGTTACAATGACTGCACCTGTATTTTGCAAATGGCTTTAATCTGGAACTTAAAAAAATAACTCCGTTGGAAAAAAGACGTACCTCCAAAGTCTGGTCGTAGGCGAATATCATATCCCTTCAGTAGTTTGTCCACTGTCTCTTTCACAAAAGACATGTTCCCTGGTTCATTAACGCTGAAATGACAAAAAGATTATATTTACTAGTTTAACCCGCGCGCACTCTTTCCAGACGCACTTTGACCAAAGCCACACTCACCTTTGTGCGCAACATACAACAGCCACAATAACTGGTGCAGAAAGAACACTGAACAGTCTTCCTTTCTGAAAAGCCCACATCCCTTACGCTGTTTTATGAAGAACGTATAACGTGCAAAAACGGTCCTAATCCTAATTGTTAAAGATAAGAGTATTCCATTGGCAACTATAATCGAGGTCGTTGGCTTTTGAGATAATTCGGATATGTACAAAGGTTTGACATCACTCTTATTTGGGTTGCTCTCTCTCTCTCTCTCTCTCTCTCTCTCTCTCTCTCTCTCTCTCTCTCTCTCTCTCTCTCTCTCTCTCTCTCCCTCTCTCACACACACACACACACACACACACTCTCTCTCTCTCTCTCTCTCTCTCTCTCTCTCTCTCTCTCTCTCTCTTTTTCTCTCTACGAATATCAAGCAACTCCTAAATGAACCGCAGCCTGCTGACGAAGACACAGTCGGTGGAGGCTGCAAAGGCACTGTGTTTGAAATAGGAGCCAACCATGTCACTCCAAATCCCCCGTAAAATATTTTGACGTGCCAACAAAAACATCCCCGTTCTTTTACACTGAGTTACAATCAGGGGTTTTCACCCCAAATTCAAATTGATGATCCAGTGATCTCTATACGTCTATATTATTGGCAATAGTGATATTTAATTGGTATTGTCTAATTGGAACAAGCGTATTAACTAACAAGTCGTCTCCCATTGGGTGATCACCACACTTCCCTAGTGTTGCTCAATAATTAAAATTGACCGCTCGATATCCGTTGGGATTATCATTCCAGCACAAAAGAGTCACAGTAAGTAAGTCTTACTTACTTATGTGTTTATCAGAATGAATCACACCGGACATTGACCATGGATTATATTCAGTTATATAGAATATTGAATTCATGTGACTTACCTTGTGTCATAAATTGCAAACAACTTCTTGTTTCCATCGACAGCATTCCTGAAAAATATGAGCAACAGTTATAGGCTACTCAGTTTTTGTACTGTCATTGTACAGTACCTGCACAGTCTAGCATGTTGATCATATTACCCAACATCCACAGATACCTGGTGACATGCATCATATTCAAACAGAACAATAGTTAATTCATCTTTATTTATTTATTGTTTCAATACAATTTCCTTAGACGTATAGCCTATGGTTTTATGGAGCATTATTTTGTATGCGCAGTTGGAGTATTACGTGTCAAAACTCAACAATAGAACAGCACCATATATATATATATATATATATAGCCTACTGTTCGAGACGTTCGTTGATATGGGGAGCTGTCCAGTACATGGTGCTGAAACAAACTTGGCCGCTCATAAATAGTTATTTTCATTAACAACATATTGGTTTTCCATTACCACAACTTTTTTTATCACCAATACTTGTAAATAGCCTACGTATATATCCGACATAACAATCAAAGGCCTACTGAGAGTAAAATGTGATTTGACAAGACAACATCAGCTGTCTATGAAATATGGAGTAATAGTACCCTCTTACGGTTATCATTATAACTATCACTGACTTTGTTTGATGTTGTTAAAATGTTGGGGGGGCTATCGGCCTATTTGCCCAAACGGTGAACTATTTGCCCAAACGATAAACATGAGCACCTCAATTGATGTACAGTAGCAAGGCTATAGCCTATACACATTATGCTGGGTCTGGACTTTCTCCTAACGTGATGTATCACCCCACTGCACCCTTATTCATTGACATGATTTCCAACCAGACCTAATTGCAGCTTGCGAGGGAAGATTCCGTTTTTACTTTGAATTATAGCCCATTCCTTCACAACGAGCTATGGAAGTAAAGGGTAAGCGAGGATGGTAACAAAGGCAAAGTTTAGTGATGCGAGGACTCCTTGGGGGACCTTTGTAACGGTCGCACCTATAGTAAGACACCGGTACGAAAAAATGTTGCAGTCTGTGAGCGGCTCTGGAGGTGAGAAGTGTGTACAGAAGGGCTACTCGTCCGCTCTGACATCAGCGGACGAATTACTTGAGCAAGGGTAACAAAAACGTTGTCACGAATAGATATGCGGGTCATATTGACACTTCTCAAGAAGGTGCGAAGAGTGTGATAGGACGAGACATCGCTTGATAGCCTGTGAGTTGGAACTCATTCTACCAAATCAGGGGAGAACAATACACGATCGAATCCGCCTGCGGTGGTAAATCTAAACGGTGTATTCCAGCATACCTCGACTTTCATTGTTGCATGTTTTTGAACCCCTCTTCCACGGAAATGAAACCCAAGATGATGGCACTCCATTCAGGTAATCTGTTTGATTACGCCGCTATCAATGAATGCATGAGGATGGCACTAGAAGCACCCATGAGCCGTTTTTGGGTATTGGGGTGGGGGAGGGCGATCATTATAGTGAAAGCTATGCGAATTTATACGCAGTGAAGCTCACAATGCGAACAGTTGCACCAAACAGATGTATTCTCTGCTGCAACAAGGGGTTTGGGGTTATTGAACAGAATTAATGAATGTACTCAATGACCATTCACTCAGACTGAATGCCCAGAATATCATGTTCATAGCATGACTTTCGAACTGTTATTGCATCGAGGGGTCTGATTAGTGCCTATAGTTGTAGTAACAATAGAAGCAGTAGTAATCATGATTATGATTGTCACAATAATGATAATAAAAATTTTTAAATTGTTTTTCAGACATTGAGGAGAAAACACTCAGCGTTTCAACAATTAAACACGTTTTGCTCCCTGTCCTACTGGTGTGTATTTCATGTCAAGTTAGGTAAGTCAACGTGTACTACAGTTAGTTCAAAATGTGCACCCACATTACATACTGGGGGTAGTGGGTTGCTTTGTGTAGGTGTTAAGTCGAAAGTTGTAGGCCCAACTATCATACATAGTAGTAGTAATAGTAGAAGCTGTAGTTATGATGATGATTGTCACAATGATGCTAATCCATTTGTTTTGTTTTTTCACACATTTGAAACAAACGTGTACTACAGTCAGTTCTTAATACAATTGGCTACTGTACCTCTTTAATTAGAAATATGTATTTTATGTCTAGGTTTTTCATGCCACTTGTGTTGTGTCTCATGATGGTTCTTACAGGGTTCAACACCTAATGACACTGTCCTCGTCAACCAGACATTATGCTTACCAGTCTGGTCTCTCCCCCTAGTCTCTCCCAAACCACTGAGGCACAGAAAGATGACAACAGCACTGTCTTCACGCGGATCCTGGATGGACTGCTGGATGGCTATGACAACAGACTCAGGCCAGGACTAGGAGGTACTGCACACTGATTTAGTATTCTGATCCAAGCCCATATCGATACATTCAAGGAGGTAACAACAGTATTTAATATGGGCGCATATTTGATGCAGTTGGACAGAGTAGCTGTGGTTCTCTACAGTCCATTTAGACACAGTTGGATTTCCTGCAGTTCAGCCTACTCAAGCCAGGTGCTGTCGAGCCATTGTGTGACGCTGCAGGGCACGGATTTAAATGAATTAGGCCTATAGTAAGACATATGGATGCATCTGTGTGAAAGTGTATGTTTTGTTTGGATTTATTGTGAATTAATTCATACTAAGGCTCATTAATGTTTTGTGATTCAGCACAGCATCACCTTTTCAGAAAAGCACTCGCTAGACCCTGTTGATATGGTGAGAGAGAGAGTGTCTCCTCATATGGCACCTTGGATGAAATATTCCCCAGAGCAAAGTAATCACAGTAATAGATCAATCCTAAGTGAAAATGAAGTGCACTGCGATCCTTCCACATATCACAGGCAAAGCACTCTTCATGACCATCTCCGTCTGCAAAAAGTAACCTTGAGAGGTAGAAGTCTATTCAGAGAAGAGCGAAGGCACAGAGCATACATTGAAAGAAATGCACCTCCTTCTCCTGCATCTCTGAGAGAAAATGTTCCCTGACTTATGCAGTCTTAATAACCTTTTTCATTTTTTGTTATTTTCATTTAATTTATAAATCTTCTTTTATGATGTCAGTAAGTATCACAATTCAGTGATGCTGTGCATTCCCCATGAAATTATGCCAGAGAAATGATGTGTCAAAGAAAGGGCTGCACTAATTTCCTGAGAAATCTATTTCTATCTGTTTCTGTTTCTATCCTTGATAAGAGAGATTTAGATGTATAGCAATGCTTGAATTTACCTTTGGTCCTTTTCTACTCATATTTGTATTTCAAATCCCACTTTATCCACAGAAAATGTCACAGAGATCAAAACCAATATATTTGTCACAAGCTTTGGGCCAGTTTCAGATACTGAAATGGTGAGTATTTACAGCCAATTCCAAATATACACTTTCAATTATATCCATTCAAAGCATGAGACTGCAGCAACCCCAGTTTCTTCCTGAAAACATTATAAGCACCACAATTATTAAGGGGCAGATAGTTGCAATGTAATGATAGCCTACAGTATATGCTGCTCAGTTTAATAAATTAATCAATATCTCATGTAGTAGCACGGACTTGTGCCTCTGAGTTTTACCACGTATCGATAGCATGTTTTTCTCTACCTCAGGAATACACTATCGATGTGTTTTTCCGACAAAGCTGGAAAGACGAGCGCCTCTGCTTCAATGGCCCCATGCAGATGCTGCCCCTCAACAACCTCTTGGCCAGTAATATCTGGACCCCCGATACCTTCTTCCTCAATGGCAAGAAATCCATCGCCCACAATATGACCACCCCCAACAAGCTGCTGCGGCTGCAGGATGATGGCACCCTGCTCTACACAATGAGGTACATAGATCCCACAGTACCTGAGCTCTGTCTGAAGTCCTCTCGTCATGCTCTCACACTAGAATACACTACAGCCAACTAGGCCCTGTCCTTGCCTGGTTTTGTTGTTGTTAAGTGTGCAGGAGGCAGGGTTGTGTAAAATACTTAGAAAATGTATTCAGGTACTGAATACTGAGTACATGGCTCAAAATGTATTCAGTATTCAGAACTGTTTTAAGAATGTTTTCATTTGTACACAGGAGCATTGAATAAACCATAGAAAATAATTGTTAAAAGAAGCATGGACACACTGAACAGATATTTGCAACATATTTGGATATTTTGACTTTAAAATGGTTCTGGTAGCACCGCAAATTGAAAGCCGACTTCTTCCACCTGTCAGTGTCAGCCACTCTCTCTGTGGAAAAACCATGGTGCAGTCAGGTGGACACAAAAAACCATGGTGTAGTCAGGTGGACACAAAAAACCATGGTGCAGTCAGGTGGACACAAAAAACCATGGTGCAGTCAGGTGGACACAAAAAACCATGGTGCAGTCAGGTGGACGTCAACATATTTTTTTTTCACTCAGCTGAGCAGCTACTGTGCAGTGCAGAGTATTAGCAATGTTGTGAGATCGATTTAGTCCTTTTATTTTTACATAGATTAAAAGTATTCTAAAAGTATTCATTTTCTTATTTATTAGAAAGTATCTGCATTCTGACTACCCATTTTTAAAATGTATCGTTCCAGAATATTGAATACTTCAAAATGTATTCTGAATATGTATTTTGAATACATGTATTCCGATACCTATACAAACCTGTTAGGAGGTTAGGAGGTTACAAGACCTTCTGAAGTGAATTTTGGGCTGCCATGTGACTCGGTCCAACTCTCTGATGTTCTAGTAAAAGAATAGTCTGTTGAATAACAATTGCTTTTAACCAAAATGCATGTAACACACACCTTATGGTTTTTTAAATATTTTTAGCTGGGTGCCATTCAGTGACATATTTCACTGTACTTTGTATATTATGGAACAACCTGAACAATATGTGACAGCCGCAGGTTGGATCAAAGATATAACCCTTTTCATTCATGACAGAGAAGTTGATGACTTGTGACCATTAGCAATAGAAGTTGACCTCAGGGCGTGCTGGCGTCCTCTCAGGAATCAGCTGATCTCAAATCAATGCTACCCTCTGAGCTCCCAATGCCAGATGCAAGATAGATGATCCACATGTACCCGTCAGAGCAATGTTTCCAACTCTAATCGGTGTGATCGAGCATGTCCACTGACATCAAACTCTTATGAGGAAGCAATACGATTCGGATGCAGGCACGTAATCTAAAAAGGTAATAGATTCCCAACGACTCTGGGAATGAAACATCAGGACACTGCTTTTAATCGGCTGGTTTTACTACTGTCTCTTAATGCATTTCCATTACCAGGAAAAGAGATTAGTACTACCTAGATTTATTGCATGCACAGCCTCTCAGAGTCCACTGACATCAGGAAAAGCTTCTTCTCTGCTCTGAGATAATGACTAAATGTGATTGCTTTCTCACTCTGATTCAGAAACATTAGCCGCGAGCCACAGTTTTCAGAGCAAGTCGCATATTTGTCTCCACAAATAATTCATTCGGTGTTCTATTTCACAACACTTTATGAGCTCTCTGTAAAGGCATGATGGTTGTTGCATCCCATTATATTTTGATTCTGAAAAGGTTAAGACAAGAGGAAATACGTGTGCTATTCTCTTTCCCACAGCACAAACTGCACGTATAGTCGTAATGCTCTGACGCATGAAATTGCCACGTCAACTTGTCGACCAATCAGACATGTTCATTACATTGGGGCCGCCATTTAATTTGTTAAATGTTAAAAATGCCAATCAATTTGTTTTGGTGAATTGACACTTACACACAGTTAGAAAAAGATTTGCAAAATCAATTATGATTATCCTCAAATTATTGATAGAATGACACCTGATGCGTGTCATATTTGTTGGGGGACCGCAGCGTACTGTACATGGTCCACCTACGTTTACACCGATAGCACCTACCAATATGCACAACTGTCCTCATAGGACTGGCTGGAGATTGACAGTTCATTGAGTGCTCAGTGCTGCACTTCTTCTCAGCGCCACATGAGGGCAGCCTTTCTCGCTCACAATGAAGCCAAATGAGGCCCTTAGTCGGTCTCAGATGCTCATATCCATTGAGCATTAGCTAGTGCTTGATGTTTGTATATCTTGTCTCAAAATCCTTAAGCTGTTTTTGTCACAACAAGCAAGGTTATACAACTGGATCGTTACATAGTGAAGTGGACACAGCCTGAGGCCCACACGGTCCTCAAGGACCTGAGGTGTCCTCATTTCAGTTTGTTTCTGATTTGAGTGCCCTATCATATCATTGTATTTATATTCATCAATGTATGTGGTTCTGGGTTTTCATCTGTAAACACAGACTTGAAACACATGATGGATTAGAACCTCTGCTGAGAATGTACAAGAGGTAGAGTGATGATGACCACACGAGGGCAGTATAATCTATATAATGTCCTGTGCTTCGTTGATTCTATCAATAAATGATGGTGACTTTATTGACCATTCTTAGATGAGTTTCCCAAACAGCTTTGCTGTACTAAGTTCATCCTTTTTTCATTGCCTATGTGGAGTGTATCTGCGCAGGCTAACACGCAGCGTATCTACGCAGGCTACTAAACTACTAAACTAATGATGATGATGATGATGATGATGATGATGATGATGATGATGATGATGACGGTGATGGTGATATTGTTGTTGTTACTTTAGGTTAACCATATCAGCAGAGTGTCCTATGCAGCTGGAGGATTTCCCAATGGATGCTCACGCTTGCCCTCTGAAGTTTGGAAGCTGTGAGTAGATTGTGCTTATAACAAGACTTTGTGTTGTAACGTGTCATAACTACATCATAATGCACCATACCTGTATTGTTCAGGAACTGTTATTCCCGCCTCAGTCAAACCTCTACCTCTCTCAGCTTCCAAATGAATGCCTCTCAAGAGACAGTTGATCTTGCACAGTGACAGTATTACAGACAGCAGCGTGCTTCTTCAACACACAGGCTATGAACAGCGCATTTTCCAGTCAGTGTATTAATCAATGGGACATGGGATCCTGAATGAACGGATGCTAAACCTGTCCATTAAAAGTGCTCTGACGATAAGAAGAGTTTTCCATCCTTAATCTGCCTGCTTAACCTTAACGTTTTAATTAGAGGGCTACCTGGTACTTGCCCTGTGGCCTAAATTGCCTCTCAGAGCACCCCAGGTGTGCATTATGATTGGCCAATTAGCCATAGATGGAGATTACAGCCGGGACCCTATGGCCTTCCGGCTGCTTGTATTGGGGGTGTGACACCAGGTCCTGAGTAAGAGGATTCGGGCCCCTGTGTATCACTGCTGGAGGGTGTGGGTGTGTGGTGTCACATGGGGATCTGAGGCTAAGCATCTCATCCAGTTAGGTTAAGATCCCCTCAGGTATTGCATTTGACCTGACTTTGCCTAAAATACCTCAGCTATTCTTTAACCTTTGGCCTGGGACGCAGGTTTTCCCTGGTGGACCTGTTGGGAGAACCCTGATACTTATTTGGCACCTGCAGTGTTCTCACACCATACACCATGAATACCATGACTGATTTGTGAGCTGATTGGACAACCCCATACAAACGGACAACAAGTCTGACCAAACAAGGCTGCTCAAAAATAAGAAAAAATGAGTCCCTATCATGTTATTAAATTCAATAAGCAGAATGGTGCTAAAGGTGTAAAGGTTATGACATTTTAAACAATGGGGGTCAAGCCTCTCTCAGTCTGCAACACTTCAAAGCTTTGGTGCAGCAACTGAGATTAATTTGATATTTCAGTGCTATTAATACAAAAACCCAAGGTTGTCTGTTAAGAGCGGAGAGATGAACCATTCGTCAAAAGATAATGAATATGATAAAAATGATAAGAAAATGACGATAATTCATTCATTCATTCATTCATTCATTCATGGACAAAGCTGTGCAGTGAAAGGCGGATGGCCAGTTCCATAGTTCCGTTGAACACTGCTGCAAAGTTGGCACAGGTAGTCACGTCATGGCTGCCAAGTCCTTTAGCTCTACTATAAAAATAAAGAAATCCCCCACGTCATGTTCCTTAATACTTCTGACCCTAACCAACTTTTAATTTTGACCCTGGTTTTTGGCTAATGAGATCCAACATCCAACACACTGTACTGTGGCAGTCCGCTGTGTCTGCAGTAGACCCACCGAAACCAAGTCAGCGTTCACATACTACCTACACTTTGTTGCTTGGTTACGGCACTGTACTTTTAGAGGACCTCTCACTTCCTTTCTCTTTGTTCTCTTTCCTTACATTTTATACTCTTAATCATCCTCCTAACAACCGGGGAAATGGTGCTGTTCTGTCCCTGGAAACACTCACGCTGTACCTCTTTTACATTATTTTCTTTACTCCAGAAAGACCTTTTGTCATCAGGGGATTAAAACAGCTATTCTTTCATCCATAATTATTTCATTTTCTTGGAAAAGGAGTACACAAGGCATAGAAGTGATAAAGTAGATTGGTACAGCATAGAAATGATGAAGTAGATTGGTACAGCATAGAAATGATAAAGTAGATTGGTACAGCATAGCCTTGAAGAGCATGACTCATCCCTGCTCTCTCATTCTCTTTTTCTCCAAGTGGTCTCCCTGTCTCTGCCCCCTCCCTCTCTTTCTCTCTCAGACTCCTGTGGCTCATCTCTTTCTTCCCTGCTTTTCTGTGTGTTTGTTTTGTATTGTGTATACAGACCATCTTCAAAAGCTGAGGAATCTATGCTTTGTCTTTTCTGGCTTTGTCTCTACTCTCTCTTTCCCCTTCCACTCTCTGTGCTAGAAGAGACACGGTTTACTCTGTTGAACTGGTTCTATCGTAAGCAGGATTTTCCTGAGAGTCGGTCTCTCTCATCTGAAAGGTCATCTGAAAGGTCACACCCTCATGTTGTAGAGTTACATCAACATTGGCACAGCATTAAGTACTTGACATAGTACTAGACATGGGCAAAGGTGAATGAACCTTCTTTGTGAATGAACCTCACTATTAGAGTTGAAACCTCCTCTTTAATCCTGGAGGGAAAAGGGATTAGCCCATAAGGGTGGAAAATCGCCATATAAAGTACAGAAGTCACTTTCAAATTGATTGGGAAATAATTAGTTTGCAGATTTTGACAACTGAACAAGTATGGTGATACAGCAGATGCTCTGTGTGTCTCTCTGTGTGTGTGTGTGTGTGTGTGTGTGTGTGTGTGTGTGTGTGTGTGTGTGTCCAATCGGAGGACATACTGTAACAATGTCTGATTTCCAGTTTAAAGAGTTGAAAGAGCATATAAAAAGCTTTCTAGTGCAGGAGGCTTAATGAGCATTAAACCATGGTTGAATTCCCTTGATAAGTAATACCAAGATGCAAACAGTGCTGTAATAAAGCATTTTCAACTCACTTGTTTCCCAATTGTTTGATATTATTTCTCCAAGGTCACATGCTTGTACAGTGTGTGTGTGTGTGTGTGTGTGTGTGTGTGTGTGTGTGTGTGTGTGTGTGTGTGTGTGTGTGTGTGTGTATGTGTGTGTGTGTGTGTGTGTGTGTGTGTGTGTGTGTGTGTGTGTGTGCGTGCGTGCTTGTCACAGTGTCATATACTATCTCCTCTGGCAAACACAGACTTTGGAAGAGACCTTGAGGTCAGAGGTGGTACAGACTGTCAACTTCAATCCGGTGCTGTGTGATTAACTAGATGCCTTGCAAACAAGGGTTCAAACACAGCTAAGTCTGGGCTTATGGACCCACTGCAGAGAAGAGTGTGCAGTCCCTCACTCTCTGGAGCTTCCAGTGCATTCAAGGGGAGAGGATCGATGCAAAACACCCCTTAAAAACAAAATAAGGTCACATTGAACTAAATTATCTCTTTAATTCTTGTTCCGCTTAGTTTCCCACAATGATCTCACTGGCAACAATTTTGCATAGACCAGCAAATACAGTACAGCATTCAAAATGAAAAAAAAACCTGACAGAGAGTTGAGGATGCAGTAACAGGCTGTATATTCAATTAATTTAACCAACCTGTGTACCGTCATGAATGTTGAACAGACCTGTGTCCTGAGGATTAATAGCAAATGTTAAATTCCTTTCCGAACATGCATTTACTCTCCACAAGTCACCTGTTTCCACGTCTCTTACAGTCTACAATGCCCCATTTATCTTCCAAGATCAGCTTTTTCAAAACATTACGCAGTTCAACAACCTTAACCTATTAGCTGAAGCAGGCTTGCTATTAAATCTATGATTGGTTAAAGTTCCTCTGTTTCTCTCTCAGATGCCTATCCAGTTTCAGAGGTGGTGTACACCTGGACCGAGGGTGCAGCCAAGTCTGTGTTGGTGGCCGAAGACGGATCACGCCTTAACCAGTACCTCCTGGTCGGCCACACCGCCGGCACCGAGGACATCTACACCAGTCGAGGTGCCGGGCACGCTCACAAACCTGTCTCTACTTTATACTTTGCAGAATTCACCAAACTCCACTGTACCCGAGGTAGACTGTACCCGAGGTAGACTGTACCCATGGTAGACTGTACCCGAGGTAGATTGTACCCAGTACTGTGTGAGGATTTAGTTTTTATGTTGGAATAATTGAGGCCATAGCAAACATAAACTAGCCTATCCTGTTCAGTACAATGGCAGCTAGGGCCGTGCAGGGACGTCAAACAAAAACGTATCCCTGTCCTGAGCCCCTGAGAGTCTAGGGTTAATCCCACTGGACGTTTCCCATCGGTTTTGCATAAGAGGATGACATCACAGCTCCCTTTGGGATTGGACACTCCGGCTGTGACACGTGGGACTGAAAGGCATCTGCTTAATTCCGTTACGTAAAACAGAACTGTAATACACTTCAGCTGCTGTCTGCAGAATGGTTATTAAAAGTGTGGATTTCCCTATATTGTCGATCGCTGAAACCGTCCCAGAGCCATATCATTTAACCCGGCTGCTCATGGAAGTAAGGGTCCCTGCAATCTCCCTTGATCATGGATAAGACCTTAACCCTGAGTGTTAAGTCTGCCGTGTGATCCCATAAGCCACCTCCTGGCCACACAGCACACTATGGTCCATTTGTGCACATATTTGCCCATCGACCCTAGCCACACTAAGAGGGCTATTTCTCTGACTCCCCCACCCAGCCCACTAGGAGTGAGTGATGGGAGAGTGGAGGTCAGCTGGAGACAGCAGGCGGTCTGTCTGGGCATCTGCCAAGTATGTGGAGCTCGCTGTCCCCAATAGGAACTGGGTTGTTGTGGGTCTTGAATTAGCAAGCCTAATCTTAGGTACAATCCCTACATGCTAAATCAAGTCAAGATTAGTGGAGCTCGTTTTAGAGACATGACATCCTTCTCTTCAGCCACTGCATTCACAAACCACACGACCGTACTCCTAAAACAAATGGACTTTTAGCTTCTGAATGGAGTACCGTACTTTGGGTATCTTTTTTTGCAAAGTCTACAGTACTTTGGATGCAATTTACTGTATACCAAATATATTAAATTGTTTGATTGTCATTCAATGATGGTTGAAAATAACCTTCCTCAAGTTCAAATAATTCCCATTGCAATGATTCTTTCTGAATGTATGGCTTACCAGTTGACCAACATGGCTGCATTATTCTCTGCGATGAATGGAAGTTCCCCATAAACGCTCCAAAATCCTTGCAGTAAAATCCACCAAAGGAACATGTTCATTCCTCTACGAGTCTCATCGGGCTCCATCCATCAAAGGCAAAACAGTCCAGATGTGGGTTCCCCCGGCGGGTATGTTAGGGCAGGGCTGGAGTCTGGGAGTCATGGGTGCGCAGGGAGGCCCAGGAGAAGTATCCGTCTTTCTGTAGACATGGTGGTGCCTGTTAGCCCTCCACAGAAAGAATCCAAAAACTTCCCAAGGGGACCGGTCAGCCCCCCTCCATCCCACCAGTTGGAGCCTTTTGATTAACAGGAGCGGGTGTCTCTGCGGCTGGAGATTGTGTGTGTGTGTGTGTGTTTGTCCCTGATGAGCGTGGCCGGAGGAGAGCGAGTGGGCAGGACTGAGCGCGTCCCCAGCAGCACTGATGGCAGGATGCAGATTGTGACAAGGGATTAGTGAGAAACAAAAATCCGATTTTGCCTGGAGAAAGCAGCAGTCATCAGTGGATTTTCTATAGTTTATCAGAGCCAGCAGAGGGAAGCTAGAAAGGATTTTTTTTTTTTTTTTTTTTTTAAAAGCTTCAAATGCAATCTTCAGTTGGTTAACAGGATATTATGGGGTTTTTTCTCTCCACCCTCTTTTTTACCGCTGAAGATTTACCTCACGCAGCAACTGTCACATTATTGAGTTACTGTCACATTATTTTGTTTGAAAAGGATAAAACAAAATATATTGTCCAAGTACTTCTGCATAACCATTTTAATAACGGTTAAATCATATAAATAATAATGGTTAAATAATAAACAAATATTAATAATGGTTAAATAATAATTTATATCGGCTATTGTCAGTCTTCTCTTTGTTATGTCATCACTTTAATAGATTGATATCAAATGATTACTGTAACACATTCAGGGTAATTCGCGAAATAACTTACAACTACATATTTTGTACTGTAGATTAGCAGCAATATTTATAATTATGGTAGTGTTAAGATTATGTATTAACAATCAAAATTCCTTGATTTGATAAATTAACCACACATGAAAAAATATTGTATGCACTCATACTTGTATGTACAAAGGCTTTTAAGCTTATCAATAAATATACAATACATACGACCAAAGAATCCATTGTAGATACTGTAGCAGCTTTCTGCACTGCAGTTTAAAGTGTGTTTATCCTGGATGGAGGGCGTTGACTCTTGTTCTGTTATCCCTTGACCCTGCAGGACAGTACACTGTAATGATGGCCCACTTCTACCTAAAAAGGAAGATTGGCTACTTCGTCATTCAAACCTACATGCCTTGCTTCATGACCGTCATCCTGTCCCAAGTGTCTTTCTGGCTCAACCGTGAGTCTGTACCTGCCAGGACTGTCTTTGGTTAGTATAACTCAAACAGCAAATATATATATATATGTGTGTGTGTGTGTGTGTGTGTGTGTGTGTGTGTGTGTGTGTGTATTATCTGTACCCTGCTGTACTATAACACTAACATACTTCTTGTTTTGGATCAGGTGTGACTACAGTCCTAACAATGACCACCCTCAGTATCAGCGCACGGAACTCACTTCCTAAAGTGGCCTATGCCACGGCCATGGACTGGTTCATCGCAGTGTGCTATGCGTTTGTTTTCTCTGCTCTTATTGAATTTGCCACTGTAAACTACTTCACCAAAAGGAGCTGGGCATGGGATGGTAAAAAGGCCATGGAAGCTCAGCACCCTAAGGTAGGTCATTGTATGGTCCCATTCATACTGAAAACTGTTCATGACGGATGAGACACTATTGAAAATGATAGAGATCCATAGCCAAGTCTTTTTAATTTAGAATTGTATTTTCTGTGAAACATAGTAAATGGCATAAGCTTTACTCTGACTGTATTACAAGTGAAAACAATTCTGGATATGTCTATGGATGTGTTTCAGGGGAGCTTGCATCAGTATTTTCATTTAATCATTATTGTATATATTATTTTATCTGCAGAAAAGGGACCCCATGGTGCTATCAAAGAAGCCAAACAATGTTTGTTCAGCAGGGGTGAATTATACCCCTAACATCACCAAGGATATAGCTATCTCCACCATCTCAAATAGCACCTCTGTCCAGCTGAGGTCAGCTGAAACCAAAATTCAGGACCCCAAGAAAACCTACAACAGCGTAAGCAAGATTGATAAAATGTCCAGAATAGTTTTCCCTGTTCTCTTTGGAACATTTAACCTGGTGTACTGGGCAACCTACCTCAACAGGTAACCAGTGGTCAAAGGAGCAGTTTCCCCCACGTAATCTCTGACACAGCCCTATCTTCAACCATA
Organism: Argentina silus; assembly: GCF_951799395.1. Classification (NCBI taxonomy): domain Eukaryota; kingdom Metazoa; phylum Chordata; class Actinopteri; order Argentiniformes; family Argentinidae; genus Argentina; species Argentina silus. The sequence continues at coordinate 3,175,511 of NC_139665.1, forward strand.
TTGGCCTACAAACTGCTGGAGAGGATATCTCATGGAGAGGAGTTTTCATTAGAGAATCATCTGTTCATTGTTTTCGTACTGTGATCTGCATGAAACCATTAGAGAGATACTGTCACCCTATTTGATTGCCCTCTCTATTCCCACTGTAAATTGCTTTCATTCAACAAGGATTTGTAAATCAACAGTGTAAATCAACATGGAGCTTTTGACTCTGCAGTTTTGTCCTGACCTCAAATGATTTTAAGTCTTAGCATTTATATTGTAAAAAAAACAAAACATTGATTAACATGCTATCCAAAGGTTTGAGATGCCATAAACCGTATTATACAGTATGTGCCTGTAACTTATGACAGCTAAATATCTTAAATCTCATATTGACATAGAGTATTTTATTGTTTTATTTTTCTTACCCACCTTCTACTGTGTAAAATTGTACTACAATCTCTACATGTCCTCACCTCTCTATAGTAAAGGTATTGTATAATTTTTTACAATGACGACCCGGGTGTAAATGTGACAGAGACAGGAAATAGACACTGATGTTGCTAATGACATAATTAAAACAACATGAATGGTAATGCACAATTTTACATTCACTGTAACCGACCAATAACATCTGATTGAACATACCATCATTACCAAAGACACTTAATTTTCACCGATGATCTTTTCCCCACAATTGACAGGAGAGTGAGAGCGTGAACTGTGAATTATAAAGCTTCATTTTTGGGGTGAAAGTGTGAACAGTTTTATCAAGATAAGTGTGCTCCTCTCGTTTCATCTGTGTGTCATGACAAGATTTGCCTGCTTTCCCCTCTTGGGATCTCCTGAGGACTGAGGGGATCGAATTATCCTGGGATGATCTTCATCTGGAAAGCACTTTTACCTGCAATGGCCCCTGTAGGGAGACCCAGGAGCAGGGGGCTGGCATCTCACCCTCAGGCTCCATGCTCTGTGAGACCAAGCGGATTGTTCAGGGAATGGGTGAGAGAGAATGCGGAGAGGGATGGGGTACAGTTATCCTGAGGTTAGAGGGATGGGGTACAGTTATCCTGAGGTTATAGGGATGGGGTACAGTTATCCTGAGGTTATAGGGATGGGGTACAGTTATCCTGAGGTTACAGGGATGGGGTACAGCTACCCTGAGGTGTATCCTAAATTTTTCCAGGGTTTTTTAGTTTTCTTTTTTTAAGAAAGGGGTGATGTATCTTTTGTTCCAACAGTACTTAGTGTTTTAAATTTGACTGTACAGTTCTCATTAAAGAGTCATGTAAATAGAGCAATGAATACATGTTTCATTCTTATTTATTGTCAAGCTCTCTATAACATAGGACATGACTGACATACTATGTGTGTATCTTATACAGTGCTGTTAAAAATGACATTCAGTTTAAATATATTCAAGTCAACATTTTAGTTATCTTTCTGAATGTTCTCTGTACTGCTGTAGTCCTTGTGCTACTTTAAATGTGTGAATAATCATTGAGGTTGTTGTCGACTTTTTGTTGTCTCAAGAACAGGGGGCTGTAGAGCACAGCACCCCTCTGAAGCACATCCACCTGTCACACCTTCACTGTCATTGAACTATGCTTGAAACCCACATGGAGGTGTCCTGTCTGTGGTAGGAGGGCCAGGAGAGGACGGACAACATGTTGCAAGCAGAGGACCCATTCGGTCCCACTAGCCACTGGCAGCCACATCTGCCATACATCTGTTTGTCAAGGATTTAGTTCCACTTAAGTTGCTTTTCCATTCAGGAGGCCTGTGCTTCCCTTTAATTTAAGCCGTAACTGATGACAAACGGTTGTTGTCCTATGCGGTGGACAGCTGGGGTGCGTGCCAGTAAGACATTTAGGATTTTCAGCTATGCTGAACAAATAAAAAGGGGATGTAATATCGCATCTTTTATAATGGTGCCGGATATGATGCTGGGAGCTACAACAATCAGCCATAGGATCACGCCATCTCATTACTAATTACTAATCGGAGAAAAATATCAACCTACACGTGCACTTTGTTTGATTGAGTAGTTAATTCACATTTATTATATTACTTTTAAATTCATGGTTACATATAATTGATGTTTTTTTTTTATTATTTTTTTTATTTAGGTTGTAGAGTTATTTATTTGGTTGTATGGTTATACTGTTTATGTAGGCTGTCTTAATCACAGGATAAATCAGCACTTGTATCTGCATGTTTCAGGAACATATATGTCAGACAACTTGAGTTCACAGGCCACTAGTGATACCACATTAATAGGCCTAATCCGTTTATTTGCAAACTGGCATGCTATTCAGAGATAGAGAGGGGGGGGGGGGGGGGAGAGATCAGGAGAACTGGTTGAAGGTCTTGGAATAATACTTCCATTCCAGATGCTGTTGAGTTTATGTCAAGTCAATCTCTCTCTCTCTCTCTCTCTCTCTCTCTCTCTCTCTCTCTGTCTCTCTCTCTCTCTCTCTCTCTCTCTCTCTCTCTCTCTCTGTCTCTCTCTTAATATTCTGTGATAGGCAGATTATATCTTCGGCCATAGAAGTCAAGAGGTTAATCCGTTATACACTATGACAATTTTCAATGCAGCCACTTGCAATACGGCCCATTGGCCGCACGGAGGTAGTCTGGCATCTTCATCCCCACCGTCACTTGTTTCACAGTTTAATTAACCAACTATCACATTCGTCCAATGGTTTGTCTAACTATGTTTCCAGTGTTTTATGTTTGTCTAATGCCAAGATACGGAAATAAGGTTAAACATTTTCCAAACGAAGTGAGTTCAGAGTTGAAGGTTATATTAGGGAAAAAACGGAATTGGCCGTTTTCCATAGTTTTCTGTCTCAAATGTAGCTAATACTTTAAACGTTTTAAAGTGAAACTTGTTTTATGGAGATTATTGATAGAGATCATATATATATATATATATGTATATATATAGATCTAAATATATATATATAGATCAACATGAATGAAACAATATCATAACATTAAATGGCACAATTAACTACTCAGAATAAGCTATGTAAAGAAAGTTTCTGGTATTGCTCTTGTGAAGTTGAAATGTGGATAGAGTTGAATAATGAATCGTTTAAGGGCTCTCACTTTGTCAGATGCTGTAGCCTATGTTATGTTACCTTGGTGAACGAACGTCATCATGCCGGTCCATAAACTGGTTAGTGTAATATGTTGCGGAAGGAGGTTGGGTGTTGTTCAAGACATTGATCATTGACGCGCCAGGGCTGGAGCGGTTCAGCAGATCCCGGCGACATTCGGACGTGGATTTCATCTTATTTATGGACGGATAACAGGAAGGGCTACGTGGTTGGCTGAACATGCTATATGAAGTAATTCTGGCTAATATTCAACACTGTTGGATCCCACCCTGTCCTGATTCCATCGTTAGTCTACACAGCGGCTCAACAACGCAGAAGTCTACCGCCTTGATCAAGTAATTTCATGAAAAATGACAACCAAGTTGCTGGTCTCCTTCTTACTTCTGACGGTCCAACGTGGGCGGTAAGTGTGTCATTATTAGCAAGGTGACATGAGTCGTTTTCCAATTGTTGAAATATGTTATTGACTTTTATTATTAATTGTAATACGATTTGGAATGCTCTGTGTATCAAATAGTAGGCTACATTATCCTCTCTATCGCAAGAAAGCGCATTGCACTTGCAGAATGTTATGTTCAAACTTCCGAGTTGCCATGTGTTTGATGTCATTATTTTTCTAAATGTATTTTTGCATGTTACACTATTATTTTCTGTTTTGTGTTCGCACTTCCCGTGAGAAAAAAAGTGTTGTTGTACTTGAAGAATAGGCTATGTGTTATAGAATAAAACAGATGTTTCTTGTATATTTAGCTCAGACCCACGCCAATACGACGAGGACTATGAGGATGTCACTGTCAATCAAGTGTTTGTCCCGAAAAACCATCAGGCCGATGCCACGCAAATACTGAATAACTTGCTGAAGGAGTACGACAAGAAACTTCGTCCAGATATTGGAGGTGAGTTGTATTTCTCTGTCTTTGCTATGGATTTAGGCTACAGGCTACTGTAAAGTTTGTGCACTCTGGGTAACGAAGTTGCTTTGTGCCTTAGAAACAAATATAGCGCTGTCCAGGGTGCTGAAAGGCCTTCCCCATGCGCGGGGCTCGGTGACTAGTCATGCATGTTTTTTCCCAAAGAACCCAGAGCTCACATGATTCACCTTTATGTGAGCAGATATTATAGCAGTTCAGACTAATGGACTATAGGCTGCCTAATCTGCATAGTTTGGCTGATTATTATGGCCAACACAGATTCAAATGATATGCATTTCATTACATTTCTCTCACGATAGGACAGACGTCTTGTCCCTCTTTGATTGCAGATTAAATCTAGATGAAAGGCAGTTGTCACAACTCAGCTTGGCTATTAAATATTAACAAATGCACTTGAGGAGAACATGCAGTCAAAAGACAGATTCAGGACATGTACGGTAATGAGTACAGAGTGCATCCAGGTTTTGGGGATGGCTGAGGCATGTAAACACAGAAGAGTGAACAGTGGAATGATGATTTATTATACCAAGACTAAGGAGAGAAGGGGAGGGGGGGGGGGGGGGGGGGTTGTGCCCAAAGACCAAATATAAGGGAGTCCCTAAACTAAAACTAACCAAGACCTAAGAATGCTGCTAGACACAGTCTAGACAGTCTAGTGCCAACACTCTAAGCTAACCGAAAACACACCAGACGGCACCTGCCCCCCAACTAACTAGTGTATATAGACAGGAGTAACCTACGTCTGTAAATGATACCCATGGGCTGCTCTCACCTACACCACCTCTCTCCTGTTACTGGAAGGAAAATACAATGGATGAATTATGAAGGAATGAGGTCTGAACAGAGAATTGTCACAATGAATTTACACACACACTCACACACTCACAGACAGAAACAAAAGGATCTCATGAGGGGAGGAAGTGCAGGGTTTAAATACGTCAGGCCATCCTCTGATCGGTTATGGAGGTGATGAGGAATGAGGTGCAGCTGAACCAAATTGATTGCCAGAATGCCTGAGAAGGATGGAGACAGGTAGCAGGATGGAAACACAAGGCAACACAAGACACAACCAAAACGTTCGTAACACTGCCTCTGCAGCTAAGCTTTTCCTTCACAGCCGTCTCTAGGAAATATGTTTGTGTTTGTCTAAACTCCCCGAGCTGGGTAACTAAATGATTGAACCACATCAATCTCTCATGAGCACACATTAATTTTCTTTGTATTCAATATTCTAAATATTTAATGTGTACATACTGCTATATTCAGTGTCACTGTCTGCAGGTCAGGTGACATCTGTGCACATAGGGTTGGATGCAGTACTGTTGCTAGTGAATGTTTTTTTCAAAATCAAAACATGCTGACATGATGCTGACATGATGCCCTCCTCACATCTTGCAGTATATTCATGCCTTTCTCATGTAAACACCTCACATATCTGAGCTCGTATTGGATGTGTCCTGTACTTGGTATACTATGGCTTGCACCGTGTGATTCTTTTTTTTTTATAGTTCATGGCTTGAACGTCACCTGCCAGATTATGGATACTGATGTATCCCTCGGTTCATCTCACATGAGGAAGTACCGCTTTTGTGGCCCTATTATGTCAGCTTCCTTTTGGGTTGTCGGGGGATCCTAGACAAAGTGGGTCAGAATACATTACTCAGCATGCCATGCTCCGCCTAGTTCGGAATCACACCATGGTACACAGAAGATTCTGGAAGAGAGATTCCTCCAGGCTCACTGGGCTTCTGGGAGTTGAACCTTGATTGCTCCTTTGTCGAGTTCTCCTCGGACTACGTGTAATGAGCGACACGATGACAAGCTCATTTAAAAAGATGTCATGACTACTCTGTTGCCATGCCCACAAAGCATGTGGGGTTGCACAGGTTAGACCTGGAGCAGTGTGAGGAACATTCAAGTCGAAGTGTTTGAGAATACCACCGACTGCCAGCTGTTGCAGCGTGTTATACAGCACACCACGTTCTACATTAGTTTACTGTTTAGCACCTGATCAGCCAGAGGAGGTGTCCGAGGAGTCTGGTTCCTCTCAAGGTTTCTTCCTCCCAAGAAGTTCTTCCTTGCCGATGTTTCTCTCTATGGTTTCTATGGTTCAGTGTTAGTTCATATTGTTTGTATTGTATTTATCGTTTATATTGTTCTTGTTGTAAAGCACTTTGAGACAATTGTCTTTGTAAAAATAGATAGAAATACATTGATTAATTGATTCATAGTAAGTCAAACACGTATAACAGTCTGTGTGAGAAAATAAAGCTAGAGTGAAGTGTTCAGTATGAAGTATCGGCTTTGGGCTTTGTGTAGGTACTCATGAGAAGGTTTGTGTGTATATGTGTGTATATGTGTGTGTGTGTGTGTGTGTGTGTGTGTGTGTGTGTGTGTGTGTGTGTGTGTGTGTGTGTGTGTGTGTGTGTGTGTGTGCTGGTTTTCTTTACCATTTGCCCTGACCAGAAACAACTCTGCATCCTAGTAACAGTTAGGTCCGGAAATATTTGGACAGTGACACAATTCGCATAATTTTGGCTCTGTACACCACCACAATGGATTTGAAATGACACAATTGAGATGCAATTGAAGGGCAGACTTTCATCTTTAATTCAAGGGGTTGAACAAAAATATTGTATGAAACGTTTATTTTATACACATTTTTATACACAGTCCCCCATTTTCAGTGGCTCAAATGTAATTGGACAAATTAACATAAGCATAAATAAAATGTAAATTTTTAATACTTTGTCGAGAATCCTTTGCAGGCAGTGACTGCCTGAAGTCTGGAACCCATGGACATCACCAAATGCTGGGTTTCCTCCTTTGTGATGCTTTGCCAGGCCTTTACTGCAGCTGTCTTCACTTGTTGTTTGTTCGTGTCAGCAAGTGAAATGCATGCTCGAGATCAGTTGATTGACTCGGCCATTGCAGAATATTTCACTTCTTTGCCTTAAACTCCTGGGTTGCTTTCGCAGTATGTTTTGGGTCATTGTCCATCTGCACTGTGAAGCGCTGTTCAATCAACTTTTCTGAATTTGGCTGAATCTGAGCAGACAGTATATACAGACCAGAGAAACTTGTTGTTGCCTTTTGGCAAACTCAAAGCAGGCTGTCATGAGCTTTTTACTGAGGAGTGGTTTCCATCTGGCCACTCTACCATAAAGGCCTGATTGGTGGAGTGCTGCAGAGATGGTTGTCCTTCTGGAAGGTTCTCCCATCTCCACAGAGGAACTCTGGAGCTCTGTCAGAGTGACCATTGGGTTCTTGGTCACCTCCCTGACGATGGCCCTTCTCCCCTTATTGCTCAGTTTGGCTGGGCGGCCAGCTCTAGGAAGAGTCTTGGTGGTTCCAAACTTCTTCCATTTAAGAATGATGGAGGTTACTATGTTCTTGGGGACCTTCAATAGTGCAGAAATGTGTACCCTTCCCCAGATCTGTGCCTCCACACATTCCTGTCTCAGAGGTCTACGGACAATTCCTTCGATCTCAAGGTCTGGTTTTTGCTCTGACATGTACTGTCAACTGTGGGACCTTATATAGACAGGTGTGTGCCGTTCCAAATCATGTCCAATCAATTGAATTTACCACAGGTGGACTCCAATCAAGTCATAGAAACATCTCAAGGATGATCAATGGAAACAGGATGCACCTGAGCTCAATTTCGAGTGTCATAGCAAAGGGTCTGAATACTGAATACTATGTAAATGTGATATTTCAGTTTTTTATTTTTAATAAATTAGCAAACATTTCTAAAAACCTGTTTTGGCTTTGTCATTATGGGGTATTGCAGGGTGTGTATAAAATGGAAAAAAAATGAATTTAATCCATTTTAGAACAAGGGGTCTGAATACTTTCCGAATGCACTGTATAGTAATTTCATCAACCTCGATGACTGAATTACTGAAGATTACTGAAGTTTTGATGTTTTATTTATTTTTTGATGTTTTATGTTTTATTTTTCATTGGAAGACTTTAGCCTTTGAGTGCTGTTTACCACTTCCTTGTACCAGGGCTGTACAATTCCCTCACTACCTCAGGTGAGCTGCCATGTGACACATCCTGTCAGCAGGGAGGGAGGACATGACTACCTTTCTCAATGTTTCAAGGCCCATGACATCTAATTAGGTCTCTCACGTGAGATGGACTCACAGTCTTGGAGAGACTCATTTAAATGGACTTATAGTCTGATCATACAGAGCACTCGTCTTTGACTTCCCATGTAGTTCATCATGCCATTCCCCATCCCTTAATCTAGCAAGTGCACAGAAGATCCTGCCTGCATCCTTTAGTTGGTTACATATTGTATGTCACTGCTGGGGGGGGGGGGGGGGTCATGTGTAGATGGGTGTAAAATAAACCCTATGGATGTTAACCTTCTTAAGAGTATCATCAACTCCCCTGTTGTTAGGGATTAGGAGAATTCTCTCTGCGGTTTATGGGTGGAATACAAATGATTATTTCAGCAATAGCAATGCAAAGAAAGGCTTTGAAACAGCTCAGTGTAATCCCCAGACATTCTGTTGGAATCTACTGTGAAATGTATAATACTAATGAAATCTGTCTGCCATTGTTAATACTCAGCTAATCTTTATTCCATATTTTTCTGAATGCAAGAGTGAATATTCAAGAAATGCAGTGTGTGTGTGTGTGTGTGTGTGTGTGCGTGCATGCGTGTGTCAGAAATAGGGCAGGGATAGGCCAACTTAACAGTGTGTATGCATGCGAAGAGGAAAAATCTGCAATATGAACAAACCTCTCCCACTTCTCAAATACAGTATACTTAACTCCACAAACACATACAGCACAGTGCTGTAGAAACACTTCACCGGGCAAGCAACGCTCCAGGAACAGGCATCCAACAGGCATCCGAGGAAGGAACAGGCATCCAACAGGCATCCGAGGAAGGAACAGGCATCCAACAGGCTTCACTTGACCTAATGTTCCCGTGCCTCATTACAGAAAGTTCAGCCATCTCCTCTGGCTGTGCAGTGATCAGGTTAGCAGCAGGTACAATGGCTGGCCGGAGACAGAACCACACATCCTAATGGTGGGATTGCCAGAGGGGCACATCCACAAAGGCCTAATATAATGAACAATGCCATCTTCCCCTTTCCCACTCAGCTAAAAGTATTAGTGTTTGTACCGGCTCTGAACTGCTGTAAGCAGAGGCTTGGGGCTAGCTATGTTATTGAGCAAGATGTGATATCATTAAAGTCAGCTCTGCAGTTTACCTGGGCAATCACACACTATCAAACCAGGCACAGACTAATTTACTTTGTTTTCTTCTGAAAAAGTCCTATATTCTCTTACCATTTTACAGGTAATGAGAGCTATTAGATGGAAATACATGTCTCAAAAATCGATCTAGTTCTTCTTTCAATAGAGTACTCATGGGATGGGAAATGCTTTTGTGATGTTCCAGCCTGGTCCTGGCCTAAATACTATTTGACAATGCACTTTGGAAGTCTGGTTTGATGCTTTGTAGCCAACCAAGAGCAATTTCTCTGGTTTTCATTGAGGATGGAATTCAATCTTCCACAGCAATGTTCTCTTGTGCCTTTCTTTGTAAATTACTGCCCGTCTTACTGGCACTTCTTGTTCTGAAAACTGGAAGTATAGTGGCAGAATTTCAACCTTTCAACCTTAAGTTTGCCAGGAACATGGCTGTGAGCTCTGTGGAATGTCTTGAGGCGTCAAAGCTGTGATGTCATCAGTTTGGATGTAATAAGCTCGATTGTGGTTGTGTCCCCTTATCAACAGCTCCTAATTTAAATACTGTGGTTTTTAGGGTGATATAAAAAGCAGAGGTCAGGGAAAAGCTCTTTCTTTCCTCTTTCTACCTTTTGTGAGGTTATCATCATGTTGTGAGTAGCATTGTTTTGAATGACCAGTGGTCATCTCTCTATCTCACTCTCTATTAGGATGTAACATTTCTCTATGAAGTATTCGCCTTGTAATAGTTGTATAAGTATACAGTATTATTAAAGCCTCACTTGATTCATTCTATTTGACCTTCCTTGCACTAATTCAGCACAAACTTAACAATTATTTGCACATAGTGATAATTACATTGGAATCAGATTATCAATATTAGATATGTTTTGCTATTAACAAAATGTATAAGATATAGACAAAAGTCTCTGCTAAACCTTCACGTGGAAACTGATATTAATATAAATCTGTCTACAGAAGCACCTACTTTAAAGAAGGACATAAATGAATAACTATATAGTTCTATCTGCGCAGGCCCCTTTCAATTCAATTTTTAAAACTAAATATTACAAATGGTTCCCTGTAGGAGATTGCGCCTGGTACAATCCGGTGATGCTTCTGAAGAGATAGCCCACCTTTCTCCCATCACAATAAAGGGACCTTGCAAGCGCTTCAATTCTATCCAGCGAACCACTCTTCACGAGCTAAGCACAAGAGGGGCAAGGTGAGGGTTCTCCTTCATCTCCTTCAGAGAGACTCTTTCAGACGACTTGATTCAACCCCTCACTATGAAACCTTGAAAAACGCCCTGGTTGACTTAAAAATTGATACAAGAATGTTCCCCCTGTCTACATGACGCAGTTCTCCGATACAGCACCAAGGTCTGTGTGCCCCACTGCAGGTGCAGACACGTCTCGGCTGTAAAACCTCTGAAATGTAGGTGAAGAAGCCCAGCTGGCAGCAGCACATATCTCTGAAACAGAGACACCCTTGAACAGGGCCCAGGACATCGCCAACTCACAGATAGTGCGCCCTCCGGAGGCTGCAATCCCCAATGATTGTAAGCCTCAACAATGGCACCCACAATCCAATGGGAGGGTTTGCAAAGCAAGCGAACAGCTGATGATAATTTGAGGAGATTTATATAGATAAGAAATAATGTAAGCAATCTAACTTAATTCAGGTCATACAATCAAAAGTGTAAACACACAACATATAAAACATACCATTGTAGGCGATAGTTACAAGAAACAAATCAATTAAGAATAAGATTGCCTTAGCCAGACTATACGTGCTAATACCAGATCGAATAAGCAGTCTCGTCAAAAGAATGTTCTGAAAACATTTTATGCCATCCCAGACCAAATGGAATAAACAGTGTTCTCCACAGGTATTCAGCTGGATCTGGAGCTAACGATGCGATACCATTACAATGATCATTGTAATAAACTGATTGGCCATTTGGCTGAATTCCTGTGGAGCTTTATCAAAGATACATACTGTAGCAAAACGCTGGAAAGAAACATCACACAATAATGAAAATAACATCAAAATACTTCTGGTGGTAAAACATGTTAAATGATTAGGATTCTGATATTCTGAATGTAAAGTTCCAGCATGTAACATTCAAGCTTTCTAAAAGCTTCCTAATCTTTGTCATGACTATGTTTAATCGGTAGTGGGAATGAGATCCCTTGAAATAAATATTTCATTTATGAACGCTGTTTTTATCCCGCAAAAGTGCTTTCTAAAATGGAGTGTCCTACCCCGTTTTCAGTTTGTATACAAACATGTTTTTACTAACCATGACCGGGGTTGGAGAAGCCTGGACTAGAGGGTGAAGGGAGTGGCATCATGAGCAAACCAATCTGGTTTGTTCGTACGGTATATTTGTGTTTACATAGTCCCTCATGAAGACCCAGACCTCAGGGCAAGGTGCCAGAGAGCCTGTAGATACATCCCTCATAAGGGGGTGTGTCCCTGCCAACAAGGTGATTGAGAGGTCAGGTGAATGGGGCAGGTGGGTCCGACGAGACGGGGTAATTTATTTCTCATCACATTGACAGGCTAACTGGGTGCTAAAGCTGCTCCTCCATTAAACCCTCATGGGGTCATTTGACACTGCAGATGGGAATTGTAATCATGCTTGTCTGATCATGGGGGAGGCAGGAGTGGGCTGGGCTGGGCTGGGATGTCTCTCCCTGCCTGCCGGGCTGCCTGCTGGGAACTCATTAATAACAGAACAGACAGGACAGGCAACTCACCATAGGGAACATCAAAGAGGACCAATCCTCATAGATATTCCTTTAGCAAAAACCGGCCCATATGTCATTAGGCCTACTGTACATTAACGTTGACGTAATGTTTCAGAGTACAACCAAAAGACAATGGAAAAAGTTTACATTTAGCCACGTGCTCAGGTCCAATATTACACCTACAAATACCATAAGGAAGTTGCTGACAGGAATGACTATGATGTCTAAAATGGCACTCACATCCAATCTGCCCTGACACTGTGACAAGCTATATCCTTCACATGCTTCATTGTGTTCTCCTGCGTTTACAGGGCTGTGTTGCAATCAAAATATGTCCACATGCTGATATTCCTGTGAAAAGCATAGTGACAATCTGTGCTGAGTATCGCCTACAATACCACCTCAACAGTTAATTGCTGGAGTTGCCAAGTCCGTGAGCAGTGAGAAAGGGTGATGTGCAACGATAGAGGGGCACTTAGCCAGACAGGCGTGAGCTGTTCATTACAGCAATGCCTTAAGATAAGATTGAACGCTAGTAGGTATATAGAACAGGCTTGAAATGACACAGGAAGCTAAGCAAAAAAAACTAGAGTGTGAATTGTTTATGACATCTTATTCAATAAACCAAAGCGGTTAAGGTGACTATCTTTACGTCTGTTCAGATGTCACTGGAATGGAATTGAAGTAGATTTTCAAAGTAAATACTCCGCAGCATCCTCTGCTATGTGCATTAGGAAGGACGTATACCTGTAGGATATGTGGCTGCAGGTGATTGTTCTGGCTAAGTGTGTGTGCATGCACACATCAGGCAATGGCAACCGGCAGGGAGCTACCAAAGGAAGAATACTTTGCTACAGTAGCAGGTAGGTTGGAGGTGGGGGAGGGTGTGTAACCATGACTTGCAACCCGAATGTCACGAGTTCCCATCAGCTTTGGCACAATTTTGACAAAAATGTTTTTTCAAATGCCTTACTTACCTTAACCTCAAAGTACTACGTAGTTACAGTTGCTAACGTAGTGCATTGTTGTTGTTTCTCATGATTTATCTGCTTCATGTTGTGCTTCATGGAAGTGTAGAGATTTCATGTTATGTTAAGGTGCAGAAGGTGCAGATGCCAGTACTGTCGTTTCTGCATGCACGTTTTCTTAGGAGACGTGCATGTAAAAATCTGTTTGCCTCAATACCAAATACATGGGGAAGATTGGCAGCATGAAATGCCATCTATTAATTTGGTGCCAGAGTTGTTAATGTCTATAATTAGCAGTTAGAGGTAATTGTTTCCGATACATGGCTCTGGTTGGTAAATTCCTTTCCATTCATTTGGAAATTAGGTATTGTTGGGTATTGTTGTATATATATATATATGTATATACTATTATTCCTATTATTATCAGGAGTGTGTTCCACTTGATTTGATATTGTATCTGATGTTGGAATGTCCCCTGAACCAATTTTGACATGGTTTGTCAGCTTTGTGATTTGGTTTGATTCATCATGACGTTTTACACTGTTTCCCCTCTTTTGCAGTGAAACCGACTCTTATAGATGTTGAAATATATGTCAATAGCATCGGACCTGTGTCATCAATTGACATGGTAAGTGAATATTCTTTCTCCCTCTCTGTCTTTCTCTGTCTATCTCTCTCTATCTCTTGCACACACACACACACATTTGCATGCACGCAAGCACGTACACACACAGTGAGAGAGAGAGAGAGAGAGAGAGAGAGGGCTTTATCCTGCCTATCATGAACATTGTTTGCCAAGAGCTACTTTTGCTGTGCTGAGAGGAGGTCATCTGTGGGCCAAGAGAGTTAAAGTAGCATATACTTTCAATCCCATCTCCTGTGAGCTCGACTGCACAGGCATGCGGGTCATTTATCTGCAGATGAGGTGAAATGAGTGGGACTAGGAAGGATAGAGGGTGCAGTTGACACTTCCCTTAGACTCCTCATAATGCTCTTACTGTTATGCCTCTGTCTACCCTTGTAAATACAGTAGTACGTTGAAGTAATGCAGTAATATTCAGCATCCAAATCTGTACACAGGATATCATGGAGAGTTGATTTAATTATATCATAAGTCATTTAGAAATTAAATTATGTTGCTTGTAGAGTAGTCAGTGTGGTGTGCTGTCTTGTCACTGTTGGGCTGTAAAATAAGTCAGCGGGAACACGGGCAATTGTGTTCAGAAAAAAACAAGTTCAAACTGCTATACTTATGCCTAGGTCACTGGGCCATCACAGGCAGGAGTGGCAACTATGTCTAAGTACAAGTAAGTTTCTGCTGGATACACAGCGACTGGTCTGTCTTCACCATGATGTGACTTAGTGATAGCCTATAGGCGGGCACCAAACGCTCCCATAGCACCACCCCTGTCTCCTTGGTAAATGTTACAATGCCAGAGAGAAAACAACATATCTCTTCAGCTCGGCTTGGCTGCAAATCTTGGCACACTTCAGTGCACACCAAGCCTCACTCTCTGAATGGTGGAGGGACCCTGTGTAGGACTCACAGGGCCTAATGTCCATTTAGCGCTTTAGATCTCGTGAACTCCACTTCTGGAAGAAAAAGCAGGTCATCCCTGCAGGGTATATGACATATGTAGTATGTACAATAACAGTTTATGGTTTAATAGGCAATGTACTGTACTGTACTCAACCAGACATGATGTTTTACGGACATTGTTACTGACCTTATACTGTAGAATTTTGTATTTATTTTATATCATTGGAAAATTCTTCTTCTTCACTTACTCCAATGAGACTGAGCGCTCGTATGACTCAACATTATTGAAGTGGATATTAATGTAGGACAGAATGAAAGGATGTGTGATTAAACACCAATAACTCAAAGCACTGTGGTGCTGTCGTTGGTGCTGTGCAAAAAGCCCAGTAAATTAAGTGGCCAAAAGGCACACCACCGCTCTCATCTATGTCCACTGTCTCCAGCAGTCATGGCTCTGTGTTTTTTGGTGAATTCTCTTGCTACGTAAAAGCAAATAGTGTTAATTTGGGCTAAAATGTATCCACAGAGATTTCCAGACAAAACGTTGTCACAGGACAAGGTTCACATAGTATTAGTGCCAATATGCATCAATTATTATTATTTTTAAACCTGTCTGGCTGTTTGGTGTCATAAGAATAAAAATAGATTGATATAGTCTGCCAAAATGTCTAGCCTAGATAACAATGTTTACATAATGTTAACTTGTGAGGAGACATCACGCTGAGAGGAAGAGGTACCTCTGTTTGACAGACGGCATGTTTGAAATAACTATGCTTAAGAAGTGACATCAGCTCTGGATGATTCTAATAGATCAGTGTATAGTGTTTATCCTACCAACAGAGAACACATACTGTATCATTTTGCACTTCTCTCCTGATGGCAATGATGGATACAGGGTTACATCTTATTGTCCCCCACAATGAAGGGGGGGAGGGGACCGTGATTGAGTCTCTGTCCGTTCGTATGTCACAAAATGATGTCTGTTCATATGTCATACGCTTTATCTTCGACACCACTGGGACAATTTGGATGAAACTTGGGTGAATGATGTGTCTTGCCATACAGATGCAGCATTTACAGAATTACACTGATTGGCACAATTTTGACAAAACTGTGGTGAAAGATGCGTCTCACCATTCGGTTTCGAGGTGAAGCCTATTCATCATTAAAAACATCATAATAGGGTGCAAGGTGGAGCGTGGCCTAATGCAGTAAGCCTATAGCCTAACAAATTTGGGAATAATATATTTTGAAATCAACGCAAAGCTGTAAGGAGCAAGCTGATAATGAATCAGAAAGGCACTACACGTTCTGGTACCTTTTCAGTCTGGCCACGAATGCAGCTGAAAGAGTGTAGCCTAATGCAGTAGGCCTGTAGCCTAACGAATTTGGGAATAATATTCTAAAAGTCTGTTATGCAGCATGCATAATTTAATACCCACACTTGGCCTATATCAATACGGAAACCAGAGTTGTGTAACCCAGGTTTATAGCCAGTCGCATTTGTAACCAAATAATTTGGCTGTGCAAATATTTTGTCTTACTGGTGAAATTTGTGTTTGAAGGAAAGGCGTCTTATATCAATACAGAGTTAGTACGATGGTACTATTATGCTTGGATTTGTCCAGTACCATTATGTCACACAATTCAGAGAATAAGGAGACAATCACAAATCATTTTCATTTTCTTGTTTTGTTTTTATAGATGTTCCCCTTATACCTCTCCTTTGGAGGGAAAATGATTAGATGGAAACAGATAGAAACATTCATAATACATTTTGATAACAAAGCATATTTTTACATCAAGCATAGTCTAACAAAATGTAAAGCTCTTTATCAAATTACACCACAATTAAAGAATTTCACAACTATGTATTCATAGTCAAATTACCATTGCTGTCACATTTTATGAAGGTCACAATAAATGTGGTCAATTAGGTTATCCACACATTTTTCAACATAGATTCCAGCTGTAATAAGACTGTATGAAGGCCACTCACTAAATTATTGAGTACTAGTTTGAGGGACATATTGACCATTTTGTTGAAAGTATTGCTATTTTTATGCCAGGGACACTCTGTGTCCATGGCAACCGGGTAACACTTGATAGAAGTCAGTGCCAGCCATCAAAGAGTTCACAGTTCTCTACAGGCTGATGGTTTGATGATCTTCCCCCCTGCCTTGAAACACTGGGAAATGAGTTGTTAAAATAGTGTCTTCCTTGTAGACTCCTAGATTACACTATATCTGGAGCTACACTGTATGAGCTACGGTATGTAGGCCTATGCATGCTCAATTCTGTTCTCTGTCAATTATCAATGTAAAACAGAACAAATTTATGGATGAAAGTGCAAACTTATGCAAGAATTCATGCTGGGAATACTTTACTGAATATGGCTGATTTCCAGATCACAACATTTTACTGTTATTTATTGCAGCAGATGGTTTCACACTTGACCTTTCATAATGTGGCATTTGATACTGTATGCATTCTAGTGCTGGACTTAAAATTCATGAGGGGCGCTTAATGTTTGCTGAAACTTGCACACTGGAAGTAATTCTTGCCTGGTAATGACTGAGCAGCCAAGACAAAATCATCACTTTACTCCTGAAAATCATTCAGAGGGGTAAGAACAGTAACACCTTGTCTTAAAACCCGTAGATGGCCGGTTCGAATAGCATTATGGACAACAATATTAGCTAATTGTTGTTCCTAATGCTAATGTTTGCTAATGCCTTCCCCTGACAACTGGCCCTTACCTTACCCACTCAAAGTTAATGCCTAACACCGCCTAACCGCCACACGTTTCTATGGAGCCTCTTAGAGCTCATGGTGGAGAAAAAAAAGCTGCACAAATCCGTTCCCTCAGTTTATTATTTAGTTCCCTCGGTTAAATACATCTTTCACTCAATTTATTAATCTATTCCCTCGATTCGTTAATCCGTTCCCTTGATGTATTAAGAAGAAGAAGATATACTTTATTGATCCCCGAGGGGAAATGATCATTTTTGCACACACACCCCCCCCGCCGAGACAACACACACATGCACAGTCCCAGGGAGAACAGAGCTCTGGGCTCTGGGCACAGGGTCAGCCCCCCGCCAGGCGCCCCTGGAGCAGTTAGGGGTTAAGTCCTGTGCTCAAGGGCACAACGGCAGCGGTAGGATACCTTAGATATGATGCCAGCAACCCTCCAGTCACCAGCTCACCTCCGGCTCCCTCCTGGGGTGGGGATCGAACCTACCGATTGCTGGCTAGCCTCTTTAACCTCTAGGCTACCTGCCACCCCAATTAATCCATTCCCTTGATTTATTAATCCGTTCCCTGAATGTACGGTATTAATTCATACCTTTGATTTATTAAAGGTCCAGTATGTAAAATTCAAGCTTTCTAAAATCTTCCTAATGGTTGTAATGACTATGTTTAATTGGTAGCGATCAGGGAATGAAATCCCATGAAAGAAATATTTCATTTACAAACACTGTTTTGGTCCGGAAAAAGCGCTTTCTAAAATGGAGTGTCTGACCTACACTCGGTATCCATCATATCATTTGTCATAGTTGGCTACAAATGAATAACTTTCATATAAGTTTCATATCATTGCTGTAGCCTTGGACAGTTATTGATATGTGTGACATTCATGATGAGTCGGCAACACATTGTGATTCAGCTCCTGTGTGTGCTTGCTTGAGCTCCGCTTACAAAAAGCTCAAATCGTTTCCCATTAACAAACAAAAGCATGACAATTTATCTAGTCACAAGACAGTGTTTTAGAGATACAACTCGAATGCTGAGTACAATCCAGTCCCACTTCTCCCTAGAACAGTTAAGTTCTTCATTTAACAAATTCTGTTACTTCATAGAAGATGACATGCAAACATTGATTTTACTCTAGCCAAAATGTTGCATATTTTAGAGAAATTATGCATATTTTAGAGAAATGTTATCAATTCCATTTTACATATAGTGAATTACAGTATAGCGTAATTGGGGGAAGGTGTGGAGTGGGGGAAGGAGAGCGAATTTGTCGGTGAATGTGGCCTGATGTCACAGTCATATTTTACTGTCCTATTTCCATGCCATGTTGGTAGGTAAGCAAGATAGATAGATAGATAGATAGATAGATAGATAGATAGATAGATAGATAGATAGATAGATAGATAGGTAGTTACAGATAGGCCTACTGCAAACCCTTACTGTTAGCTGGTTTCGGCAGCTAGGGTTGGTGCATCTCTCTGCTGTTTGACAGACGACACGTCAAAAAGTATAAAAATGAACTTAAACTGTCAATAGTGGATTTGTCAGTTGTCACTGGCAGTTACACTTTTATTTAATATCCCTCATATATTAAATGATGTCGTCAGTTATGAGAAAGATGTTTGATTGAGCTCTTTGGAACACTCCCAAACCACATCAAAGAATCCAGCATGCTCTCCTCCTTCAAACGATCCACTCAAAACCCATCTTTTTAAACTTGCTTTTCATCTTTAACTATTTTTGGTGGTTGTTTTTACTGACTGTGCCTTTGTTTTACTTTTGTTTTTCTATCTATTCTTGTTCTCTCTATGAAATGTAATGTATTTGAGTCCTGTTAAAAGTATTATAATAAATGCATTATTATGATTATTATTATTGTTACACTGAGTGGACGAAGGCTGCCCTTGCTGAAAATGTGGATGTTTGCACCCTATTATGAAGTTTTTAATGATAACAACTGTAGGCTCCAGTCTCAATCCCACTGAAACCCAAAATCCTTATTCCTGTCTCGAATGAAAATCCTTAACTTCATTCTGTAACCAATACATTGTATTATTAAAGCCCACTTGCGCTAAAACATTTTCCCCACTTCTCTGCACTGTGAGAGAATGCCTGATGATGGTATGAGAGTAGATAGGAGTTGGTCCCATTGCTTGGTCCTCATTAAAACAACCTGATATTTAAACCATTTCCAGTAATTTATGAGCTGCTGTAATACACTTGATTTTAGACACCTTGTGTCTGCTGCTGCAACAGCATTGAGGTAGACCACAGCATTGAGGTAGACCACAGCATTGAGGTAGATCACAGCATTGAGGTAGACCACAGCATTGAGGTAGATCTCAGCATTGAGGTAGACCACAGCATTGAGGTAGATCACAGCATTGAGGTAGACCACAGCATTGAGGTAGATCACAGCATTGAGGTAGACCACAGCATTGAGGTAGATCACAGCATTGAGGTAGACCACAGCATTGAGGTAGATCACAGCATTGAGGTAGACCACAGCATTGAGGTAGATCACAGCATTGAGGTAGACCACAGCATTGAGGTAGATCACAGCATTGAGGTAGACCACAGCATTGAGGTAGACCACAGCATTGAGGTAGACGACTGACTTTTATTACATCAAAATGTAGGTTAGGCTGAAGTGTACAGTGGCCCAGTGAGATGGTGGTGTGGACCTATTAGCCACTGGGCCACTGTACATTTCAGCCTAACCTACATTTTGATTAAAAGTCAGTAGTGCCCTCTAACCAGCTTGTTCAAAAGCTTGATTACATACCGTAATGTGTAAATATCATGATACAAACAAAGTCTTCGACCTCTTGCCAGCTTCACTGTATGTGTACTAAGACACATCCCTCTCTGGCTGTATGCATGCTTTCGCCAGGACACCCGCCTCATCAGTAGCTCTGTGTTCATGGTTGTGGTGCAATATCTGAGGAGGGCTGAATGTCCTTTGAGTCTATTTTCCTCGTCAGAGAGAACATTGCAGAGGCGTAGATGCAGAGACATACAGTGCTGACACAATTGTTGATGTCATGCAGGCATAGGCTACTTCAAATTATTGAAATTGCAGATTAGTTATTGACGTTTAAAGAACATAGCCTCCCGTTTTGAAGTGTAGCCGAAATTGTTTTCAGATAGCTTCCCTTTATGACATATAGCCTGTTTTGGCTTGATGCAGCACATCTTGTCTCAGTCTTGGCACAGCAGACTGTGTTAACGGAACTATGACAGTACGTTCTTGTAAATGCAGCCTTCAAAACAATCCAATAAACATGAGCTAGCAAATGTAATACAGTTTTTTTTTCAGGAAGGTTAGGGGATAGTTGTATAGATTTCATGTGTTTATATGAAAATTGAGAAAATAGCATGCCTTAAATCAATCATAAAAGCTAAATAATTTGACATGTCGAATAGAAGATTATGGAAGAATCTCAAGTGTGATCAATAAAAAATAAAAAAAATCTACATGATTCCATAAGTTGTTTGGGTTAGTTCAATCAAACAGAATTTCAGAAATAACATCTGGGAAAAAATACTTTTGTCGCCAAACCATCTAACAATACATGATAAATGCAAAAATCCATCAGAACATCCATGCTTATATGACAATTTGCTGTATCTGAGGTTGTGAAGCTTGCACAGGCATGATTTGCATATTGCGCTTCTAAACACAGGAAAAAACACTTGTCTCTCAGTGAACCGGTTCCTTGGACTTGCTTATTTGATTTTGGAGGTCCGTATCTCCCTCCCTAGTTGACCCAGAACAAATTAGATGTCAGTATATGCACAAGACTGACTCTATCAATTCCCGCTTGCAGCATGTCGTTAAGTCAAAGGCTTCAGGACCGGAGGCATGTCCTCGGTTTGTCTGCGAACCGTTCGACTTGGGAGGTTAATCACAGCAATGGGTTTAGCTTGGTCCCAGATACAATAGTCAGAGGAGCAAAATAGCTCCAGGTCAAGCAAAATATTACTGCTTTCTTTCTTCCTTTTACTGTCGTTGGCTAAACGTACTGTTTGATGACATACTATAAAAGTGCACTGTACATAACCTAACAATGGTTTATGAATCAAATCATTTCGTACAAATCGAGTAATTTCAGAGTCATGTTTTATCGCCTGCCGAGACTATGAAATGCCATTGGTGACTTGAGGTTGTAATAACCTCACTGAAGTTAAATGAATTGTGATGCCTCCAAGGGATTTGTATTTCTTTTTTACAACTGCATTCATACACACATAATTAGTTTATTGACCTTCATTGTATATCTAAAGGGCAATGCTACTGCATGACTGTACAAGCGACTGTTCAAGTCGGGGAGTTGGGGAAAGCAGATGAAATGCATTCTGAGTTATTCAGGATTTGAGAATGCCTTAGAGATGGTCACTGATCTGCATGAGGATTTCACATCAGCCACTTTTCTGCTCAAGATAACAAAAAAGGATATTTGTGAAAATAAAATCATTGTAGCCTGTATAAGCATAATCAATGTAAAAGGTCTGTGTATGATTTGGCTGTGATATGTAGATGGAGTTAGAGGGCAGTTCACACCCCTCCATTTGTGTTTAAAGTAGCTAAATAGCACTCCCTGGGTAAGTTTAGTCCATAACTAGACTATGCATGAACAATTATTCTAGTTGTTCGGAAAGAACTCAATTCCCATGCAAAAGTCATACTGGACAGCAGCATAATATAAGCTATTTTGTTTTAGGCAGGGTCACTCACCTTATTTCCATTCTAATGCATATTGCCTGGAATAAATTACTCCTACGTTCTGTGATTGACTTTGGCTTTGACTCCTAAAGGTCATAGTTACAGATAAAGTCTTGCAGTGACTATCACACTCTTAATTAGTGTGGTATTAAAGTCATATCCCATGTGCCTGTGAAAGTTTAGAAAATGTCAAGTAGTCTAGGGCAGATGTAGGTGTTTGGGGGGGCATTAACATAAGTGATTAGAAAGTGTCAAGTAGTCAGGGGCAGATGTAGGTGTTGGGGGGGCATTAACATAAGTGATTCATGTTAATGTCGGTTGGCATTCTCACTGTGTATCACTGTTGAGTGTTTATAATAAAGACTTGAAGCTTGAAGCTTAAAACTAAAGCTACCGTATGGTTTCTCCCCTCTTTTACGAAGACCATTCACACAAGTGATGCTCAGCTCCTTTCGATAATAACTATAAATTAAGTATTTTCATGGAAATATTGCTTGGACTGTGATTTTCGGTTGACATTTTCACAATTTGAAAGTGTGCAGCGAAAAGCTTTTGGATGTGACAAATCACTTTATTCTATTTAATTACAGGAATACCAAATTGACATCATTTTTGCACAATCGTGGATAGACACTCGCCTTAGCTACAACAGCACGATGAAAATCCTGACCCTGAACAGCAACATGGTGGGGCTCATATGGGTCCCTGACACCATCTTCAGAAACTCCAAAAACGCAGACTCCCACTGGATTACAACACCCAATCAGCTTCTACGGATATGGAATGATGGGAAGATACTCTACACACTGAGGTAAAGGAAACTGCTCTCTTATCTGACATATACAGGCACTGTTTTGTACTGCTTATTGTTGTACTACTTCAATATTATTCACTGTTCAGACTTCAGCGTCGGGGGGGCAGAGGGGATAGGACCAGGGTGGTACTGTACTATACAGTAGGTACAGCACTGATGGTTCTCTGAAGCCGCAGGGACATTCCAGATGGTAGAGTGCATACATTGTAGGCATATTACTGTTTTTGAATCCATTAATCCAATTATTTTTCCCAGCGTTGACATCAGTAAAGCTTTTGGCATGTTATTACAGTGATTGCACCATCTGCATCTAAAGAACCCTGTTTATTTCGTATCCATTTACATTTGAGTAATTTAGCAGACACACTTATCCAGAGCAACTTACAATAACATTCAGCCAGGTGGCTTTTAGCAGGGAAAATGTTGCACAATGAGTGGTCACTTTCAATAATTTTCCAGTTTTTGTCGAATATATGTTTGACTTGCGTCACCTGGGTACTATAACAGTTCATTAAATAGGCTTTTGGGGGATGGTTCTCTCTCTTTTCCTTTTGTTTGAGTAACCTTAGCCTTGTCTGTTTAATTGTATTGCCCTGGTGGGCAAATAGCCTGTGTACACTCTTAGAAAAAAAGGGTTCTAACTAGAACCATAAAGGGCTCTTCAGCTTGCCCTGTTCTAGTAGAACCCCCTCTATGAATCTATGAAGGGTTCTACCTAGAACCCTCTATGAAGTGATCTACATGTACACAGAACCCTTTTATTCTCCAGAAACCCTATATAAAGGCTGCTACCTAGAACCTCTTTTTTAATACTGATTTTTTATACTAATAATAATATTTATTATTACCTGTTCACTTGACATGTTGAGATCTTATCTCAATGGTCTGGACAACCAATTTCACAATGGTTCCTTTAATCAGATACAAGCCTATCCATTCTTTCCCACACTGTGCAAGTTAGCATAGATAGATAGATAGATAGATAGATAGATAGATAGATAGATAGATAGATAGATAGATAGATAGATAGATAGATAGATAGATAGATCTCCTATAGCGCTCCTTAGTGCAACGTGGATGTAGTAGTCAGTTGCGAACGGAGCTTCTCTGCTCTGCCACAGTGTCATGTAGGGGATGGGAGGGATTGTCCATGATGGCCAGGAGTTTGGTCCTCATCCTCCTATTGGCCACCTCCTCCACAGTGTCCAGGATGACACCGAGGACAGAACCAGCTTTCCTAATAAGCTTGTTCAGCCTCTTGGTGACCTTCCTTGATGCTGCCCCCCCAGCATACCACTGCGTACAGCACTGCTCTGGCTATCACTGACTGGTAGAACATGTTCAGCAGAGTCCTGCACACGCCAAAGGACCTGAGCCTCCTCAGGAAATAAAGCCAGCTCTGGCCCCTCTTGTACAGGACATCTGTGTTACCAGTCCAGTCCAGTTTATTGTCCAGGTGCACCCCCAGGTACTTGTAGCTCTGGACCACACTTCCTCTCCCTGGATGGAAACAGGAGACAGGGGGACCCTAGTCCTCCTAAAGTCCACCACCATCTCCTCACTCTGTGGCTCTGCATACTCTGTGACCTTGTCTTACTGCACACCCTGTAGTACGCTAGGAGCATGCTTTTCAGGTCATAAATATAATCCTTTTAAAATCAATGTTTGATCCGTGGATTTAACTAAATTGAAGAATTAAAACCTCACCCTGCTGTTAATAGCACTGAGTGAGGTATTCCCTTGGCAACCGCCTACTTTAAAGGATAGGAGATTGTGTGGGAGGCTAATTATTATTGTGAGACTTGACCTTGCTTGCTCCATGAAAGATCACGCAAGGTCCATGAAGGATACGTCATCATCAGTGTCCAGAATCATGAGTGGCATCCTGGACTGATTGAGACAACGAGAGAGTGGATGTAACCCCCCAATGTTAATGTGCCTCTCTGTGAACTTTAGTGAAGACAAAATAAACAAGAGTGACATTTTATCAGGGAGGGGGGGGTGACCTACATACTCTGGGACAAAACATTTCATCCGCTTATTTTTTTTAACTAGTCTGTCGGAAAGTGTTACCGGGAAATACACAATTGCAGGGCTCACCTGACTCCAAGGTGACCTGCAATCTCCAGCCCCCCCCATCATGTCAAGCTAATACAGTAGGTGTCCCATTACCTCTCTCACAGCCTAGGCCACTTTGTTAATCAACAGTCTTGTGATTCAGTATTTTCACACCAAAAGGCAGAGCAGTGAAATGCATCATGCCCATCTGTTTTCTGCCCAGCATGGCGCATGTGAAAACGACAATGAGAGCAACTCGTCCCTCACACCCTATGTCCTCTCTCCCCATCAATAGACACAATAGACTTTCACACCAGTGGCTCACATACCTTATGTCCTGCAGCTCTGCAGCTAGTTAGCACCATTGTTCCAGCAGGGTTCTGTCAGAGCAGGGCTACATTGTATGTGAGAAACGGTATTGCTCATTGCTCACAGTCTCTCTCCGACTCATGCTGTAGGTTGACCATCAATGCAGAGTGCCAGCTGCAGCTCCACAACTTCCCAATGGATGAGCACTCCTGTCCCCTCGTCTTCTCCAGCTGTGAGTACAGCCAGCCAACAATGTATATGTGTTCTCAGTGATTCTATTTTAGGCACATGATGGAGGATGCACAGGATGGTATCGATTTTAATGATAGTATACATCTTATATATCTATCTAGTTAAATCTTATATTGCTGTACCAGGTAAGTTGACCAAGAACATCATTTCATCTACAAATGCAATGTACAGTCCTATGCTGAAATAAAAGCATCTGTATTATCTTCTAGAGTAGCATCTACCATTATGTTTGTATTTCTGCATGAAAAACAATTCTAGCTTGTGTTTGATATTCTCGGAAATATCTATCAGCAAAAGAAAGTAGTCACATGCTAGCTCAAATAAGAATTCAGTGCAGCTTTTCATGGCGATGGTGAGTCACCAGTATGAAAGCTTTATGCAAAGCTTGGCCAACCTGAGTGCTCCACTAAGTGCATTCAAATCTGGGTGGTGCATTAAGGGCACAATCATTTACTTTACCTGCAATAGCATTATGTTGAACTGAATGTGGACAATATAGGGGCAAAGCGTTTTCTTGAGTGAATGATGTTGATTTGCAAGATGTTGTAAAACATGACTTGAAAACAATGTGTAGAGGAGAAAAGGGATGTCCATCTGTGTATAATGTGTATATTATATAAAGCACAATACTTCTGTTCACTTTACCTCCTAATGTCCCTCCTCTAGAGCTGCTCAACATACATTCTATGATTATTGTATGTCAAATCAAAGTCAATACAATCTTCCCCTTTCAAACCCGGTTTAGAGGCCCCAGAGCTAGAAGTAGACTCTTTATTTGGCCATGCAATCAATTCTCATCAATTGTAGGAATTTGACACATGCACACCCCTCCCCAGACAACACACACGGCAGCCATATTCGGTGCCACTGGAGCAGTTAGGGGTTAAGTGTCTTGCTCAAGGACACAACGGCAGTGGTAGGAGCCTTAGATATGACACCAATAACCTTCCAGTTACCAGCTCACATCCTAGGGTGGGGATCGAACCAGCAACCTCCCAATTGCTGGCCAGCCTCTCTAACCTCCAGGCCACCTGCCTCCCCTGGCACATCGCCTCTGGCACGTTGCCTCTGGCACATTCCTCCATTCTCCATTCCACATGCTCAGGCCCAACCAGCGGTGGCTTGTCAGTATAGGCACAGCCTGACCAATGATTTGCTGTCATGGGTCCGTCTGATCACCGGACTAATTAACACAAAGGTGTATTTGATCCCAGCTCATTAGAACTCACCTTAAGAGAGGAGTGTTTATGTTGCATCTGAGCAGTAGCTTGGATTCTTCGCCACGTGCGATAGCCTCCGTTACCAATCCCTAGTCTATGACTTTTGATTATTTGCTGAAGTGTTCCTCTGTGTCATCCTGTGGATTATTCTCTAGTAAAGCGGCTATTTTGACTTTCACCATCATTCCTTCGTCTTGTCTCATCTCTGCTCCTGGATCCTACATTACACCTCACAGCAAGCTACTGCCCCAACATGGACCCAGCAGAGATCGACCAGATCAGGAAGGTAATTTCCCACCAAGGAGTACTATTGGGACGACAGCAAGAACAACTCACCCAAATATCAGAGACGCTCTGGGCACTTACCCACTCCCTCCAGCAACTCCACACCACCGATCCCGGAGTGGCCACTGCCCAAGCCGCTCCATTTCTGTCTCTACTGTGGAGGTCTCGGTCATTTCCGTTCTACATGCCTGGAGCTGACGGGAATTGTCGAAGCCCGCCAGGACAGTGGGAGACCCTGACAAGCTGTGTGCTGACTCCCAGACCACCTAGTCACCGTCTATTACTACCCATGACTCTGCACTGGAACAACCGTTAGCACCAAGTTTAAGCCTTTGTTGACTGCCACAGATAACTTAATAATCGATCAAGACCTCGTCAAGGAATTACAAATCCCCTGCATGGAATGCCCCATCCCTCTGCAGATACTACCCCTCGACGGATGACCCACCGGTTCCGGCCAGATAGAATCCCAGACCAAACCCATTCACCTACAGGTCGGGAAAAAACCTTCAGAAACCCTTAGCTTCCTGCTGATCGCTGCTCCCGAGAACCCACGTATTCTAGGGTACCACTGGTTAGCGCAACATAATGGCCCGCAATTCTCCTGGGTCACGGGACACTTACTAAACTGGGGGGAGACCTGCCAGACTGACTGTCTAAGACCCCCACCAATAACTTCTCTGTGTCCTCCTGCTTCCAGTGAAGCTCAAGACCTCTCCTCTCCTACAATTGTCTGCTTACTGGATACAAGTAAGCAGACAAGGCAGAAAGATATCCCTTTTTCAAGGTGATCGGATTTAAAACGTTTGAATGCACACATCTGAAACATAGCCTATACCCTCCAAAAAATTGGCAAGCCTGGGCCCAACTAATAGTCTTAGGTACGAGCCGCCTGGGCCCAACTCATTATCTGTGCAAAGGAGGAAGTAGGTAGACAGACAAATATGACTCATCCCCAGTGTAACATTTGACATTTGATTATGTTCAGTCAGTCACATGCTACACTTTCTCCTACAATGTTAATGGAGAGGGTAGAGTCAGTACAATATGTATTTTTTTTTTTAAATTGTCTTATTTTTCAAAACCAAATACTATATTTATATTTCAATAGATGTCCCTTGTCCTTGTTTTCACTGGTTCATTGTTTTTGTGTGTGCGGGGAAACATCACATCATACAGTATGTTAATGAAATGCAGTCTACCTGTTTGAAATTAGGAAACAATAAAGTGACCCTCATATGCTTTTCAAATTAGATGTCACTAATAAGACACACATGTCATTTAAAGGTTAGGGCCAACTCCAACATCAATACAGCACTGACTCAAAGCCTCTATGAAACCCTGCCTCTCTTTGCCTCTGCTTCTTAAGACTACCTCTATGGGATATCTATGGGCTTGTTTACTGTAAGACATTGGTGCTGTTACTCTTAAGTTAGAGGATATTGAGCATATCAAATTGGAGCATAGGTTTAGAGCAAGCTTCTTTGGGATCCCAGGGTCACAGTTTTCTTTGATTACAGATGGTTACCCCCGAGACGAAATGATTTTCAAATGGAAAAAGAACTCTGTAGAAACCTCCGACCAAAAGTACTGGCGACTCTACCAGTTTGACTTCATGGGTTTACGAAACACCACCGACGTGCTCAAAACAACTGCAGGTAATGGTAAACATTTTGATGCATAACACAAAACCTGGTTTCAGTTTGTTTCCTATTGAGAAGGTACTGTAGACTCAGCAATACAACATACTCATACACAACAGGGCACCTCTGCTCAGACATCAATAACAACAGCAATCAAATCTGCCAATACCAATGTGGATTTATCTCATGGGAGGTTTATCTCAATGACAGTGTCTTCAATGAAGGAGGCATGATCTTCTATATACACTCACCGGCCACTTTATTAGGTACACCTTGCTAGTACTGGGTTGGACCCCCTTTTGTAGGCCATCTGCTTCAAGGTTCGACGTGTTGTGTGTTCAGAGATGGTCTTCTGCATACCTTGGTTGTAACAAGTGGTTATTTGAGTTACTGTTGCCTTTCTATCATCTCAAACCAGTCTGGCCATTCTCCTCTGACCTCTGGCATCAACAAGGCATTTTCGCCCAGAGAACTGCCGCTCACTGGATATTTTCTCTTTTTCAGACCATACTCTGTAAACCCTAGAGATGGTTGTGCGTGAAAATGCCAGTAGATCAGCAGTTTCTGAAACACTCAGACCAGCCCGTCTGGCACCAACAACCATGCCACGTTCAAAGTCACTTAAATCACCTTTCTTCCCCATTCTGATGCTCGGTTTGAACTTCAGCAGGTCGTCTTGACCATGTCTACATGCCTAAATGCATTGAGTTGCTGCCATGTGATTGGCCGATTAGATATTTGCGTTACCGAGCAGTTGAACAGGTGTACCTAATAAAGTGGCCGGTGAGTGTATATTCCCTTTTTGTGACAAAGAGCAGAAATGTCAGGACATAAACAGGTGGATGGAGACTCCACTTAGGCTGTGGGAGTCGACTTCATACAGAACGTTGCCCTACAGGGCACATAGGCAACGATATGCACCTGATCTCCTAATGCACTGTGACATTTAACATATTGTTTCTGTGTTGAAAGATTTGCGCTAGTATGTATTCCCCTCTTATTAAGGCAAACAGACTTCTATATAAATCATCCAGATTAAATATTTAAAGGGTTTAATTATTCAATTTGATTTTTTCCAGCCTTAGGATGTGGTTATAAGCCTATTCCACTTGACAGTGATTTATATTCAACAAGCATTTTATGTGATTAATCTCTTGTTGCCCAAACAGGTATGTGACTATACTCATGGCTACAGTTACTGAATGACTTTGTAATACATGTTTAATATATATATATATTCATGACACCATTGAAGATTAATGCATCTTTTAAGGGCAAATAAATTGACACATTATGTATGAGACCTAGAGGAATAATTAACCTGAATTAACCCTATTTTAGGACAGTGTGTATGACTTTGTTCATGCTGAATTGTTTTATACTTGGAGAACTTTGATATCATCTCCATATTGAAAAGTGATTCAGTCTCAAAAGGTCAGGTGATCTTATTAATTATACATTCAAAGTGTGAGGCGCTATATATTTACGCCTTTCATTTGAGCCCCATTAAAGCCTCAGTTAACTTCAGATCTGCCTCTTGCTGTTCAAGGAAATTAGACATTTCTCATCTATTTTCACTTTGCTTTACTCTCAGGCTACATCACTGCATGACGATTAGATCCTAGGCTAAAAATATCCATCATTAATTTACATCTCAACAAAATCTGAAAAACGTAGAGTTGCATTTTTCCCTCTCTTTTCACCATGAAATGAGTAGGTGCTGCATCCTAGGAGGTAATGAGGGACAATGAATGGACAGTTCCCATGTCACGATTCCGACCTCTTTTACTGTTGTATCTTCTATTTGTACTGACTCAGTGCCCTCTTCAAAAGCTTGAAGTAGAATTCCTGAAGCCTCTCTCTCTCTCTCTCTCTCTCTCTCTCTCTCTCTCTCTCTTTCTCTCTCTCTCTCTCTCTCTCTCTCTCTCTTTCTCTTTCTCTCTCCCTCTCTCTCTCTCATGCCAGGTGATTATGTGGTCATGACTGTGTACTTTGACCTGAGTAGAAGAATGGGCTACTTCACGATCCAGACCTACATTCCCTGCATCCTGACTGTGGTGCTCTCCTGGGTGTCCTTCTGGATCAAGGGTGATGCCACTCCCGCCAGGACTGCTCTAGGTAGCATGATGACATATTGTACACTGATGTAAAGATGATATATGAAAGGGTTTAATCATGCCTTCCTAGGGCATGTTAATGTACATTTGTTTAGACTACTACTGTGCTGTACTTATACAAGTCTTATTCTGACACCTGGAGTTGTCTAACAATCAAAATAAATGTTATATGTTAAATGTAAATGTATTGAAATTCATGAGGACTGGAACTGAATAGCCAAGTGAATATTAAAACTTCATTTGTGTGTGTGTGTGTGTGTGTTTATGTGAGTGTATAATTGTTGTGTATATTAGTGAATTTGTGTGAGTACTGTACATGTACATGCCTGTTGTACCTTTTTAATTTTAGTTTGTGATCCATTTATGATTTTCCTCCTCCACTGCATGCCTGCCATTAGTTCATGTGCTGTCCTGTGGATCATGTTGTTGAAGGTGATTTCCAGTTTGGTTTGAGGTAAGAACAATTAAACTTCCTCTAGTTTCATTCTGTTGTTCGAGGAGCTTGATCAGGTAATTCATGGTATTTCCCTTCAAGGTTTTATTCATTCCATTTACAGTGGTCAGTATTACAGCATTAGAATTAACAAAGTGGCATTAACTAACTTACACATTTCAAAATTTTTCGATACAAGTTTGATATGTGTAGGATACTTAATAATGGAATAAAAAGCCACCAAATGTAATTACAAAACAGACTGAAGTCAGAAAATAGCCTTTACAACTGATGACAAACACCTGTTTGTACAATCAAAGATAACCTACCAACATGTGTGTCTCTCTTTGAGCAGGTAACACTGTCTGTAGTATTAAGATAAAAATCACATTATATTTCACAAAAGAAGTCAATTAGCCTCTATTTGTGGACACGGCTCCTTGCCTCTCGCCCCCCCCCCCCTGATCAATAGAGCGCTGAAAGGAGGAGGTGTGATAAGGAAGGGCTGGCAGGAGAAATGTCAGGACGTGGGGGTGAGGGGGGGGGCTTTAGTGGGAGTAGACTAAGGAGTAGGCAGGTGCTGACACGTCCCCTCAGGCTCACCGTCGTGACAGGCTCGCCAGTGTATTCCTGGTGACAATCCCAAAGAGCCCGCACCCTCATGATGGATGGCCTGGTCTCTATGCTCACTTCAGTAACATACTGTATGTGTATCCTGAAAACAAATGGGTTTTTTTTTTGCTTTGGCGATGCAATCTTTTTTTGTTCTCCGTTTGTTTTTCCAAATAGCACTCTCTATTTTAGTTTTTGTTTTGAATGAGGGTTTTAAGTAAGTTGTAAAGTACAGTATATGTAGAAGAAAGGGTAAGGTAATGACTGTGGCCAGCGGAGTCTGAAGGAAGGGGAATTGAGTATGAACTCCCAGCTCAAAATAGATGGGCCTTCCTGTCTCCATGGTAACCGCTAGAAAACAGCGCTCAGCCATCTCATGAGAGGCATTCTGGAGATGTGCATGAAAGAGTGTGCGTGTGTGTGTGTGTGTGTGTGTGTGTGTGCGTGTGCGTGTGCGTGTGTCTGTGTGTGCGCGTGCGCGTGCACGTGCGTGTGTGTGTGCGTGTGTGTGTGTGTTTCACCCAGAACTTTATATGAAAGGTCTCTGCAGGCACAACGCAACATGAGAAATCTCAGAGGATACATTCTGCTCACTTTTCAATATGTTTGAGTAGTGAGAATTTATTGATATAAACGTCCATTTATTTCACAAAAACCCTCGAGATATAACACACCCGAAGAGACACCAAATGAAAAAAATTATCAAAATTACTCAACGCTCAGAAAACTTTTCCAAGAGAGTCATCAAACTAGTTATCTATTTAAATATACGTTTTACCGTAAGCTATATCTTCTGCATTAAATAATCTATGTACAGTATTGATTGTTCTTTCTCCTTTCAGGTATCACCACTGTGTTGACAATGACCACCCTCAGCTCAGTGGCCAGGACGTCCTTACCGAGAGTCTCCTATGTCACGGCTATGGACCTCTTCGTTACCGTTTGTTTCCTATTCGTCTTTGCGGCGATGATGGAATACGCCACCCTTAACTACTACTGCTACAGGGCACAAAAGCCTTCTTTCAACAAGACTCAGAGACCGGTAAGCTTGTGTCCACATCCTCCTCAACAGGCACAATGCATCTGCTGTGATGGGGGTCTTAACCAAATAGACCAAACCAGAACCAATGTTGTGGACTTCCGGCCAGTGGCTTTGGAAGGTACAGCCGTCATGCGGTCGGCCTCAGAGTACATTCTCTGAACTGGTCACAGTTGCCGTGCCGCATTGTGTTGTTTCGTATAATGTCAGGTTATGTCGTGTTCTAATGTCAAGCGTGTGAGTGAGTCCAAGCCGAGGAAAGCACTCATCTGAGGGTTTCATCTCATGTCTGCCTATGACAGCTTCCTGCTGGTTATGGGAGAATCCTGCCTGCTGTGAAGCAATGCATGACGGCACAGTTCCACTCCAAACGTATCAGCTCTCTTTCTGTCTTCACTCTCTCCCTATCCGTCTCCCCCCGTCCTTTGGCTTGTCTATCTGTGTGTTTCTTTCTATATCTGTTTACACCCCCCCCCCCACCCTCTCTCTCTCTCTCTTTCTGTCTTCACTCTCTCCCTATCCGTCTCCCCCCGTCCTTTGGCTTGTCTATCTGTGTATTTCTTTCTGTATCTGTTTACACCCCCCCCCCCACCCTCTCTCTCTCTCTCTTTCTGTCTTCACTCTCTCCCTATCCGTCTCCCCCCGTCCTTTGGCTTGTCTATCTGTGTGTTTCTTTCTGTATCTGTTTACACCACCCCCCCCCCACCCTCTCTCTCTCTCTCTTCCTGTCATTTCTAATGAGGCCTCCCACTGTCCCACCTTCCTGCAGGCCTACTCAGTGCTGGATGTGGGGCCATCTCCAACAACTGTGATGATGTTGAACAACTCCATGTACTGGCAGGACTTTGAGGACACCTGTGTATACGAATGTCTGGACGGGAAGGACTGCCAGAGCTTCTTCTGCTGCTACGAGGAGTGCAAGGGGGGTGGATGGAGGAGAGGACGCATCCACATAGACATCAGAGAGCTGGATGCCTATTCTAGAGTTTTCTTTCCAACTTCTTTTTTGTTGTTCAACATTGTGTACTGGGTTAGCTACCTCTATCTTTAGCAGTTTGACTGCACAAGTTCGTTTGGACAAAATGGAAAGACTTATATCATAATAGATATCATAAGAGGTCACTCAGTGGCCTCTTACGATCAATGATTAGGGTGATTAGGGATCAATGATGAGGGTGATTAGGGATCAATGATGAGGGCGGGTTAGTAAACCAATAATCTATTGTGAGTCAAAACCAGGATGCTGTCTGGATAAGAGATGAAGCATCCATAGTGCCTTCTTTAGGAGGGGGCCGGCACCTACTGCATACAGAGGTGTGACACACCTGTACTGCATACAGAGGTGTGACACACCTGTACTGCATACAGAGGTGTGACACACCTGTACTGCATACAGAGGTGTGACACACCTGTACTGCATACAGAGGTGTGACACAAG
Organism: Argentina silus; assembly: GCF_951799395.1. NCBI lineage: Eukaryota > Metazoa > Chordata > Actinopteri > Argentiniformes > Argentinidae > Argentina > Argentina silus. Next base: position 3,209,731 of record NC_139665.1, read on the forward strand.
GAGAAGAAACCTTGGAGTTTTTCTTACATAGGTTACCTCATCTATCATCTCAACGCATGCTAGATTGTTCATTATTTAATAAAACAATTCTATTAAAAGCTAGGGTAGACTACACTATGAAATACATCTATCATTACTCTGCATTTCATAGTTAGTTAGTTAGTTGCATCTTCATTGCATTCATTTGAGTCATTTTAATGAATTTTATGAAAGCTTAGTTTCCTGTTTGTTATGTACTGTATCAGCAGTATATTCATAGTCAGTTGATCTTTTCTTTAGAAAATCTATAGGCATTAATATGGTAAACATTTGTATGCTTTCTTCACAGGAGCAAGATCGGAAATTGCAGACAATCGATTGTTACGGCAGTCATTTATACATGAATTCTACTTTTTATTATGTATCTGGCCAAAATGTTCAGTGGCCTCTCGAGAATATCAATGGAGTATTGGTTAAAGCAATAGTTTACTTTTTTTCCAACTTATTGAAAATAATTTAACATACGTTGAAGGGAGTGCATGGACAGTGAGCTGCAGCAGTTTGTCTATCAGTATTGGTCATGTAGCATCATAGCAAATGTACAGTTAAAAATCTTACACCAACTTTAAATCTGACTTCAATTGCATTCATCACTCAGATCTACAGTATGTCTCTGTACCTCATGTTGTCATTTAACGTTTGATTTTTGTCGTCAATCAACGCTGTCCTTGTTTTACAGTTTCTTCATTGGTACAGATCCATCGGAATAAATGTGTGCATTTTGGCAATCACTCTTTATTGTACAACATCTAAGATTAGTAATATTTGGGTGATTTCCAACAGAGCATCACAAACTATAATTATCTGTAATATCTTAAAATGTCCATTTTAAAACATCCTCAGCTCTCAGCACACACAGAGCTATTGCTCAACCATTAAACAACAACCCTCAGTTCTCAGACCAAACGTCCTCAGGGATCAGACCCTACTGCCTCAGTTCTCAGACCAAACGTCCTCAGGGATCAGACCCTACTGCCTCAGTTCTCAGCCCAAACAACCTCATACCATACCGCCTTAGTTATCAGACTAAGCAGACTCTGGGGTCTTTTCTCATTTCCTTGAGCACCACCTTTACACGCTAATATGCGGTACTGTGCCAACTGCATGTTAGGGATGGAGAAACTCACATTTGAGGGGGTGTGTCTCATTAGTATCGTAGATACGAGCATTCTCATCTGATATTAAAATGATAAATTATAGATGCCACAATTATAGATTATAAAATCTCCATGTTCCCTGCGTGCTGGAGATGCTGAATCAAGTCCACCAACACTATTGGCATAAAACATTTTTTATCTTTTGCGATCAGTATTTTATGGATGACGGTTAATTAAACAGTAGGGTGAAATACCATATACATCAATGATTAGATAAGATAAAATGCTGGTAAAGGCATTACTTATCTAATTGTTCTCTGTAATGAGGCCAGATTTTGACAACACTTCTTTGGGTAGGGATGAAGAGGAATTTCCACACTTCTGGGTGTTAATTGTTTTCCAAAATGTTGTAGGATCACCAGCAGAATCCGAGATGGCACATACGAAGTAGCTTGATTTAGCTTTCTTAACTGATGAGGTGCATCTATTTCTCAGTTGTCTAAAAATCTGCCAATCAGCTACTGAGTCTGCTTTTCTAGCTTTGACCCAGGCCTGGTTTCTCAACAAAAGAAGATCTGAAAGTTCTGTTGAATACCAAGGATTAGTTCTATTCATAATTCTAAGGCATTTAAAGGGGGCATGATTGTCTGCCAGAGATGTAAATATAGATGAGAATGTTCTAGAGCCAGATCGGGGTCAGGCATGCAGCTGATAAGGGAAAGATTCGACCAATAAAGATCATGTAAAAACCTTGCTCGCGAAAATGTTTAAAATGTATTTTTGTAAGGAAGCATGGAGAAGAATCTCTAATACAGGCGTTGTGGACAGTGATTGCTGATGCCATTAGCAGAAACACCACTGGCTATATATTTATAAGGCCTATTTGTTAGCAAGAGGTCTAGCAGGGTGGATTTATCTGGATTCTTCAAGTTAGATCGTGTTGGTTTTGAGATTAATTGTGATAGTTGTAAGACATCACACAGGTGTTATTACTACTTCAGAACGTACATAGGAGGATAGAAGAGCAGCTAAGTTATCAGGAGTGTTATGAAGAGCAGATTGTGGGTGATACCCTCCTATCAGACTGCTTAGAGTCATGTCCAAAACACTTAGACTTAGGACTAAACATTCATTTGCAGATACAACTTTGCTATCTTTACACATATATTTGCTGATAATCGCAATCATTGGCGATTTGAGGAACGACAACTGTTGGGAGTGATAAGGAACGACAATGAGGACTAACAGAGGTTGTTTGATGTAAGGGTGTTTGGTCTGAGAGCTGAGGGTGTTTGGTCTGAGAGCTGAGGTTGTTTGGTCTGAGAGCTGAGGTTGTTTGGTCTGAGAGCTGAGGATGTTTGGTCTGAGAGCTGAGGATGTTTGGTCTGAGAGCTGAGGGTGTTTGGTCTGAGAGCTGAGGTTGTTTGGTCTGAGAGCTGAGGATGTTTGGTCTGAGAGCTGAGGGTGTTTGGTCTGAGAACTGGGGGCATTTGATCTGAGAACTGGGGGCATTTGATCTGAGAACTGAGGATTTTTGGTCTGAGAGCTCAGGGTGTTTGGTCTGAGAACTGGGGGCATTTGATCTGAGAGCTGAGGGTGTTTGGTCTGAGAATTGGGGGCATTTGATCTGAGAACTGAGGGTGTTTGGTCTGAGAGCTGAGGATGTTTGGTCTGAGAGCTGAGGGTGTTTGGTCTGAGAGCTGAGGTTGTTTGGTCTGAGAGCTGAGGATGTTTGGTCTGAGAGCTGAGGGTGTTTGGTCTGAGAACTGGGGGCATTTGATCTGAGAACTGGGGGCATTTGATCTGAGAACTGAGGATTTTTGGTCTGAGAGCTCAGGGTGTTTGGTCTGAGAACTGGGGGCATTTGATCTGAGAGCTGAGGGTGTTTGGTCTGAGAATTGGGGGCATTTGATCTGAGAACTGAGGATGTTTGGTTTGAGAACTGGGTGCATTTGGTCTGAGAACTGAGGATATTTGGTCTGAGAGCTGGGGGCATTTGGTGTAATGGTTGAGGAATAGCTCCATTTGGGCTGAGAACTGAGGATGTCCTAAAATGGACACTGTACACTATACACTGTACACTAGTTGATTATGCCTCTTTATCAAAATAACATTCTCTATTGTCAATGTCTGCCTCCAGTCGTTACTATTCCTGGCACATTCAGCACATACTCATCCACACAGGAAATTGTGTATTATACAGTAAGCAGTATTTATTTTCTTATAGTCTGAATTTGAAGTCTACATCTGAGGTTTTAAGAGGAGAATCCACATAATCCAAAAGAGGCTTTGATCTCACCAGGCCATGGTTTCAGTCTCAACATATTCAGCACAGGAATGCTTTATTTTTTACTGTATACTCAAGGTCAGATTGGTATTCATGTATCAAATGGTGACTTTTGATGTTATCTGAAACTGAATAAGACGGGGGGGAACATCAATGGCTCATTGCCCAACCACAATGACATGGAAGACATATTCAGTTTCTGAAAAACTTTGAAGAGGAAAGCCAGCTATGCCCTTGGACTCTCAGCTTATTGGTTGTTGTACTGTTTACTGTGTATTGTGCTTGTACATACAGTAATGACAGAAGTATAGTATGGCTGATTTTCTGGAGCCCTACAAGAAGTCGTCATATGATATGAGTTTGAACATTTTTACAAAGTTACACGGGAAACATCTGAGTTGTTGAACTAAATCACAGATAATCGTGAATGATGTGTTTATGGAGTTTGTTTGTTGGAGTCTGTTTTTAACTGTAAGTTACACTGGTGTTTCTGCAGTGCTTTGGCTTAGAAATACATTGGTATACTGTATTGTATGTTGAGAGAAAGTGTATTTAAGACATATTTACATTCTATTTTCATACAGATATTAGTTGAATGTACAGTATATCACATGTTAGACCAACAACAAAAAAAATGGTTTTCACCTCTGTATACCAAGATAATATTACACTTTATAAGTGTTTAGCGTGATATATTTACAATAAATCCAACACTATTTTATACTCCTAATGAAGTTCACCAGTTGTTACAGGAAATAACAGAAAACCACTTAGCTACTGGTATGCATTTTAGAAAATTCAGTCTGTGGTATGCCTAAATTAATAAAATTGTATTTGTTGAAGCGTGTGTGTGTGTGTGTGTGTGTGTGTGTGTGTGTGTGTGTGTGTGTGTGTGTGTGTGTGTGTGTGTTGCTCGCATACACTGTTCTTTTGACAACATGTATTTCAAACTAAATTAATAATTTTTTCTCGGTGACTTGAGTTTGGGAGCACACTTCAAAACCTCCACTGTGCATCCTGCTGTTTCATGAGAGGAAGCAAATCAATACAAAGCCATTTGTAACAATAAACACAATCAAATGGAAGTAGGTAAACAATGTCAAAAATATTTACCATATTCCAACAGGCAGAAATGAACTTTAAATGTGAGAAATGAGTAGCTACATGAGTCGAAACGTATTACAAGATCATCAATCCCATCAAATAACATGGTTTATCCAGAGCTCACTATGGAATGTGACAGCTGCAAAACAACATATCTGTTAGATTTATGTTCACTGACCTAGATTGAGACAAAACAGTGAGTAAATTAGTGGCACACTACCAAAGGTGTGGCTGAAATGGATGAAATACTAGATGGTACCCAACTTCATGGCCAGAAAATCCTTTAAGGAGAGCAAATTGAGTTGTCAGCCTCCACATGCTGGGCGTGCGTGCTTGCCTGCCTGTATGTGTGATGTGCATGATGTGCAGTCAAGCATATAATAACAACATTTTGTGTCCAAAGATACAGACACCTGGATGAGATATCCCAGGGGGATGAGAGTCGGAGATGGAGTTGAGAGTGGGTTAAGGCTGATCCAAAGTCCTACAGGGAATTTTCAAATCCACCCAGGGAGCCTCTACTAGAACATCAGGCTCTCACAGATGTGTCTGTTGTTCTACCTCGAGACATACAGCTGTTCTAATACTTTGTGACAAACAGAAATACACCTACCATTCTGTATCACATGTATTGTAATTTCCAAACAATGAATAAGATTCATAAGAATGACTGAATATGGGCACTTAAAAATAAGTGATAGGGGGCGCTTGGTGGCGTAGCACACTAATGCGCTTACCACGTAATCGCAAGGTTCCTGGTTCAATTCCGACCCTCCACCTATCCTGCATGTCATCCCTCCTCTCTCTCACCCATCCTTCCTGTCAATCTCTACTGTCTCTATCCCAATAAAGCAGAAATGCCCTAAAAACATATTTAATTTATTTAATTTATTATCACTATTTGATAATAGTCACTTTATAATCGGCCAGTACTGGTCACATATGACATAACTATAACTGTAATAGCTGTAATTATGCTCAGCAGGAAATTAAGGGCCCACAGGAGATCATAGGTCCAGCTGCTCTCCTCAAAGGATTGGGAAATATGCTCTCATAGTAAGAAAGAGAGCAACAAATCACATTCCACCAATACAATATAAATTAATCACCTGGGAATTCATTCATATAATTAAGATTTGATATTAGTATGTTATCATCTGTGAAATGCGCTCAACAGGGGAATGAAGAAGGCACACATGCTAATAACATCTGTGAAAATGACTTCAAATGACTTCAAATGAGATATTTCAGGGGAACGTAATGCTTCCATTAAGCGGCAGTAATGAGTCCCTCCTCTATCTTCACCACCATCATGAAAAGGTGACATTGTTGTAGCCTAGAGATGAAAATGTCCCTCTCCCACCAACAGGGCCCAGTAGCCATGTTATCTCCAGAGAGCTCTCATATCCTGTCCATGGCATAAACATTGAACATAAAAACAATAACCTATGTCCATTGAACATAAAAACAATAACCTTGTACCGTAATGTAAAAGACATTAAAAGTAAGGTTCGGAATCATATGTTGCTATGGCTAATGCTGCAACTCCTTCTCTTCTTGCATTATAAACATTCATCTTTCACTAGTTGTCTTGCTGTTCCTTACCTGGTGGTTTATGACATATATACTGTATACATTACTTTTTGATAGCAGTCATATAACGGTTCTCTTTATCGTGTCAATCGCTGCAATACATAAACCACCATGAAATACCAGCACAGAACCAACCAGACGGGTGCTCAACTGCTTTATCCCATGATGGCTGGCATTGCATGACCGTGTGGATGGGACACACAGTGGGCAACGAACCCGACAAAGAACCTTTTTGGATTTAAACATTGTAAAAGGTACTCAGTGTGAGGGTCCAACATGACTTCATCATGGACCACATAACGCCCGGTCCTGCTAGATCCAAGACCATCAAGATAAGGACGGGTTTCCCTGCGTCTCTAAACAGTCTATCTACAGCACCGTACCGTATCTCTGAGGACATCATCTGCCACGCTGATTACCCTGCTGAATTTCATTTGCCAATTTTGGGAGAGAGTTGATGAACAATTGTAAATGAGCTCGGTGTCTGTTACTACCCTGTTGGTTTTCTGGACTCTATGGGGAAACCCAGGGCGATGTCATCACATGGACCAGCTGTTTCCATGCTCCCACAGGCCTCTCTCTGGATTCAAGGAAGAGGAGAGAGGGACTGGACACTCCAGAAGGGTGTTTTTGTGCACACAGATTCCCAAAGAATAAGCAGCAATTAAAACAACAGTACGCAACAGTACTCTTTAAACACAAGCAACAATGAAAGTGTATATGGTCATATAGTTTAATTCCTCTCATATTTCATATCATGGGGGAACATTGTACATCATCATAAGAAACATCCCAAACAGCTGTATTTTCAAACATAAACATAAAACGTGGCTCACAGCAAATCAATCATGTATTCATGGTATACATCTAATACACAAACTAAACGAATAAATGCAACGTTGAATGTATGCTCTGCTTTCCGTGTCTGTCTCCCTGCCTCAGTGGCATGTTATGTAGCAGAGACCCCCGCCGAGACTATTTATAACCCAATCAGCCGTGTATTCACTTTTTTTTTCCCCTTTTTCAGTGTGACTGCTGATGCCACCAAAGCTCTGAAACCACAAGAGATCTGCCTCTGACGCCTGCATGAAAACAACTGCAGCAGGTGGCGGGCTCAAAAGAGAATCAGCACAAAAATAGATATTTAATGACATAAAGGATGAACTTGTTTGCTTGTCCCTGTAAAATTGTGTCTCAGCAGTCATAAAAGTACTCACATCAAGCTGCCCTGAGTGTCACCTGTGTGACATCTCTGCCCAATCTCATTGGCTCTATCCACTGGATTTATTTTCTAACTCATGCAATTTTAGTTTACTAATAGCACAATTATCTTAATTGCCCGTCTTGGTGACACTTTCAATTAAGTCGCCCCGATACCTGTAACATTGTAAGTTCTCTTGCAACATGCAATTACCCAATTAAACAATTATTGTAAAGTGTCACCCAATTTTTTACTGCATGAATTAGATGACTGCTTTTTTTTTTTTTACATATTTGCTCCTGACTTTGATTCAGTACCGTATGTACTGAATGTGGACCATACACAGAATTGTTGCAGAGTAAAACTGTGGAGTGAACTTTGACACCTCTGCAAACCTGTTGTTGGTGAGTGACACAACAATAAGCTTGAGATACTGTGGAAATCCAGACTGGTAGTCCCACACTCAGTCAGCTGCTATGGGATTCCTGGCATCAAGCATTGTCTCATGTGCGATAGCGCAACTCTGACTGCACTGTTTGGTCGAAGCTCAGAGGGTCGCGTATAAATGACGCCACGTGTAGTAAGACAATGGGGATAAAGTGGGATGGATTACGGATGCTATGCACCTCAGAGGCCCAGGTTATTGGTGGAATGTTCACCACACCCGACAGCACACAGAGGTTATTTGTGGTTTTAAGTTGGAGGCTTTGGATAAAGTGAGCCCTGCTGTGCTTTCAGCTTCCTGGTATTGGTTTTCTGTTGTGGCAGTTTGGCAGTAGCATGGTCTTGGGGAACATAGATGTAGTAGAGTATTTATCATTTTGAAACAAGATAAATGTCACGCCCTCCACTTCCACCTGGCCTGTGTCAGTCCCTCTCCCTCTCCCCAGTCTGTGTGTCTGTGTGTGGGCATGGCTCCAGGCTCCTGCCGGCCCATTAACATCATCATCTCCACCTGCCGATCTACACACCTGCGGCTCGTCTCCTCATCACCCATCTGTGTTTTATACCCTGGTTTTCCGTCCTCTCTTTGCCAGTTCATCATAGTACTTCCTACCTATACGGCCCGGTATTTCTAGTCTGTTGATTCCTGGTTTCGGATCTACGGGTGTTTTCTGGACTGTGCTTCTGCCTAACCCCTGTCGGATTATCTGCCTTCCCTCGAGCTGCCTGCCCGTGTCTCGACCCCTGCCTGGATTTCCCTGTCGGATTATCTGCCTTTCTTAGAACTGCCTACGCGTGTATCGACCCCTGTCTGGACTACCCGCTATCCTGCCCTGCATGCCCAGTCTAACACAATATAATATATGCCATTTTGCTGACGCTTTTATCCAAAGCGATTTACATTGCAGTGAGTGCATACACTTCAGTATATACCCTGCCTTCCCATTCGCCCAATTCCTTCATTAGATACTCTATTATTTTATACCAGACTCTGTGTCCTGCATTTGGGTTCACTAGCTCTGATTTGTAACAATAAACACGCACAGCCCAGCGTGTCCTTTCAGCTGAACTCAGTAGTTCAGTGAACGGGTCACAGATTGAAAACCGACAGTTTAAGTGGTGTGCATCATATTCTATTGAACGGTATGTCACTGATGTTGATGACACTCAACAAGCACAAATGGCTCCTTCCACCTACTGTGTGATTAATTCAAGTAAATCAAAGAGACTAAAAGAAAAAAAAGGTTTCAAAATTGGCAGTTACATGGATACAGTTCTGTGGTATTAAATGTTTGAATACCACTGGGAAGATTTACTAGTAATAAAGCCAGTTCAAGACAGGTGGTTTATGCTGTAAGCTTCTTGTAGGTCAAAGCTTTGTGTGTTGTCCAAGAGAGAAGACTACAAATGATAGATGGATTTTTAGATTTAAATCTTGAATTTTAATTTAAATGGTCTTACGGTTATAATACTTTTGAGACCCTCACAATTGTCAGAGGCATCACCATCTAAAACATTCTCAGTTTCACATTTGGAGGCAAAACTCTTGAAGACTGCAGAGAGAAATATGGGAATGTCTGGAATATGGTCTGCTGTTTATAAATTACATAATACTTCAAGGCAATATGGCATGGACAGCAATGAGAAAGTCATCAAATAAAAGGACTCTGGACCAGTTGTACTTACGGACTTAAAAAGGGGTGACAATGGTTGAAACATACAGTTGGCTTTTATAGGGATATTACTCCAAATATGGATTGTTACTCTGCTTGTGCAAGAGTGCAAGAGAGCACCAACCCCATGTTTAAATGAAGACATCCAACACAGTTCAGTAAAAAACACATACAGTACATTTGATGATAGGAGATGATAATGACAGCTCTCAATAATTGCTTTTGCAACTGAGCATTCAACCCCATATTTAAAGAAGACATCCAACAGAGTTAAGTAAAAGGAATCAAAACACGTACATTTGATGATAGAAGATGGGAATGACGGCTCTCAATAATTGCTTTTGCAACTGAGCATTAATTATTTCCTTTCATTTTCCATCTCTAACTACATAAACTCTTTTTATGACATGAATATTGCATTGGGAAAATGATACCCAAGAAAAAAACGTTGGCTATCACCAACACTTTCCCTCTCCAAATATTGATACATGCAAGATAGAGTTTTAGGTCACTGTGACATTATTTTGTTTCCAATCAAATGCAATCCCTCTCTTTAAAATGCAATCCCTCTCTTTAAAATGCAATCCCTCTCCAGATGAGGAAGCGAGTGTTTTCACGCCAAAAGGATTTCTTTGTAAGGTAAAGATTGAGTCATTCTGTACCTGTGGAGCTTGGCGTGAGAACAGCCTGCTGCTCAGCAGCAGCGACAGTCTAGGGACAACCTAGAGGAGGGGCGGGGAGCAGCATGACTCAACACAGGTCTGTGGAGAGACAGACGACTCCCCCACAACCAAACAGGAAAAACAAAGCCACTGGTTTGATTTACCTCGAATACATGGTGGGTTGTTCTTACCATCTATACGCTTGCCTACGCTGAAGTGCTGTATATCTGATTGAGAGGTCAGGTGTTCTTTGTTTTGAAAAACAATCCAGAACCAAAGACTCCCTCCAAAGTTTATAATTGTATTCAATGCATGCATCGTACAGTGGTATATAATATTGATTACCAGAGTAATTTGCTGTCCCTCCCAGTTTTGTTATTGTAGCTATATATTTTTTTACCAAGAATAAGAATTGTTCTAATGAGCTTCTTTTATCATAATTGGAAAGTACAGACTTGTCCAATGTCAGCGTCTAATATTAGGGAGTTACAGTATGAATACCTTTTAATACTTCAGTATAGAGACATTTAAGAGGAACCATTACATCCACAATGTTAAGGAATTGCAGTGCCAAGCTTGACAGTGGTCCCTCATGTGAACTGTACGCTCTGTGGTTTAAATAAGTAATGTTCCTTCTGAAAGGTTCGCCGCTCGGAGGGAAACTTTCCTGCAGTTCTATCCCAACAGGGAAACTTAATGCGTGGGACTCTCACTTCAAGATCCCATGTTTCACTCCCACCGGAGAAGCAGAGCAAATCTTTCATAAAGCCACAACCAGGCAAGCCTTCTACGCTAACCTCTTTTTCGCTAGCTCCAGCTCTCATATGAGCACTAGCGGGAGGCTGGCTGGACGGCAGTAGGAAATCCATTGTGCTGTGCAATAATGGAAGTCAGGAATAGCTACGGGGCCTTCCTATGTTGTCTGCTTTCCTAATACTGGCACTCCACTGACAGTGTCTGATGAAGAAATAAGGGTTTCTTACTTTATTTGATTGCTGCTTTACACAACATCTGTGTGAAGGTGTCAGAACATGGGAACAAATATCTTAATGGTATTTACACATCAGATGAGAGGTAAAGGTGTGTAGATGTGCGAGACTTGTTGTGCCTGATTAAAGAGGTGTGGGCTCTTTCTGAAGGAAAACGCTCCCGCTCTCATGTGACTGACTATGCTATCAGCCATTACTCTCAATGCTTTCAAATTCCATCATGGATAATATTCCATAAAAAACTCAGATCAGCCATGCACATTTCCTGGTACAGTACATGCAGATAGCAAGCTGTAGGTAGCAAGCTGTGAGTTGCACAAAATACACAACTGCCATACTGTATCACGCATTCCCAGTGCTAAGAGAAATAGCCCTACACCTCCTGTACCCCACACAATCATCAGAGTAACGACACGCTTTAAAGCCTATCTCAGAGTAGAGGCTAGAAACGCTGTATTGTGATAATAAGTGGGGGGGTCCTTAACTGTACATTTATTTCTATCTTTGGAAAATGGAATAAAGAACGCTTAGGATTAATTCAAGGGTGAGGAGGATGGTGTTAATTGCCTGCTTTGTGGTGGTTCAGCTGTGTGGTGCTGGCACCACGCCAGGTCTTCTGTCCCTAGAAAACCTTGCTAGCTCATTCCTGTTCGGTGTTGTGGATAAACGAACAGATCCTCCTTCGCCGACACAATGACACCGAGATATAATGCACTGTTCAATATACAGTAGACATGCACGTGAATGTTTCCAAGATACCCCGGGGAATTCAAGGCTTCGCCACTGCTGTGATGAAATGTGAATGGATGATACATACACTGAAAACAGGAGTGTGTGTAGAAATGTGATGTAGGGTGACCTCTATAGGGCATCCAGTAAATACAGTACAGTTTGTATTGGAAGGGGCATGTTTGGCCAGTGGGTTGTGTGTATGACGATGGGTTAACATGGGACTGAGGCGGCTTTTGATAAGGTTTTTCATCATTAAAGCATCGATCTGTGTGCATGTTGAAGACCTGAGTAAATGAAAGAGACTGTGTTGAGTGTTGACGTGGTTGCCCGTTTTCTTCCGTGATTTCATCATAATCATGAGGCTGTTTGATTCATGCATCAAAATATCACATGACCCCCCAAGCAACCCAACTGCGCTCTCCTTCTGCGTCATCATCCAAAAAGCGGAAAAATGTCAATATCAAACAGCCTTCGGTCGAGCCAAAAATGGAATCAATCATACAGTACAAAGGTAATGACATCAGCTGTTAGTGTTGGGTTTTATTAGGCAAGTGTTCGGGAGAAGCAGTAGAGGGAAATCAATAATTCTGCCCATCACAGGCTTATCTGAACAAGTCCACTCCGCTGTAGTGATTTACAGAGTACAGGAGCCTGAGGTCTGTTTTAGATCAGGGAGGCAGGCTGTGTGCTGCAGGTCAAGGCCTGCTGGAGGATTGTCACGTCACATGGGTGCAAGAGGAGCTGTCGACACACTGCAGAGCACAGATGTACTATGTCTGTATGTGGTCTTTACTGGCGTTTACACTGCAGAGCACAGATGTACTATGTCTGTATGTGGTCTTTACTGGCGTTTACACTGCTGAGCACAGATGTACTATGTCTGTATGTGGTCTTTACTGGCGTTTACACTGCTGAGCACAGATGTACTATGTCTGTATGTGGTCTTTACTGGCGTTTACACTGCAGAGCACAGATGTACTATGTCTGTATGTGGTCTTTACTGGCGTTTACACTGCAGAGCACAGATGTACTATGTCTGTATGTGGTCTTTACTGGCGTTTACACTGCAGAGCACAGATGTACTATGTCTGTATGTGGTCTTTACTGGCGTTTACACTGCAGAGCACAGATGTACTATGTCTGTATGTGGTCTTTACTGGCGTTTACACTGCAGAGCACAGATGTACTATGTCTGTATGTGGTCTTTACTGGCGTTTACACTGCAGAGCACAGATGTACTATGTCTGTATGCGGTCTTTACTGGCGTTTACACTGCAGAGCACAGATGTACTATGTCTGTATGCGGTCTTTACTGGCGTTTACACTGCAGAGCACAGATGTACTATGTCTGTATGCGGTCTTTACTGGCGTTTACACTGCAGAGCACAGATGTACTATGTCTGTATGCGGTCTTTACTGGCGTTTACACTGCAGAGCACAGATGTACTATGTCTGTATGCGGTCTTTACTGGCGTTTACACTGCAGAGCACAGATGTACTATGTCTGTATGCGGTCTTTACTGGCGTTTACACTGCAGAGCACAGATGTACTATGTCTGTATGCGGTCTTTACTGGCGTTTACACTGCAGAGCACAGATGTACTATGTCTGTATGCGGTCTTTACTGGCGTTTACACTGCAGAGCACAGATGTACTATGTATGTATGCGGTCTTTACTGGCGTTTACACTGCAGAGCACAGATGTACTATGTCTGTATGCGGTCTTTACTGGCGTTTACACTGCAGAGCACAGATGTACTATGTCTGTATGCGGTCTTTACTGGCGTTTACACTGCAGAGCACAGATGTACTATGTCTGTATGCGGTCTTTACTGGCGTTTACACTGCAGAGCACAGATGTACTATGTCTGTATGCGGTCTTTACTGGCGTTTACACTGCAGAGCACAGATGTACTATGTCTGTATGCGGTCTTTACTGGCGTTTACACTGCAGAGCACAGATGTACTATGTCTGTATGCGGTCTTTACTGGCGTTTACACTGCAGAGCACAGATGTACTATGTCTGTATGCGGTCTTTACTGGCGTTTACACTGCAGAGCACAGATGTACTATGTCTGTATGTGGTCTTTACTGGCGTTTACAGTGATCTGCCCATGATGTCGTCATGTTCTGTATTTATGGACTAAAAAGTGGGGATGGATGGAATTCTCTCTGGACTCACATGCAATCACACACACACACACACGCACACACACACACACACACACACACACACACACACACACAAACACGCACACACACATACAAGCACAAGCCTGCACGCTAATGCCTGTACACACACGCAAACACACACATGCACACGCACATGCCTGCATGCAAATGCATGCACACACACACACACACACACACACACACAGACATATACACATCTACAATAATCTACTCTGCACAAAATGCCTAGGGTGACACCCTCTCTAATCCCCTGGTTGTGCTTCATCACTCCAGTGCCATGGTGATCCTGAGGGGATTCTCAGCCAGCTGTGCTGTTGTCACTGATATTTGGGCAGATTATTTCCATGGGCGGACCATGTATGTCTGGTCTGCACTCCTGATTAATAACCAGGTTGGGGTAGGGGAAAACAACCTTTCATTTTGATAAGACTGTTTGAAAACGTGACTTGATTTATGGCACTCAAGCTTTGCTGCACACAAGCGCAGGCACGGTGGCGGAGGGTAAAGGTTGTGCCTGGGGAAGTCACCGTGCGTGTGAACTACACACCAGCCGAACACTTGCTAGTTAGATAAGCCCCTGCATGCAGTGTGACTACAGGGTCATCATTTAAAACCTCTCCCTTCAACCCAACACATCTCTGATTGGTCAGCTAATGGAGGACAGGCTAGACTGCGGTGTCCTATGAATGACTTCGCTTTAGATCCATCGACCAGCAACGTTGATCTGACGGTGTTGAAGTGAGGCATGTACTGTACAGTGGAAGAAAATGGGGCAAGTATATATATGTCTGATGTGACTGAGGTAAACGATAAGTATAAGCAACATGAAGCACACATGTCCAGTGTCCAGCACAGCCATGTGGGTGCTGAAGAGACAGGCCTTCAGAGAACACTGTAATCTGTGGCCAAGATTAAGTAGGTCCTATGTGCTTAATCCCTGAGCACACTCTGATGAAACCCCAGCGGGCTAAATCCCACATTGGAATGGATGTTTTAATTGAAAGCATTCTATAGCACTACTGCTACCAGAGGCTTGTCTGCCCAATGCTTGCAGTTGCATGGAGCAATCAGCAAAATCTAAATAAATGATGAAAAAAATAAAATACATTTGGAAACCAGCATTATTTTGCATGTCATATTTTTGAGAATGGAGTAAGGAAAGGGTATGTCATAGCCTTTACCCATTGGTGCTTTTATTAGGGTTGGGAGGATATGCTCCATTGAGGGCTTTAGCACCACCTGGTGGTCACTTAACAATCATAATATCCTGCAGTGGCAAGGTTAGCCATGTACAGTATGTGAATAATGATTTCTGTTTTATCAAATATCAAATATTTCTGGCTGTGCTGCTAGGAATAAAATGTTTTGGATAAGTTATATTTAAAGTATATATCTTGATTTCAACTCTACTAAATGACACTTTGCACATAGGGTGGAAGATTGATAGATGATAGATTGTTTTAGGGATTTAAGAATTAAAATAGATAGAAATAAAGGAAACGATACAAACTCAAGCCAGATTCATTCATATATGACTGTAAACAAAGACTCAGATAAAAATGGTTGTTTTTGTGGACCTCCTCCTGTCTGGTTGTTTTTGTGTACCTCCTCCTGTCTGGTTGTTTTTGTGTACCTCCTCCTGTCTGGTTGTTTTTGTGTACCTCCTCCTGTCTGGTTGTTTTTGTGGACCTCCTCCTGTCTGGTTGTTTTTGTGGACTTCCTCCTGTCTGGTTGTTTGAGATAGACTGTCAGCTGAACAACCATCAGCAAACAATTCTGATCCAAACCTGAGTGACTGTACAGCTTTGTGAATCACACACCAACACTACCTTTATGTTCTTTTTACCATTCCATTCTTGTAGATGTTGATACTCACTTTATCATAGAATTAAATCAAACCAATATTCTTCAGTGAAATGGTTGAAGGACCTCACAGGGAAGAACATGCTATCGATGCAAACACAACTTATTACTGAGCTGCTGACAGTGTGACTTGTTTGCAGCATCGCCTAAAAAGCTACAGGGAGGCAAAAGACAGTTTTTTTAGGTACAAACCCAAATTCAAAGTCACTAAAGATGAGATACAATACAAAAGGCTTAAAACATGAAGTTTAAGGATTATACAAAACTGTAATCCCGACATTTTACGGAGTGAATATCCCAAACTATTTGACTAGATTACTGACGTCATCTTCATTTTGTTCATGTTCTATTTTACAAAAATAGGGGGTTTCAAAAGTTGATTGTATTGCACATCTAATCCATTGTATTAAAGGCAAGGGGCATGATTTAGACAAACAGTCAAAACTGGCTGCAGAGAAAAATTAAAGTGACACAAAACGTAAAACGGAAATAGGAGAGCTTAGTCTATCCAATACAGAAACAATCCAGGATAAAAGGCAGAGGAAAGCATGGTGACATTCAGGTGGAACTTTTAATTATGTTCTTTCCTGGATATTGGCAGATTTCAAACAGCAACATTTTTAAAGAACACTAATGTTTTGCAGTTAAACAAGCGTGAGATTTTCGAAAACAGGCAGGCGTTCTAAAATAATATTGTAAGTGAAGTGCATGGATAATAATAATCATCAATCACCATTTCCACTGACATATTGCTGAGATGGGTGACATGTTGAGATTATGTTGACAGCAATTCCTGATATGATAAGTTATATTGGTCCTCCCCCTGACGTGAGTGAGTGAGAGACTTTGACACCAATAAAAACATTTTCACAGCACTGAAAACGTGGAAATACACAAGAGCTGCTGACAACTGTGCCAGTTGTCCTATGCCAAATAATTCAACAATTCTTAAAAATGTAATGACTTATTCTAACATCAACATCTAGATACGAGAGAGCACTCTACGTTTGGAGGAACGCTCAACTGAAGTCCAAGAAATGGACTCTGGTAAGCTATGAGCAATGCTTAGTGACTGGTTGCATACTGCACAGTATACATATATGTAAAAAATTACATTCCAAGTCTACCTACTGTTGATACTTATAGTTTCCCTGTATGACCTTTCTATCAGTGGATATAGTTTGTCAGATATGCACAGCATTGGCTGAAAGTATGACTGTTTTACAGCTGAGAAGGGTCACATCTCAGAGTTGAGAATCATTCTTCTGGGGAGCCGATACTCAGGGAAGAGTTCGACTGGAAACACCATCTTGTGCCGAGAAGTGTTTGGAGCTGAGACTGAAGAGACTGTGCGGGGAGAAGCTGAAGTGTTTGGGCGGAGGGTTACTGTGGTGGACATCCCTGCCTGGAGGGGGCGATATTTCCCCCTGGACTCCCTTAAGAGTGTTAAGCAGAGATTAGCGTTCAATGTGTCCAC
The DNA here is from genome assembly GCF_951799395.1 of Argentina silus. NCBI lineage: Eukaryota > Metazoa > Chordata > Actinopteri > Argentiniformes > Argentinidae > Argentina > Argentina silus. The sequence continues at coordinate 3,227,086 of NC_139665.1, forward strand.
GTGTTCTCCGGGACCCCATGTCTTCCTCATGGTCATACCAGTGGATCTGTTGAGGGGGAAGGTGTGGGTAGTAGAGGAACAGCTGGAGTTCCCCATTGATAGCATCTGGCAACACAGCATAGTGCTGTTCACTGGTGGGGATGGCCTAGGGGACGTGAACATTGAGAGGTTTTTAGGGAGAGAAATGAGGCAGCTGGTGGAGAAATGCAAGAGCAGGTACCATGTTTTTAACAATAAGACCTGGGATGACGGCACGCAGGTCAAAGAGCTGCTGGAGAAGGTAGAGGAGGTGGTCTTTGCCAATAGTGGGAGATGCTTTGAAATCAACGAGAAAGTCTCAAAGGAGTTTGAGCACAAGACCATGGAAATTGAAAAACGGGCAACAGATAGACTGCAGAAGGTCCAAAGAAGGAGAGAGACACTCAGAGGTCTTATCTCAGGTAAGGGCCGTCATTTCAACTAAAACTCTATATGTGTAATCTGTTGTTTTGACCCATTTGTTCTGACAAACCACTGCATTTCTCCATGGTTTCCTTTGGTTGCAATATGTTTCTTTGTCTCACTGACAGGAGCAGCCAACAGACTCACTGAGCTCAGGATGTTGCTTCTAGGGGGTAAATATGCAGGAAAAAGCTCAACAGGAAACACAATCCTGGGCAGGGAGGAGTTTGGAAGCGAGACCAAGGCATGTCAGACAGGCTGCAGTGTGGTAGCAGAACTGCAGGTGACTGTGGTTGACACTCTGGGCTGGGACTGGCGCTCAGCGGAGGACACGTCCGAGTGGGTGAAGAAGGAAGTCGCACGCAGCGTCAATCTGTGTCCTCCGGAACCCCACGCTTTGCTCCTTGTGATCCCAGGGGATGTCACCCTCACTGAGAGTGACAGACAAGCTGTGGAGGAACACATGGGGCTACTGGGCCTGAGGGCCTGGGAGCGCACGCTGGTCCTGTTCACCATGGGGGACCGCTTCAGAGAGGTCACCCCAGAGCAACACATCGAGAGCTGGGGGGCCGTCCAGTGGCTCGTGGAGAAATGTGGGAACAGGTACCACGTCATCAATAATGAAAACAGAGCTGACAGGCAGCAGGTCACTGAGCTGCTAGATAAGGTTGAGGAGATGATTGTAGGGTATGACACGGAGAACCTACTCAACATGTACCAGCAAGCAGAGAAAAGCAACAGAGGGCTGAAAGAGATATGTGAGAACCAGCAAAGGACAATAGAGAAGATGAGGCAAGCGATCCAAAAGAGAGATGCAAAGATTAAAGAGATGGTGGACAGTTACATGGGAGAAATTGAAGAGATTAAACAGATATGTAAAGAGAGGGCCAAATAAATCAAGGAGGAGACTGAAACACACATTTTAGCACAGCTATTGCAGTGACAATGCCTCCTGCAAAATAATGTGATGACTGCTAACGCACCACGCTTTGCACCACACTGAAACCTGCAGGGATAGTAGTTTGTCATTTTTGCCACAAGATGGGGCTAAAGTAAGCCAAATAAAACTTTACCACTTTCAACATGTCTGAGTGTACATATGTTAGAATGTCCCATGTTGACCATGACACAATCATATTAAACCTTAATTTGTCATTTTATTTATTTGCCAGGAATAAAAGAACACCTGAAACGTAGGCATGACATGAACATTTCTGTGGATAATGCTAATATACAGATATATTGTAAAAGGCCACACAATACAAGTGAGCTCTGCCAGATGAAGTGAGCACTACACATCGTATCTAGCACCTACAGTACATTCATCAATCAATCCAAGTGGGTATATGTGAAAATGTGTAAAAAGTTGCAAATGTTTAATTTCCAGCGTCCAACTTTGCCACGTAGCAAATAAAGAACTATTTGTTCTCTTGTGGAGATGCCGAACTACTAGTCTTTCCCATGACTTTCAAGTGGTTAAATCGCGCCATCACCTTGGAGCCCAGTCTATTGGTGTGAGAGTTCAGACACGACTTCAGCTGCTGTTCTCTTGACTCCCTGGAGAAAATATAAGAACTGCTATTGTTAACCAAACACACAGATGTTACAAAAGCAAAAATGTCTATTTGATTAAAGAGACCATGAGTGATAGTACAGCAGCTGTTAATGACAGAGACAGACTGGGTGGGGTGGGGTGGGGTGGGGTGGGGTGGTGTGGGGTAGGGTGGGGTGGTGTGGTGTGTTCTCACATGGGGGTTGTCCCTGCGCTGAGTGGCATCATCTGGGTAATCTTACATGGGCTCAGAGAGCTGGAGGGGGGTGGGGTACAGGTGGGTAGTTATTGATACCTGAGAAATTTGGTGTGTGTGTGTGTGTGTGTGTGTGTTCATGTGTGTTATGGCCATGCCAGTATAGATATCCACTGAGATGATGTGTCCAGAAGCATTTTTGGAACCTTTTGGGGGACAACGAAGCAGTCTCCTCATTTGCCTCAATGTAAAGTAGCCTATTTTTTGTCTACCTCCAATTTTTGCCGTGACAGCTTCATTGTTCCCCAAAAGGGGCATGCCTGCGGTCTTAAACGTCATCCTGTGTATATATATACAGTATATATTGCTCTCTGGGATTAGAGGTTAAATAATGTGCAAACAAAGATGCATGGCCACGGTCCTGTACCTGCTGTCATCTTTACTGCCGTCCTCTCTGGGCTGTTTGGAGGGTACACTCTCTGACAGGTGGAACTCTGCTCTTATCATCTCTGGCGTGAGAGACACTCCCGTGCTTTCAGACCTGGTAAAACAGGTCCCCATGAACACAGTAAAGACTTCCCCTTCACAGGAGCCAGTATGGATTTCTGACTTTTACAGTCGCCCTCAGTAGCCGCTTTTCGACAGCGGGGAAGGTGTGTGCCTTGGTAGTGGCCGGCTCGTGCTCAAAACCCAGTGCTTCGAGCCCAGTGGGCAAGGTAGTTTGAATTTCCACAGCTGGGCTTTCTAGTCCCGCCCTGTAGTATGGTTTGTTTAAATTATAGTTCGAACCATCCGGTTACCGAACAGGTTCCGGTAACATAAGCATTTTATGGCAATTTAATTCGTAAAAAGTGCTACTCATATCAATTTGCTTGCGTAGTACAGCAAACTTGGATTGTGCTTTTTTGTACCAGTTTGCTAGCTAACTAAAGCACTTGGTTGATAACAATATCCCGCCCTTGCTCTAAACCGCACCCCTGGCCCTGTTGGGCCTCATAGGGACCAGGCATAGAGGAGGCCAGAAGCCAGAGAGCACCAAATAGGCCCGGAGTGACTGGGAAAAGCAATCGGCCTTGGCAGGCACTGGCACGCACGGTGTAAGCCCCACTGTGGGAAGCCGGCTAATGAGGGGTGATGTGAGTCCTGAGTTTAGTGCTTACGGCCCATCGAATAGCTCTTCTCTCAGATTCTCAGGAAGACCGTTCAGAGCAGCGGGGGCCACAGCTGGAAGCATGTCGGTGTTAAATGGGTCACACCTGGTGGAACACACACACACACTTAGCCTTCAGATGAAACCTGGAAACATTCTATCCTAGTTTCATTCATGCATTGTGTCTGGTCTCATTGTGTTAGGACTAGCTACTGTAGGCTAGACAGGTACAGGGTGCTGTTTAGACAGCTCACTGTCACATTGCACACTCCACACCTGTGTGGGGGGGTCAGTGAGTGGTGTGGGGGGGTCAGTGAGTGGTGTGGGGGGGTCAGTGAGTGGTGTGGGGGGGTGTTTGGACGACAGCCACACACTGTCTTAACACATAGTGGTGAGATCCAGATCTAGATTTCTTATCTTATGCGTTAACATTATTCTTTTGGATAATTTTTGTGTTATGAGTTATTATTTTTGCGTCCCATTCAGCCAGCCTATAGGCAAGTCAGAGGATTTTATAGAGGCTATTATACTGTATCTTATTGTATATGGCTTGTTGTATTCCTTAAATATATATGCAGCATTTCACTTGGATTTGTTTGGACACTAGTTCAACAGAGACTAAGATTATAGTTTATTCTTAGTTAGCTTTGTCTTGAATAGACTCCAGAGAGTCTGCAACCACACTCATAGATCTTAAACACGGGAACAAATTCCCAGTCCCCCCTCACCCTGTAAATATGGAATAAATCATTGTGTTTCCACTTGCATGACAGAAACACTGGCATTGGATCTATGACATACTGTACTATCTGCCTTAGAGAACTTCAAAAAAAAAGTTGGAGGTAGAAGTCCTGAAGCACTGTGAGCTAAAACATGCAGGTTTTGAGAGGTTCACTTCGACATTATACTCATAATGTTAGTATGTTATACTGATAATGACAGCATTATCAGTTGAAGTGTCTAAGCACCTCAACAAGCATAGCGAAACGTGTTCACGCTTAGCTTTCTACCATTACATCTCAGCTGTGAACTGGGGGGGGGGGTAAGGGTCAACGACAGTCAAAACAGGATAAGCTCCTGAACAGTGCACAATCGTGTTGAGAGGAGCACACAGTGTACTATGTACTCATAACATACAGATGAGCCATCACACATCAGTATGATGGTCTTCACCGGTCATCAGCTATGTACTGTGTGTCAGTTGCATGTTGTTTCATGAGACACCGGTATGACTGCTGTGTGTGTCGAAGCGGGGTGCCACCCTTACACGCGTGGGGCCCAGTTACTGGTGAGTGTAGGAGTGGAGGATAGGGTTGCCAAGGCAGCCGATGGGAACTTCTTCCAGGTCATCACACCTCGGATCACATCCTATTGTTGATCAGGAGAAGACATCTAGTGTAAAACAGTGGCTATAGCTTCAGTTGTCCCCGTTCTAAAGAGGCGTCATGGTGGTATTTCAGAATTGCCTGCTTTTTAGCTTGAATATACACTCACCGAACACTTTATTAGGAACACTGTACTAATACTGAGTAGGGCCTCCCTTTGCTCTCAAAACAGCCTCAATTATTTGTGGCATTGATGCCACAAGATGTTGGAAACATTCCTTTGAGATTCTGGTCCATGATGACATGATTCCATCACGCAATTCCTGCAGATTTTTCAGGTGCACTTTCAAGCTGTGAATCTCCCGTTCTACCACATCCCAAAGGTGTTCTATTGGATTCAGATCTGGTGACTGGGAAGGCCACTGAAGAACACTGAACTTATTGTCATGTTCATGAAATCAGTTTGAGACGATTTTTGCTTTGTGACATGGTGCATTATCATGCTGGAAGCAGCCATTAGAAGATGGGTAAATTGTGGCTATGAAGGGATGCACATGGTCAGCAACAATACTCAAATAGACTGTGGCGTTCAAGCGATGATTGATTGGTATTAATGGACCCAAAGTGTGCCAAGAAAACATTCCCCACACCATTACACCACCTCCACCATGAGAAGGTGTACAGGTGTTCCTAATAAAGTGTTCGGTGAGTGTACACTTTAAGCTGTGCTTGCACTGAAATGGACTTACCGTTTGGTCCAAAAACGTTTTCTGAGTGTCAGGGGTGTGGATCCCAACGATGGTGCTCTTCGGGATGGTGTACCTGGGCAGGGGGCAGAGGTGGAACTCCAGGTCACTCTCTAGGTAGAGCGGGGTTGCTTTGAAGGCATGGAGGCAAGGAGCAGGGTTCTACAGCACAGGAGACACAACATCTCAAAGGCCAGATAGTAATATGGAACATGATCTATGCAAAATGGTCTCAATGATCCGGATCACCAGGCTAACTAAATAATTGAGATGATTACTTTGAGAAAATACTTTGAGAGTTGGTTAATTACCAATGTTGAGAGACGTCAACAGAAACAACATGACAGAACTGCTCCACCAAAGCATATACAATCTTATTCATGAACACACTTAAATGAAGCCCATGCAATATGACCTCATGATATAATTAATAGGTTATATCATTGTGTTATTACCATTTTATCATGTAATTACTAAGTAAGTACCTGGTAATGTATGTAATGTTAAATAAAGTGCAACAATCAGGTACGACAAGATGTGGCCTTACAAAGATCCTGAGTGGGTGGGCGTAGGGGGGCTTCAGCAGGGCTTGGGGGATAGTAAAGCTCAGGCTGGGGGGCTCGTCCTGCTCCAAGTCCTGACAGTCCTCTGCCTCGGCCACCGCAAGCTCTGAGGGAGGACGGATCACCATAGGCAGCAGCTCATCCTATGAGACAACATCACCTCAGCAACCAGCACAGAACACATAACAACAGAGGTTTATCAGTCCTGTATCACAGCTATGCTGCCAAGAACGTACAGTGTTTGATAGAGTCTACTGGACTGTGTGTAGTCACGGAGGGACTCTTAAGAGTTCAGAAGGAGAGCTGATCATACTTCAGTAGTGTTTATCTAATGCTGAATAGGGACATTCAGTTCTGGAGAGGGGAATGCACAATATGCACAAGACATGGGAAAATCCAAAAGTATGGTAAACACTGGATCTAGTGCTGTACTGTATGTGTGTGTCGTCTGACCTGGCCTGGCCTGGAATTGCTGTGCTCCATAATCTGCAGTGTTTGCTTTTTCTTTCTTTTGGTAAATAAGCATCTACTAATGGAGGCCAGAAGACAACAGAGGTCACATGGTGGTCACATGATGGTCTATCATCTATATAAAATGCTTCGGATTCATTTTCTTGGATATACATTTTATATCTGTGTATCACACTGTATGGACACGCCCTTTCTACTTCCATGATGAATCTGTGACAGTGTATCACCTTTGCTCCTGTGTGTAGCGTCTTGGGCAGGGTCAAAGGAATGTAGTTGGCTGCTGCCTCAAAAGCAGACACGGGCTGGTACCCCATCAATCTGTAGTGCTGCGGAACCTGCAGAAGTAACACAGGTAATGGAAGAGAAATGTGCTAAATGTTACTGTACCGTTTACAAAAAACAAACCTCTTCCTGCAGTTGCCAATTACTGGGTTGACTGTTTGCAGTCAATTCGAGGAGATACAAATATAGAGCCCAGTTGTGGCATATGTGTACCTTAAGACTGAAGAAAGGAGTGTGTGGTTTCACCAGGACCTCAATGGGCCTAACAGGGACTGCGCCCAATGCATTTGGAGCCTGGAAATATCAGGAAGGCAACAGGTGGAAGTTATGATCAGCTCCACAATGTGCATCATTTCAATTCATGCCTCTAGTCTAACTGCTCAAAAAATAACAGTCAAATCAAACCAATTCACTAGCAGTCTATACAATATAATGACTTCTCATTCAAATGTTGGTTAAGGACCAGTGCACTCACAAGTTCATCTGCCTGGTTAGGAAGGGAGAAGGTGGGGAAAGCGAAATGAAGCACATTGTCTGGTGATATCTTCAGTAGAGTCTTCTCCTCAACTAAAACAGAAAAACATATCTACAATGTGTCTGTGCTCTTTTTCCACGTCTAAATTCACATGTCAATTCACTATCACTGACAATGGAGGCACTGTACAGTATTTAACTTTTTAGCATGTTATTTGCGGCAGAGAGAATACTTCATCCTGGCACATCTCATCTCTGCATTACCTCTGACTCCTCTGGACAGCCTCTTCATGCTCTGACTCAGCTGCCTCAGGGAGACAAGTCTGTTGTTCATACGACATCGAATCACGACCTGCAACACAAGTGCCTTGTTTCATGAGGATGTTGGTCCCATACCTAGAAACCCTGCTCGCATTGCTGTGCACTTTCTTCAGTACCTTAGGGTTCAGTACCTTAGGGAACAGAATAAGGGTTCAGTACCTTACGCGCTGCCTGTTGGAAGAGCCTCAGGGCTCTCTGCCTGACCTCCAGTTGACTGCAGGGGTAGACGCTGAAAGTTGGCGTGCCCTCAGGTGCCTGTGAGGGGCAAACAGACAGGATCATGGGTAATATCACCGTGGTGCCTGTGGTGACTGTGGTGCCTGTGGAGACTGTGGAGACTGTGGTGACTGTGGTGACCGTGGTGACCGTGGTGACTGTGGTGACCGTGGTGACTGTGGTGAATGTGGTAAGGCAGTCAGACTTAGTGTAAAATGCGTCTCAATCTTGCTTGAGCTTTCTCATCTGCTGTATAAATGATATATACAACTACAGCAGCGGCTACGAGTCTAAATAGGGGAAGACACGACATTCTGCTGGGAAAGAAGGCAACGTGAATTCCAGTTGATGCCATGTTAGTGACATGACAGGGCAGTTTTGAGATTTGCTTACCTGTCCTGCATGGCGCAAAGCACGTCGGTTACAAAGCTTGGGTTGACCTTTGGCAAAGTCCCCTTCCTTCCTTATCTCTCCTCTTCTGATCTGGGAAGAAGACACAGCAGCTGTCATGTTAAAAAGACAATCCAGATGAAAAGAAATGCAGTACAGGGTGACGCACACTGAAGGGAGGTGAATATTTTGGTCCTGGCCTGAGTTCAAGATTCCAGAGACGCATTGAAGGAGTTTATCCAATAGCCAAGTGGTTGGCCTCTCCTCTCGTTAAAACAAAGAGTTCCCATAAAGCATGAAGTGTGTAAATACAGCGTTATAAACAGAGAGGGGAGAGGAGATTGGAGGGGAAGTGCTGTTAAGTGTCCATGAGAGTTCTGTCAACTGTTCCTCTTCCAAAGAGGCAGTGCAGCAACAGAAGTGTATGGAGGTGTATGCTCAATACAAATGTAGAACCAACTCACTGCAGCTTTGCCACAAAAATGGAAGGGGCAAATACTTAAAAGAGGTCATTAATTAGTCGGTCTGTGAACAACAATTCACACCACAATCCCTTCTTTTCAACTTAAACAAAAAGATATTGCTACAAAAGAATGCTCTAATTAGAGAGGTTCAACACCTTTGTAAAACATCTCAGTAAAAAATAAGGATGTATTACAAAAGGAAATAGTAAAATGGTAATATTCTAACTCTATTTACTAATTTCAAAGCTGATTTACCCCTTAAAAAACGTACAGAAACAAACGTTAAAAAAAGAAACAATGCAGCATCTCTGACACAAAGCTAAAGATGTGACATTTCATGTAATGTGACCATGGCTGAATTTACACATCCTTTGCCGGTGTCAATAAAACTAAAAACGAAAACCAAGCATATTGTAATAGTTACCAGGCTTTTTGGCTGCGCAAAATGCTGCAAAACGGATCTAAACAGAGCATTAATAAAATAACATGCAAAATGTTTGACATATAACACGTGTCAATCTCAGCTGGAAAAATATATGTAGGCAGACATAAAGTAAGTAAATACTGCAATTTACTTTAATCTCTTTAAGCAAGGATGCATTAGCCATTGGAAAGCTCTTAGAAGACATTGTAGCAAAGAAGACTTACTGTACCATATACTCATATTCTGCTACGTCTCTCTCCTCCATAATCTGTGTCTTGGTCTGTGCTAAGACAGGGTCCTTCCCAAGGTGAACTTGCCTTGATCAAAAAGAGCAGAGGTGGATGTTTACAAAATCCTCAACTACCATTTTGACTGAAATACAACACATACTGTAAATGATCTTGAATGAACCCTCAGATTTCCACACCATCTGAGGTGATTGGCCCTCTCCTCCTGGACGTCCTGTCGGACCTTGTTCTCAAAGAAGGCCTCCTTCATCTGCCTGGTCTGGAGCCCCAGCTTGGTTTGGGACATCATCGCTGAATCACATCAGAAAGACAGGCATGGTTATAAGCTGCGTTAGCATTCACTCAGACTACCTGCATCCATGAAAACAATCTTCATGACAGTATGGCCCTGTTCGTATACCTTGCCGCAAGTCTTTAGAGCTCATTTTGTCTGTTTGTTTTATGAGCATCTTGGCCACTCCAGCAGGGGTTGACACATCCACTGCAGCCTTCAGGCTCGGCTGCACATCCGCATCTCTCACCTCCCTCACAGCCTGTTGAAAGAGACACACTGCATCACACAAATCACACACCCGGTCGCTCAGTATTGATATCATTATCTGTATGAAGACTCTTTCTGTAAATTGACATGTGAGCGCAGCAGGAGAATTTGCTGCAGTACCTTTGGCTTTTCAGGTGTCCTCATTGACCTGAGCTTGGCTTTGGTCAGAGGCTGTATCGGAGTGACATGTGGAGGCCCTCGGCCCGCAGTAGACAGCCCTGTCCCATGGCCCAGGGCTCCCTCCTGTTGACTGAGATATTAACACACCTATACATTTCTATATCAATAATGTTATCAGTACTGTTTATATGGCTTTGTTTTTGCATCACTCTCATGAAATCATCCAAAAACATATGACAAATAACTCACTCACCTTCATCAGCAAATTATTGTTTTTGATATTATTACCCCCAAAAATATTTAATAAAGCCAACGATTTATCCATATCTTGTTGGTCAAAAAAACGGAAAAAAAAAATAACATTGAAATATTTGATCCAACACATATCCATTGAATGCATTCCTATCTTGATCTTGAGTGCAGTGAGTTCCCTTAATAAATTATTAACTTCTCTCAGCCATAACTCAAAGGAGTAAAACAGATCGAGTCTGAGTGATGGATTACATCCATTTTCTCATGGGAACAAATTCAAGGATTATGTTTTATACAAAGTACAAACAAGAGCAAACTGTTTATCAGTGTACATAAACGTACAAGTGCCTTCGGAAAGTATTCAGACTTTTCTGTTTCTTTTCTGATTCCTATGCAAATCAGAGACCCTATAAAAACGAAGATGTTAATTCCAAAATTGCATGAACTATTATCCTTGCATTAAGATGGACTCAGTCCCAACTTATTGAGTGATTTGTTGATGATATTTTTGCATTTTACCTAATCTTAAGAGTGTCATAGCAAAGGGTCTGAATACTTATGTACATGAGGTATTTCTGTATTTAAATTTTAATACATTGACTGAAATTTCTAAAAACATGTTTTTGCTTTGTCATTCTGGGGTATTGTGTGTGGACGGATGGCAAATTCTTTTAATTAAACACAACAAGTTTTCCATTCTTATCTGAAAACAATCCTTTGCTTGGCAAATCCTGAAACTCACATTGATACAAAGGTCACAAAAGCGATACCAACCCAACATAATAGGACCATAACTTTGATGACCGTATACTTTGATGACCATATATAAAATATAAAGTCTTGTCACCGTCACTATGACCTGGTTGTGGTGGCTTAACGCTGGACCAATATTGATGAAGTTGAATTCCAGTGTTGGGCAGATATACTGTATAGTAATCATTCACATGTCAGATGTGTGTACCTGAGCGCCAGGTGAGGCGAGGAGGATCCGCTGAGGGTGCAGACGTAGGGTTTGGAGTTAAACTGGGAGATCACCACCTGTAGGGTGACCTGGAACGTACCATACTGGAGTGGCTTGAACGTGACCATGACCTCCACCTTCCCATGGGCAGGAATGACTCCTATAACACAACACAAAAAAACACTCATAGAACTGACCAAATATACAGACAGAGCTTGCATTGCATCTCTCTTCTGAAAAGGCCAGACCAGGAACAATTTGAAACAAACACTTGTGCGTCACGCATCTGTAGCAGAAGAACACCGAGGACGGAATTCTTGGACAATTCTGCCCAGTCTGAGGATGTTTCTAGTGAAACCGGACATCCAGCACCACTGTCTGGACAGCGTTACCGTGCCAGAGACAAAGCAGCACATGGGAAGCTGTGCTGGATGCACGGCACCACAGGCTGCTTTGTGTCAAGGTGGCAGTCGCAGGCTGGGAACATATTTTCAGTTCCACAACAATGGATACATTGGTGTTGAAGTATAACAGCTCTGAGGTGATGGGTTGGGTAATGAGCTTATTCTGGTGGATGAGTTCAGAGTCTGTTTGGTCTGGGAACTTAGAATGTATACACGGTCCAAAGTTTAAAAAAAATCACCTTCAAGGACTAACAGGGAAACTTTAACCTCATACTGTATGAACCATGAATTAAAAGTATGCTTAGGCCGAAATATAGGCAAATAATGCAGTCACCAGACGTATCATTATCTACTGTAGCTAAGACAGGGATGTCATTGTCATCTTGAATACAATTCTTGATTAGAGTTACCTGAGAGGGGCTGGACAGAAAAGGCCTTATGTGGCTGGATGATGTACACCTGGAACTCAAAGTCAATGGGACAACTGCAGCTCAGGGGAATGGCATGGCTGACACTGGAAGATGTAATGGAAGACAACAAGAGAGTTATAACATAACCCCAGAGAGAGCAACACCCACAAACAGCTAGGCTACGTTATGTGTAGCTTATTCCTACAATGCAATCCAAAGCTAAATCAAATTCAGGCCACAGCTATTCAACAATCAACGCAGACCAGATAAAAAGGCCCTCTTTAATCGTACGTAAGTTATCTGTCTTGACAAATGAACTCCAATGCAGTGACCTCCAACCATCTCAGTTCATTAGTCGGTAACCCTAACCCTAACCCTAACCCTAGTGTCAACAGAGATTATTCCTAATAATAATACAAACTTTTATGACCCGTTATTTGACCATAACAATAAGGGTTGTGTTTATCCCTCAAACAAGCCTTTAGTCGTCACTTATCCTGTCTATCATTCAGGCTATTTCAGAAACGGATGCGTAGCCCGTGAGACAGGCGGCGTGGAGGGGATGAGGAGTGAGCTTAGAAACGGGGATGAGGGAGGCCCCACAACTAATAAGGGCTACATGCCATTAAAAAGGTGGTTGTGGTTGTTTAAGGACAAAACACAGACATTTTCAGAGAGCCTCACCTCTGGCCCAGAGGGACAGCCTGTAGGCTGATGTGGGATGGGATGTACAGATCATCAATAATGGGGTAAGCATGGACTGGAACAAGCAGATTCTCTTCTCCCTGGAATGAGAAAGAAGAACATCATGCTAACATCCCTAATGCTTCCGTTTCTTGGAGGATTCCGAGCACCCGGGAACCACTGAACACACTTTCATTTCTTTGTAACACAGAAAATCCCTCTTAAAATTGGCAGTTAAAAAGATGAGTTGTGGTCGTTGAACAGACCACTATACATTAAGCAGCATGGCAAACTGAGCTCAGTAGAAATACAACCAAGCAGTGGTTCCTACCTTGCAATGAACCCGAATACAGTCATAGAAGTATCGCCATTCATCAGGACAGAAGTGCACTTTCACCGTGTAAGAAAGTCCTGGGACTAGTCGATGCTACATAAACACATTTTATGGAGGGAATAATTATCAATACTACATAAGTCGAAGAACATGTAATTTTCATGACATTAAAAAGTAACAGCAACAAAATACCTTTTTGGAGTATCTAGTTTGGAAGTACTTTGTTTGGGTGGGTAGAATATGAATATTTATCACTTCAGAAGAGATGTTGATTAGTTTCTGAGAAAAAAAAAAAAAAAAAAAAAAAGAGAGATTAATTTGATATTTTGTGCAATTAAAAAAAAAACATTCAAAATGCATATTGATGCAGAGGCTATGTTTACATTAAAATCGACCTAAAATTCATGTGTTTTTGATATTTGATATGTATTCACAATTTCTCTTTGTAAAATGAATTAACTGATAACCTTCACTGACCAAGACCCTTCGGTAATCCTTCCCCAATTCAAAACCACTGAAGTGCAGCACTGAAGGTTCTGCTTGAATTATACTGTTGCTCTTCAGTTTGGCATAGATTTCTGAAAAATCAAAGGATAACACATGATTATGAAGGACAGTAGATGACATAAGAGCACATGGTTGTAAAAATTAAACATAACACCCCACAATAAAGTGGGAGATTTTAGAAATGTAATTTAGAGGCTAGGTAAGAATGACCTACTGCTGCTTCCTATGTGAGATTGGGCGTTTACTGAATAAGAAGCTACTGGATAATTGTATTTAAAGTACAGAGTTGTGAAGAGGAGAGGGGTGAAGTGGTCGTACTGGTCTCTAGTAGGTGATGAGGGACATCAGCTCCAGTCTTGGTCTCCTCCACCAGTTGGCCCAGTGGAAGAGTGGTCTTCTTCCTAGAGGGCTCTGTGAACGTCTCTGAGGCAGAGTGGGCCACTTCCATCCTGCTCCTCTAGTTCAGTGAAACCTTCAGTGGAATTGTGGCTGAAGGAGATCGTGAAATATCACATTTGCTCGACACTAATATAGCCCGGCCAGCTTACATTTCAAGCATCATAGCATGGTGGAATATTGTCCATGTGACCAAGCAATGACAAAGAATCCCTAAAATGAAAATATTAGGTATCAGTATATCAGTATTGCATCGAATACCTCGTTGAAATAATTAGGGAAATTGGCATTGGCCTATATGACTGCAATGGTGCTGCATTAGCTAGGCTAGGCTAACAACTTGCGTGCAAGTAATACGGCAAGCACAACAACAGCTAGCTAACAGTATGGGATATGACAGCTGGTCATATTTCTAATGCTCATGTATTTTGTTTTTAAATAGTTCGTTTAGATTTTGTAGTTCATATGTATAAACAAAACACGTTTTAATCTGTTAAACGAAGCAAGTGCCTTTGAATGTTGGAAAAGCCACAAACCTGTGTTGTTTCACACACGCAACATCTCCGCCAAACACTCTGGTCGCCATGGTGATGGCTCCGCGGCCCGGGTGGGCGGGGCTGCTCCAGGGGCTGGGGGTGGAGGTGGAGATGCGGCCGGGGTGGGCGGGCTGCTCCAGGGGCTGGGGGTGGAGGTGGAGATGCGGCCCCGGTGGGCGGGCTGCTCCAGGGGCTGGGGGTGGAGGTGGAGATGCGGCCGGGGTGGGCGGGCTGCTCCAGGGGCTGGGGGTGGAGGTGGAGATGCGGCCCCGGTGGGCGGGCTGCTCCAGGGGCTGGGGGTGGAGGTGGAGGTGGAGATGCGGCCGGGTGGGCGGGCTGCTCCAGGGGCTGGGGGTGGAGGTGGAGGTGGAGATGCGGCCGGGTGGGCGGGCTGGTCTAGCGGCTGGGGGTGGAGGTGGAGATGCGGCCGGGTGGGCGGGCTGCTCCAGAGGCTGGGGGTGGAGGTGGAGATGCGACAGCAGCTGGATACCAAGTAGGCTACAATTACCGGCAGTAACCCGTCAACCACGACTCTTGATGCAAGTTGATTTGAGCACAGTCAATGGGCAAGTTCAGCTATTAGATGACTGCTGCTTTGAGTAAATGTTTGATTACTTTTCAGGTTTTATTTCATCAGACTTGGAGGGTTATAGTTCAGAAGGGTCAAAACCTTACCTTTTTCTTTTTTCAAATAGAATTCAAGGATTATGACTGACAAAATGCACAAGATTGGAATTATTGGACTTCTACTCTGCATTCAGTCAAAGGTGAGCAAGCACGAGCGTGTGTGTATTATGCACGTGATTAAAAATAGACAGATCAAATATAAATTTGTAAAACGAATTATTCTCTACCGAAGGCTAAAGCATCTCATCGAGACTGTGAACCGCTTACACTTCATATTAAAGAGGAGGAAAGGTGCATTAACGAATTGCAACGATATAATGTATCCAATGTCAACCAGACAGGTGAGTAAAAATTAAATGGGTAAATGTTCAGCAATAATGGAATATGACGATATAGTAAGATTACCACCATAAGATTTTTAATTTATTTAGCCTATCTATTTATTTGTCTATCAATTGGTGGAGTTATTCAATATCAGTGCAGCGTAATCGCACAGGTTACTGAAATTAGGCCAACACCAGTTTGATGACTAGTCCATCTAGTGGCGATGTATAATAGTTGTACCTCAGGTTTCCCTGTTGAAGGTTTATTACCTTTCCCCTTACCCCCACTGTAGCTATAACGTGTATATGACATATTTATTTTAAAAGTGTTAGGGTTAGGCTATATCGTCAATAATGTGTTGTTGGTGAAACAATGTTTTATCCGAGTTGATTATCAGTGCTCATCTTTATATCATGATATGCTCAGTAGTCAAACAAATCAAATGTAGCCCATGTTTTACTGTTTGAATTTAAACCGTATTGCAGTGAAACAAAACATGAGCATTTCAAATGTTATGTTTCCAGGATTTGATACCGTTAAAGGGCCAATCCGTAATTGGTACATCAATTTTTGTACTTTTTGAATTAATGATATAGCTATTGATTATTGAACAGATTGCCCAGATTCTTGAACAGATTGCACCTTTGAAGAGTTAAAAATGTACATGTGTATGTCAGTATGTGGTGTATTTCAATTTCCTAAGCTACAGTGTATGTTCTCTCTGTAGACTGTATGGGTATGTGGGACGACTGGAATTGCTGGCCATCTGCTTTTGTAGGGGAAACTGTATCTCAGCCCTGTCACAATTTTTTCAAACCAGAAGGTAAGATATCCTCACCCCAATACTGGGTGTTTATGATGTGTGTATTGGTTAATGATCTGCCAGTGGACTAATTGTTTGCATACACAATTGTCTATCTTCTAGCCATAAACTGAAATAAAAGGAAAGAAGGGTGAGCCTGTGTATCTGTTGTATATCTCTATCTAATAATACTCTTTTTTTTTGCATGTTTGAGAAATGTATTGTTTTTAGCAACCTTTGATGGCCAAATGACTGTAGACTGTAAGACTTGATGAGCATGGTACTTTTACAGACCGATTAGGAGCTGTATGTTTCTCCAGGTAAAGTGTACCGGAACTGCACAGACAGAGGTTGGACCGACATATTCCCTCCTTACCAGAATGTCTGTGATCATGGTTTCAATGACATTCTTTCCTTTATAGAGGTGGGTTTGATCTTTCACTGTCTCATGGTATCGTATATTGTAACGGTTCGATCTTTTGGTCTTTGCATAATCTGAACACAATTGGGAAAAATAGTAAAATCATTGTAGAACAGAATTTTTAGCACTGTTAGATTTCATGAAAATGGCATAACCCTAACCCTAACCCTAACCCATATATTATTTCAATTTAGTGGTTATTACTGTGTATCTCACTGCATGTAACATCACTGGTACTTAGCTTGATTTAATGGAACGTGTTGGTAGAATGCCAGCACATGGTTCCACTTTAAAATGAGGCCAGCAGACTGTCACATTACCAAAAACGTGAATCTATCACCTCTAGACAACAGACACACAGCACCAGACAGGTACAAACCAGAGTGGAAAAATAATTTGTTTTTCTGTATTTAAATGTTACTTATGTTAATTCATGATATGGTAATGAAACTATGCTATTTTGTTCATAAACTCTGATCCCTTGGATGGCATTATTATACCAACGATCAGCTTCTTTGTTGTTGCTATTTTTCCTCCCAGTCTCCAGACTCCCACATGTACTTTCCCTATGTGAGGACCATGTACACCGCAGGCTACGCGCTCTCTCTCACCTCCCTCACCGTTGCCATCACCATCCTGTGTCTATGTAGGTGAGCAACAGAGCGTTCTCTTATCTTCCTGCTTTGATACGACTGCACACTTGGGAATCGCGGGAACAGCAATGAAACCGATAGGCTTCAGAGTCCCAGAGTCCCAGTGATAATAGAATCTAGCTGAATGAGAAATGCTGTAATACCGTATTCACTTCCTTCACTCAAGTTGGACATTTCACATCTCTCCCACTTTTGCTCCTGTACAGAAAACTACACTGTACCAGAAACTATATCCACATCCAGCTCTTCCTCTCCTTCATCCTGCGTGCTGCCTTCATCTTCATCAGAGACTCTGTTCTCTTCACCAACGAGAACTTTTACCACTGTGACTACTACTCAGTGTGTATACTCCTATCCACTATACTGTACATGTGACTGTTCATGTATACTGTATGAGTAAATGGATACAGTACATGGAGTGAAAAGATGTGCTCTGAGTGGTCTGTTGTTATCTAGGTGTCCTGTAAGTTTGTGCTCATGTACTCAAACTACTGCATCCTGGCCAACTACAGCTGGCTCCTGGTGGAGGGACACTACCTCCACACTCTGGTCAGACTCTCCTACTTCTCCAAGAAGAAACACCTGTGGTGGTACATCATCCTGGGCTGGGGTACAGACCATCTACTGGGCATGACATCTAACATCTAACAAATCTCATGTGGAACAATTTTTTAGATATCAAAGTGGCAGAAAAGCTGGTTGGCTTAACATCTCAATTAGATAATTGGTTTGAAGTAGACCAACACTTTTTTCTGCTTTATGTATATAGGTATGCCAATGGTTGTCATTGTATCCTGGGGCTTGGCAAAATACTTCTATGAAGATGAAAGGTAATAACTGTGTGTGTGTGTGTGTGTGTGTGTGTGTGAAACACTGTATGGTACACACATGATGTGTTTCCCTTTATAGCTACCAATCACTTCTCTTTTGTTCATACTTTGTTGAAAATACCAAATGCATCACAAAAATATCCATATATGTTTCCCTTTCTCACCAGCTGCTGGGAAACGAGGACGCTCGCCTGGATCTGGTGGATTCTCAGAGCACCAATCCTACTCTTCATAGTTGTAAGTACATTGAGAGCTTTGGATAATAAATTGTTCAAAACATGTGTTTGGTATCCTAACTGTAATGTTTCATATTTGAAGTTACGGCATTTAGCAGACGCATATCTGTGTAAAGTAATTTGGCAATTGGAATTTTTCTTTTTTTCTTTTTCTTTTTCAGATTAATTTGATATTTTTTCTGAGTATCATAACAATTCTGGTGGGCAAACTCAGGATGCCTGATGTTCATGGAAATGAATTCAGCCAATACAAGTAAGATCCAACAATGGTGCTTTGTGTGCTAACCTTGCAACTAGAGTCAGCTCAATCCTGTCAAACCTGAAATACCTGCATGAGACTTCCTGACAAGAATATCAACTGTACCGTAAAAATGTCACATTTTGTATCATATATTTTTCTTCAGGAGGCTTACTAAATCTACTTTCCTATTGGTGGCCCTCTTTGGTTTGCATTACATCCTCTTTGCATTCCTACCAGTCAATACCAGTAATTTAATGTACAAAATATGGACCATTCTGGAGCTGGCTCTTGCATCCACACAAGTAAGTGATTGAATGATTTAGATATTTGCTTGATGTAGACACATTGTTTAATGTCTAAAGTCCCATTTCCTCCATTCCAGGGCTTTGTTGTTGCTGTTCTTTACTGTTTTCTAAATGGGGAGGTAGGTTTTCAGATCTAAAGATGATTATTTCAAATTAAGTAGTAATGATGGATTATAATTTATATGAAGTTGCCGGTCATAATCAACTTCTGGTATGTGATAATATAATTGTCTTTCTCTACAACCCCACACACACACACTCTACCTCAGGTGCAGTATGAAGTGCAGAGGAGATGGCGTAGGTGGAGGCTGAAGCAGCATTTGCATGGGGAGCCTAGACAGCATCATGGTTCCCTGAGCCAAGGCGGGTCTCACCTTACCCAGGTCTCTCTGCTGCCCTGCAGCCCAGCCAGCTTGGTGTGACCACAAACCCAAACCTTGCGTTAGTCCATCGACCACTGGTCACCTCCCATATGTGGTGAATACAGGCACTCTCACAGCTGACTCCATCAACACATTCCACAGTTTTTCTGTCCTTTATCAAGTGAAGTTGTTTGTTTCACAACTGGATCCATAAAGGGAAGCTTTCAAAACAAGAATCATCCACATGACAACAATGTGATGAACTCTGTGGAAGTGGTTTTGTGAAATAGGGGCACAGGACTAATTTCTCGATCATGAATGTGTGAAAGAGCCATCTTGGGAAAAGTCAAAAATATATAATGTTATTGTAAAATCAGCCTTTTGTACAGAGAATTTTAAGAGGTAATTATCTTACTTTTTTTATTTGGTTTTATAAAAAAATGCAATTACACTTTAACGGTATAAAACATAGTACTGTTATTTTGCACAATGCATTTTCTCACTTTTCGAGAACTGATAACTTATATTAAATAATAGCTTGGTTTAAGAGCTCTACTGTACATTTTAAACATGATAACAAATTGCTGGTGAGTGATCTTACAGGTACTGTGTCATGGCTCTCTTTAAAACTGCTGCTGACCTGGTCCTCTGGGTGAAACAAATATGTCCTCCTCTCAGAATTGTATCCCAAGACTATTTCAACTCGACTTGTAAATGGTTCCTATGTAGAGAATTCAGAGCCCTTAATCCAGTTCATTATAGAGGGTTTACAGTCCATACTTTTCTTTCAATTCTTCCACTAAGGCAATATAGGCCTTACAAGCATCTTCTTGGGTTATTCCTTTAAGATTGAAAAAAAATAGAACACCTTGATTACACATCTGTTACTTTAACAAAACATACCTAACAGCTATGGGTTAATGGCAACAAATTAAAAAACCAAATAAAAATAATGGTATTGTCCAGTCTGACCTTTCTTGGCATTCCATGCATCCCATTTAATTTTTCCTGCAAAGTCAAGGATTCCAGGACGATCTGTGGACACCAACATGTACAGTTACCTTTACAACCGGCAAACAATTAACCAATCATCTGCCTCAAACAGACAATTAGCATGTTGCATTAAATATATGGGTTTTGTAATCTGTTGGGCCCGAGACGTCTGCAAAAAGAAGTTAAACAATTCATAATTGTCACTTTTACTCTTGAGAAAAAGACTGCAGAGCAATCAGGCATTTGAATAATCCGAGGAATCAAAGGAATGAGATCTGACACGTTACCTGTGGGACAGGTCTAACAGACTCACCTATGTTGACGTCGCCCATCGTGGCTTGCTTGTAGAGACCATATACGTCTGTCAGCTCAGCTTTCCCTGGTTTTATCTTGAGCCTCGTCACCTCATCGACAGCTTTTTCAAAGTCAGCCTTGGGGAGACAAAACCCACATATAAGTTGTACAGAAAACAAGCTGTCATTTACATTGACATTTATGGCATTTAGCAGACGCCTTTATCCAAAGCGACTTACAACAAATACATGTGTTTTAGTAAGTGAATCATCTATCCAACAGTCATCATAAGACAAAGTAATCACACCAGGGGCCATTGGCAGTCGTAATGCCAGAAGCCAATTATTTTTTATTTATTTATTTGTTTTTTTAATTATTCATTAACAGGAGAGAACTTGTACAGGGGGGTGAAGAGGTCTCAAGGGTCTGTCCAGAATATTGTGACTCCGGGCGTACACTACATTACTTTAAACATCATTACATTACAACAACAGTCTTTCCTGTAGTTTTGTTTTGTCTAGCAAACGTAGTGGTGCGCACAATAAACGATGTGGCACAGATTTGGGGTAAAAGTGGCCTGACTTATAACGTCTGTAAGAAAGTTGATTTCGCCTCACACACGGTTATTATTTGTTATTATGAACATAATTAGTGTATAATGTATTTCGCTATGCGAATCTTCATAATTAATGTTCATATGATCAAAGATACAGTGGATCCGCGAATCTGTCGAAGCCCGCGCTTCAACCTTATAACGTTTGTAGTAAAGGGAGCGTGGGTTTGATACGCGACGCCTGCAGCCTTCTGCGTACTTCTGTCCTTCACCGGGGCGCCTCCTCAGGGAGGTGCGGACAGGGAGGAATCCACGGCTTATTACGAAATAAATGTTTTCTTTACTTTTTGCCCGGATGTAAGAAAGGCAAGGCTGTCATTGGCTATTGCTGATCACTGTTCACACACCTTGTCATTGCACATCTCACACTACAAGAGGATTGCAGTTGCGGCGCCCATAAAATCAAACATGTTTGAACCTATCGGAGTGTCTCAGAGACGGGATCGGTCGCCCTCAGACTGCACCTCTGATCCACTCACATTAGCGCGCTCCGAGTAGGCAACAATATGGGGATTTTGTTTCAGATCTCAAAAACTTGTCTGGTACAGCTCAATCGGGACCAAAATCGTGTAGTTTACGCCCGGCATTAGGTACACCTACTAGGACCTATACATTATTACTTTGACAATATCCCAGAGCCTTTCTGGATCATTCTGTATGTGCAAGCCACAAAACATGTATTAAATATAGAAATGCTGCTTACCTGAGACATGGTAGGAGTCAGGATAAAAATACAATTGTACTCCTCACAGGTGGAACGGTCACTTCCTTGATTTCATGGGAGTTGAAGGGGAGTTGTTGTCCCACTTGCCTGAGATTTAAGTGCGTTAATGGTGTCACGTCCAATACCATTGGTTGTAAAGAAGAAATGGGAGGTAATAAAAATGGGAGGACAAATAAAATTGCCTATAGCTACCACATGAGGGCAGCATCTGCTCTTGAACTGTCATAAGACAGAAGAAGTCCATGTGTTGGGGGGGGGGGGATTTTGAGAAAAGGATACAGACAAATCCTAATTTACAATTGGAGCAAATTGCAAGGCTAAGGGGGGACCTTGCAGGGGGCACTTAAGGCCGTTCATACTGTAATGAATACCAGTGTGACTGCATTGTCACGTGTCGTCGCTCTAGTGCGAGTCGCGTCAACTGAACAAACAGGTTGTGTTGCAAAATGCGGTGTTGTGCTTTAGATTCTAGAACGGATACCACGTACAGTGTAGGGCAGACGGAGGGCAAGAACGCATTTTGGAACACAGCCCCTGTCTTGCGCGTTATCAGACAGATCACTACGGACGGAGTCTGTCCAAAGACAATGGTGTGGTTATGAATGTGGATACTCGGGATGGGCTGATATGTTGTCCAATGTCATGCTATTTGGAGCGTATCGTGATATTGTTCTCTTACCAAAAAAAGTATGTTTGCGCTTAAAACACCAGATACACTCTGTGCACTGTCTCCAACATATGTTGCATGTCGCATGTCTCCAACATACTTCAGCAATGAACAATATTATCGTATGAGGATATTTTCTAAAGTAATGTCGTGAATAAGACAATGGGATAACGCCCAACCCTGGTGGATATATTACATTAAACAACATGTTTAGGTAGACCTACTCCTTCCAGTTTTTCACACAGCCAGAAGTACCCATCGTTAGCTAGCTCATTTAGCAGGTGCTAGAGATAAAACCTGACACTGCAGCACAGCAACTAGTAGACATATTATAGTTAAAATCTTTTAACATATCTTAAAGTTCATTCACATTTATTCACCTTTTACTTAAATGTACTGTTTGTTGTTGCCTACAATTACTATTACTGTATGAAATTACCTAGGATCATAGGTTATTCACTTTTTGTAATGAAACTGGAGTAATTGTGTTGAATACACACACGTATTGTTTAGTAGCGTTTTATAAGCCCATATAGGCTTGGTACTGTTGGAAGGTGCATGACAATTAAATAAATCAAATCAGTCTGTCAATCAGTCATAAAGCAAATACAATATAAGTTGTGGAAAATATTGTGTTTATTCTACTAACAAGCACAACCAAAATGTTAATTCCTTGATTTCATTTAATCAACTAACAAACAATTAAGGATATTTTACAGAACTGATATAACATTATAAAACTTTTGTAACAGCCAATACATATACAATACAATTTAAGGTGAACCATTGAGTCACCAAGACAGCAGGTCAGTTTGATCAAATGCATCTACCTTTATAAAATATCTTTAAATTAGACCCATATATTATTTAGTGTCGACTTCAAAAGGGACAAAACATTCTGAGCTCAACCCAACATGCCTTTGCTGCCAGCAACAATTTGGACTTGATTGTACAATCTCTGGCACACACATTTGATCGAGTGAAAGACTGGCCTGGTAAAGTCTGAACGTTATAGTGCATTCATTGGTACTGATGAAGAATTGCATTGTGAGGCTAAGGGCAAAAACCTCAGAGCAGTGAGAAGCCATAACAACACAAAAGCAAGCATAACACCCTCTAAAACAATGGATGTCTTTGCTGTGAGGCACCGCCATGTCTCTGACCTTGATGGGGCTATCAAAGCAGCCGGCGGAGCCAGATTCAGCTGCAAGCGGGTCAGACTGACAACACATAGGTTGCTATGAGCACAATGTTCCTGATCAACCTGATTATACCCTAACCTCTGGTAGGAGACCAATAGGAGGAAGGAGTAGGGACAGCATGTGAAAACCAGCATAACAGTTTTGCAATACAAGGTGCAGGAAGCATAGTGTTCACAAGCCATGGTTCATTGTCGTTGATAAGTGATAGCAAGATAAACAGACTACTGTATTTGAAATGTCACTCTCAGCTCAAAGTACAGTTGTATTTCCCTGTCTTTGTATTTAGTAAGAAAATAAAAAGTCATGGAAATCCCTCAATTGCTCCTGGCCCCCCCCCCCCCTAAATTGTGTGTGTGTGTGTGTCAGCGTTTCTCAGACGTTACTGATGTCCTCTCGTGAGCAACCATTGCAGTCCTCCTCAGGCAGTGTGAAACGGATGTGGCGGCTCTCCTCCCAGCCCCTGCGGATCTGTCTGAGGCGCAGCGCCAAGCAGGGCAGGGACAGACTCAGCCTGCCCAGGAGCACGGCCCACGGCAGGACCAGCACCAGCAGGAAGGTGGGGGGCAGGTAGAAGCGGTACTGCTCTGGGTCAAAGCCCCGGTCCCAGCCGAAGATGAGGGTGTGCAGGGTGGCCATCACCAGGGCAGAGTAGCCCAGTCTAGACTGCAGGGGAGAGAAGAGACCATGATTAATACATGAAGGGGAATCATTGTAGGAGCATTTGATGGATGTG
Organism: Argentina silus; assembly: GCF_951799395.1. Lineage (NCBI taxonomy): Eukaryota > Metazoa > Chordata > Actinopteri > Argentiniformes > Argentinidae > Argentina > Argentina silus. Next base: position 3,251,521 of record NC_139665.1, read on the forward strand.
CCTTAGAGAAGGAGTCGGCTGCCCCTGGCATGGGTGCCAAGGTTGGCACACAAGGTGGTGTTGCGTGGCGTACCGATTGATCATATTGCAAAGAAAGAAAAACTTGAATTATTGTAAAATCTCAGTTTATTAGTTTTATCCCAGTGGTACTTGACCAATCTACAGTCTTCTATTTGCTTCCATGACTCTCAGCCTATCAAAATGGCTCCCTTAAGGCCCCTCCCTTTTTGTCAGTCTGTTTTATTTCACTACGTTTGGGGCGTCATGTGTCCTCCCTCTCTGGTGCTGCGCCTGGAAGGGAAGAGGGGAATGCTGGGGTGGGTGGATGGAAGGAAGGAAAGAGGGGAATGCTGGGGTGGGTGGATGGAAGGAAGGAAAGAGGGGAATGCTGGGGTGGGTGGATGGAAGGAAGGAAAGAGGGGAATGCTGGGGTGGGTGGATGGAAGGAAGGAAAGAGGGGAATGCTGGGGTGGGTGGATGGAAGGAAAGAGGGGAATGTTGGGGTGGGTGGATGGAAGGAAAGAGGGGAATGTTGGGGTGGGGGGATGGAAGGAAAGAGGGGAATGTTGGGGTGGGTGGATGGAAGGAAAGAGGGGAATGCTGGGGTGGGTGGATGGAAGGAGAGAGGGGAATGCTGGGGTGGGTGGATGGAAGGAAAGAGGGGAATGTTGGGGTGGGTGGATGGAAGGAAAGAGGGGAATGTTGGGGTGGGTGGATGGAAGGAGAGAGGGGAATGCTGGGGTGGGTGGATGCTGGCTTTGCGTTTAGCCAATGGCTTGCCTTGAACTCCGCCCACCCCTGTGTACCTTGCCTTGAACTCCACCCACCCCTGTGTACCTTGCCTTGAACTCCGCCCACCCCTGTGTACCTTGCCTTAAACTCTGCCCACCCCTGTGTACGTATCCCAAGTCAAGTGAAAGTTGATTGATCATATGCACAGGGTACAGGATGTCAATTGTAAAATAAAATGCTTACATTGCAAGCTTCCTCACAACAGTGCAAATATCAGGACATAACAATACAAATACAATAACAACACAATGGGCAAGTGTAAGAGAGCGAGTATGTGTGTGTGTGTGTCTGAGGAGAGAGCGAGTATGTGTGAGTATGTGTGTGTGTGTGTGTGTGTGTGTGTGTGTGTGTGTGTGTGTGTGTATGTGTGTGTCTGAGGAGAGCGAGTATGTGTGTGTATCATGGTTCATGTGCAAGGGATGTATTTGGGTGTAATCACATGTTTTTTGAAAACTACAAGGAGCTTTAGGGAGGAGTGAAGTCATCATTTCTGAATTAGCTACTGCCTGCTTTGTGTTTACTAACGTGCATCTTAGCTTCGTAGCTGGCTGGGGGGCGCAAAGCATTATGGACTTTGTAGGAGTTCATTATTTGGACATATTACTTCCTGGTCCAATGAAAGGCTATTTTGTTGCAAGAATTGTATTGTATATATTTCCTGGCTATTTAGACAACAAATACCACTAATAATTTCAGTCATGGTGACAATCCGTGAAATTTTCCTTTAGTTAGAAATTTAAATGTAACTATTATTTGATTACAATAATTGGAAAATGAGAAGTTTCTCTTTTTCAGATTTAGACACATAGATGGAATACAAGTGGTTTCCTGTTTTGTCTTCTGCTCTGAAAAACAGAAATCTAACTGACGTCCACAGACCCTTCAGCTGTAAGTGGTTTCAGTTAGCAATGTCGCTGTCACCTTCAAAATACAGGTTGCAGGACCAGGACTGTCATGGCCTCAACATTTCCCTTTACATTTTCAACACCAAACATCAGCAACGACCTTAAATTAGCTCAGAGCCCTCAGCGCCCTCAGAGCCCTCAGCGCCCTCCAAGCCCATTCAAGGCCCTTTCTGAAGCACTTCGTAAAAACAGATGAAGAACCCTGCCTAGAAGTAGATCTGGGATTTGACTTACAACCTAATAACTTGACAGTTCCTCAGTTCAGCGAAAGGCAGTGGATTCTTTAGTGGTCTTTTATGAGTGCAGTACATTAGCTCATCATGAGGCACTAGTGTAGTTAAGAGACCCGGGGGAGTCGTGTGACCTATACACTCATATGACCTTAATGAGCGCCTGTAGACTGTGTGTGTGTGTGTGTGTCGGTGGGATCCTCTAATTATTCGTACCGCCGAGGGTACTCAGGGCAGGCAGAGGATAATAGTGCAGGCAGAGGACAATTAACCTTACGAAGAGGGAAGGTTTACAGTTATGATTCATCCACTTCCATCTCTAAATATAAATGTTTACTTTGCTATGAAAGTATTTCACGCAGCCCTGCCTCATGCCTTCTTAATAATGATAGCAGGCTCTGTTTGTAGTTGGAGAGTTAATTCCTAATAGCCGCCAGCCTGCTCCTCAAAGGAATGTCCACACTACATGTCGGCTGGACTGGACTCAGGCTGTCTGGGCTGCAAGCTTAAGGAAGTGGACTGTAATCTTGATGGAGAATAATGCTAAAACATTTCCCCCGGCTGCTGGCAGCCTGACAGGCCAAGCAGAACCCTCCCTTTTATCACAGGGGCTAGCAGCATGTGACTAATCTGGATCGCCAACTGGATCAGCTTAACATAAATATGAAGGGAAAGTTCAAAAGCTAAAAAGAACTACAAATCCCTGGAAAATGAAACCATAATAGCAAGTTCCCCTTCATGCATTCCGAGTCCCGTTTTGACAGACACGGCCGTGTCCCTCTGAGCTGCAATGTTGCTGCTTTCTCTGGTCCAATCACCAAAACAAGTTTGGCACCCCAAGGAAGGCAGCCTTGTGCAGCCACTGTGTGTGTGTGTGTGTGTGTGTGTGTGTGTGTGTGTGTGTGTGTGTGTGTGTGTGTGCGTCTAAAGCAAACTGACCTGTACAAAGCTGAACTCTCTCCAGTTGAGGGAGTTCCCCACAGTGGGCAGGGAGGAGATGGCCAGCAGAGAGAGCAGTCCCAGAGCCAGGATCCCTACAGACAGGTACAGCTCCATCCTCCACACCTCCTCCTCCACCCATGAGACCTCCAGGCCCACCTTCACCTTCCCAGCAAACACAAATGACACACTCATAAACATTAACCTGCCAGAACAGCACAATCATTTGTAGCCAAGCACACCCCTCCACATCAAGTACTGTACATCCACACACTAATAAACACTATAGCAGCCAGACGATGTTTCCACATAGACAGCTAAAGGAAGCCTGACACAAAAGAGGTGGACAAAGCCTTTTGCATGTGTGCGGTCTTGATTAATCGCCTTGGCATGCTTTTTTCTGTTCTTTTTTCTGAGCAGGGACAGGGGGGATTCTGTGTTTACGTAAGTGAGCTTTAAGTCGGTGAGGATGCTCCTCTGGGGGCGTCCAGAGTTTTGAGTCACTTGTGTGGTTGTAATGTTTCAAAACTGTCATCTAAAGGTTCTCACCTGTTTAAAGGCTTCATTCAGTAGCTTGTAGCGGGCTGATCTTCGCATGGGTAGACACAGGCTGTAGACGGCATGCAAGGCAGCGTAGAAGAAGCTGCAGAGGCCCAGCTGCTTACGCAGCTGCAGCCAGCGGCCCAGCCAATCAGGGAAACGCCTGTACTTTGTGCCCCACGACAACTGCAGGAACGCAGCCATGATGCCAGGCAGGTAGACCAAGGACAGTGTCACCAAGGCCACAGAGGGCAGGGTGACGTTGACAGTCTCCACAGGCAGTTTGTAGAACACGCTCTTCCCCGCGGTGAGGTAAGGATGCAGGATGTCTCTGATGAAGTTGTAGGTGAAGAAGAGGAAGAAGAGGCAGAGGGTGCAGAGGGCCGGGGCTCGCCAGGAGGGGAAGAGGTACAGGGGGTGGTTCTCTATCTCCCGTGCAGAGGAAAGACAGCCCATGTCTACAGGGATGAAGCCCATACTTCTGCAAATCTGGACCACGGCACTCTTTGCCTGAATGCTGTCACTGCAAATCAGCACCTGGACAGGGGAGCAGAGCATAGCCCTAAAGAGTCAGGCAGCTTAGGGAATCTTCGCCAAGGAGACACCAACTCACGGGGATACTACACGAATAGTAAAATATAGGCCTACCACCTACAGGTATACGAATAACATTTGGGATTAGGCTTAGAGGCTGACAGTTAATGTGTGAAACATGTCAACTAACAGTAGGCCTAATCAATTATCCAATTAGAAGGGAAGAGGTGCCACTGTACAGTGCTTCATATTTTTAGAATAATGGGAGTGTTCTCTGCAGAGGCCTTACCTGCCTGCTGCCATCCCGTGGCCCAGTCTGGAGGGCCCAGGCTGAGATCACATTAAAGCCCTTCACCACATTGCTCTCAGGGAAGAGAGAGGCAAGCTGCTCCGCGTGGGACGGCCGGTCTCTGTTCAGCTGGGTGCCGTTGCTGACGTCCACCAGAGTCTTCCCAGCCAGCTTCTCCCTCAGGCTAGCCAGGGTGGAGTAGTGCTCTGGGAAGAGGGCCACGAAGACCAGGTCGGCCTGGGTCGCCGCCTGTTGCTGGGAGGTTACCTCGGCCTCTTCTGGGAATAGTGCCGCACAGCGCTTGGGGTTCCGGCTGCCCACCACCACCCGGTGCCCTGAAGCCACCAGCCTAGTGACCAGGGAGCGGGAGAAATCCCCAGTGCCAAGGATGCCAACCGTAGGGTTACACAGCTCTGACAGAGAGGTCTCCAGATGTCTGGCACCCCTTAGGAGAGGCTTTTTCATCTCCTCCTTTGGCATCCTGCCAAGAACAGAAAATGAAATGAAAATGGCTGTGAAATGTTGACGTCAGTGGTCAATTCTGTCAGTGCACCTTTCAAAGCAAAGCTGAGTTTGTCAGCATCACGGTACACTCATGTTTCAATTAATTCAACAACCTTATTAATGTCATGCACTGTCTACTGATCGCTACATAACGTAGGCTAGCAACTAGGCAAGTCATGGAAATCCCGCAGGCTGAGCACATGTGACAGGATTACGGTCTGCTGACACTGAACATTCGGGCAGAGATTCGGGCCAATGGTGACATATAAATCAACGACAGATAGGGTTAGAGAGCTATAGCTAGCTAGCCAGCTCCTGTGACCATGATCGGACAGTAGTTAGCTTGCTAATTTAGCTGTCCTTGGATGAACTGTGTAATGGCTAACTTTGGCCAAAAGTTATACGAAAGTACAACTTCCCTCTCGGGGTAGTTGTTCCACGTTTTATAAGGAGAGTAACTAACAGTTTGGCTATACAAATAAAAAAAACTATCTATAGTAAACAAATCAGGTTGGTAGAAATGCTCTTGCTATAGTTTCTCACCTTGTTTCTTGGTTCCGTGTGTTCCCCTGGCCTCTACTCTGTCTGTGACGCAGAGTCAGTCCCCGCCCTAACCGCCCACCCTGCGTGCGGGAGATAAAAGTCCCACCCCAAAAAGCCTTGTGCGTAAAACCCCTGTACCGTTGGAGAGGCAGCATGGAGGCTGCTCTGGAGGCAGCATGGAGGCAGCATGGAGGCTGCTCTGGAGGTGGGTTAAAGCCGATATTATTGTAATTAAATAAAGTACAACTCACAAATATGTTCCGTAAACAAAAGAAACACAAAGCAGAAATATAATTGACTATCCACACACAAACTTCCTTGATTTGTATTTGAAAACTATTATTTTAATAAATGCAAAATGTTTATAAGTATGATTTGTAAGTATGGCTAAAGATTTCTGAATAAATGCTCTTACGTTTGCAAATAAATATCACGATGTGTGAATAAAAACGAAATCAGGGACAGACATTATTAAAAAAAAGTTATAAATAAAAGCATTGCTTTGTGTTTACAAATACATATCAAGGCTGTTTGTGTGTGGATACATTCTAATGAAGGTTACTTTTAATTACCTCATTCTTGCATCAGTAGATTCATCATCGTATATTAGATCATAGAACTCAACCACAAATGGGTTTATTGTGTGCACCTCATAAGTCAGTGTGAGTCTGTGTGTGTGTGTGTGTGTGTGTGTGTGTGTGTGTGTGTGTGTGTGTGTGTGTGTGTGTGTGTGCGTGCGTGTGTGTGTGTGTGCGTGCGTGTGCCTTCTTTCAATTATTACTGAAAGCAATGTAGTATGTTTATGATAAAGCATATTCATCCATCTGACATGATATATTCAACTCTACATGGTAAACATACTCTTCATAACATGTATGAGAGAATTGTCACAGGCCTACACTGTCATTAGCGTTAATGCCATCACTACTTGTGTAGTGAACTTTGTGTAGTAAACTTTGCCAAACACAATACCCCTGCCAGAGAAATGGTCCATTCCTTGAATATCTATTCTCACCCAGATAAACTGAAAGCATCATTACACCCTAGCAAACAGTCCAGCGAATACCTCTCGGTTTCACGTATAACAAACCTGTTCAAAATGTTCTGTATGTGTATATGTATTTGTATTGTATGTGTATTTAGCATACTGTCCGAAAGCACACAGACGCGCAATACTTGGCCCATTGCGCACCTGCCTTGCCCGATCTTTTTACGACATTTTTCACCCACAAAGTAGGCCAAACTTGCACTTGCCAACTGGAGAGGTGTTCTTTCTTTTTCTAAGGCTAACCTCGTTGCTACAGGAGCAGAGGACAGCCAGAGCGTTGAGAGCATCAGGATATAGTTCAGGAGCAGAGCTGCAGCTCTCATGAATATTGCAAGCTGTTCATGGTTGCATAGTGACACCTGTTTCTCCTTTGTGTTTTCCCCCTTCCTCCTTGCCCCCCCCCTCCTCCTCCTCCCCCACCTGTCACACCAAATTATTATATTTCTACTTCAGTAAAATTATTTCATTGCATTAACATGTGTTGTCCAATATGTTTTGTCTTATTGACACCGTTATGAGTTTCTATATTATATTTGTGCTTTGTGTTTTTTGTTTATGGATCATAGTGCATTTGAGATTGTAAGGTTCTAGAACAGAATACAATATGCACACACACACGCACGCACGCACGCACACACACACACACACACACACACACACACACACACACACACACACACACACACACACACACAGTATATATATTTATGATACAAGGTTGTTGTTAAAAGTCGCTAAATATCCCAGCCCAGGGGTGTAAATGAAAAACATACTAAAATAAAACAAAGGTTTGACTGCAGGTCAGACGCTGTCAACACTGTTTCATCAGTCTGCCTTCAGTGGTCGTGGACAGCTGTGTTGTCTCTCTAGGGTTAGGGTTAGGGTTAGGGTTAGGGTTAGGGTTAGTAAGTTAGGCCTTCAGTGGTCGTGGACAGCTGTGTTGTCTCTCTAGGGTTAGGGTTAGGGTTAGGGTTAGGGTTAGTAAGTTAGGCCTTCAGTGGTCGTGGACAGCTGTGTTGTCTCTCTAGGGTTAGGGTTAGTAAGTTAGGCCTTCAGTGGTCGTGGACAGCTGTGTTGTCTCTCTAGGGTTAGGGTTAGGGTTAGTAAGTTAGGCCTTCAGTGGTCGTGGACAGCTGTGTTGTCTCTCTAGGGTTAGGGTTAGGGTTAGTAAGTTAGGCCTTCAGTGGTCGTGGACAGCTGTGTTGTCTCTCTAGGGTTAGGGTTAGGGTTAGGGTTAGTAAGTTAGGCCTTCAGTGGTCGTGGACAGCAGTGTTGTCTCTCTCCTCATACTGTATCTTGTGTATTTGATTTTTTTTTTATTATTTTGTTAACAATGATTTTTGACAGACAATCAATGTCCATAATTATTCCTAGTTTACGAATGGAAATTAAAATAAATACCTCTCCCTATTCCTCCATCAATGAATAAGTGCATTTTCAACAGACAACACCTAATTCAGTGCTCAGGCTAAATGTAGCCTATTTATACTTAATTAACACATTTATTCATCTTACCAGTTTCCAGTGACTATTAACACAGCTTTTCAGTGACTATTAACACAGCTTTTCAGTGACTATTAACACAGCTTTCCAGTGACTATTAACACAGCTTTTCAGTGACTATTAACACAGCTTTCCAGTGACTGTGATAGCCGGCATCTGTGTTATACTTTGCACATGGAGAGATCCCTTGTGGCGTCAGCGTTTGTGGTTAACTTTCATCTCAGCCGACAGCTCTATCTGGGCTCATGTTGAATGCCAAGCATGTCCAAAACATTTCCCTGCCCGCCTGGCTCACAAGCCCCGTCTGCCCCTTCATATTACCGTAACCTTCCCAGCTCCGTCTGTCAAGATGAGAGGAGTAAAGTAGGATTTCCTTCGAGGACTTCAGCAGTGAGCACAGAGATATATGGGCCTAGACAGCCTTGGACTCTTTCCTCTCTAATTTAGAGTGCAATGCCACACTAATCCACCATATAACCTAGAAATCACAGTGCATTTATTGTGATTAAGGACTTACTGAAGCATCTCTGTTACAGTACCTAAATGGTCCTGTAATGGAATGAAGTTGTACACCATTGAATCACCTTTGTTAGTTGAACCAGGTTTGTTAGTACTGAGCTGGAACAAAAGCCTGCATACCCTGTGGGACCCCAGGACAGAACAGGACTATACAACATTGGGTTTAGTCAAGTTATACAGTTTAATTGACAGTGTACGGTGTAAAGAACACTGCAAGAAAGCTTGATTTGTTGCATTATACACACAGGTCACTCATGCAAGGTCAGAGTCCAACAATGGTCGAGCCAGTTCTAAAGACCTAATCTGCCAAGATCAGGTCAAGTCATTATTGGCACTTGGAGGCCCAAATCTGTCAGCCAAACTGAGGATGTGTCATTATGAGCTGGGCAATAATGCCGCCCAGGGGTCTGTGAGTCAAGCCCACTGCATCAGATAACAGACTTGCAGCCTTACAGAGGCACATGTCAGAATAGAGAAGTGGGTCAGGCTAGACTGGAAGCTTAGGAGCAGACATTTAGCCGGTAGTGATTCATGCCTAACATGTTGACCATGGAACTCACTAGTGCTGAAAATGGAAATGAGGACGCAGCGCAGGTCAATGTCATTGTCAAATGCTGTATTTAGAGATTCAGTCTTACTGTGTTAACAGGCTCATGCTCGTTATTTGAGAGGACTTTACTTTCTTCTGTTTCCCTAAATAATTTTTTGGGTGGGAACATATGAATGCCCTGTAGTCTGGCATTATGCAACTCTCTGGCAACTGTCCAAAAACGTTTATGTCGGGTTTTCCTTTTGAAGTGTAAAGGCTGGCTCTTATGTGGCCATTCCCTATACAGTACAACTAACTGCTCATCTGTACCGTAACGGATAGGATGACGAGGCCATCTGTATATCTGGTGACATTCATAGTGAAAATGACATTGGTGGAGCAGCATTCTGACACAGAGAAACCTCTAAGAAATGTAGAGGATTGCTCATTATGTTATATGGTTCACCGGCCATGTGCTGTAGAAGCCTGGAAGGCCCGGCACGTGAGGTTACATCATAGATTGATGTACAGGACTGAGCAGAATTCATCCTCAGAGCCATAATTAAAGCCATCTCCGTCCAACCGTTTGGTCGACCCCCTATTGCTGTGACTGAGGTCACACACTGGTCAGGATCCATCCTTTACATTTGCATTTACATTTTGACATTTAGCAGACGCCTTTATCCAAACCGACTTACAACAAATACATTTGTCTAATTAAGTGAATCATCTGTCCATCGGTCATCATAAGAAAAACAAACCTATGCTAGGGCCGTTTGCATACATATATACATATTTTTTTTATTCTTTTATTTTTTTAATTTATTTACAGTAGATAAACTGTACAGGGGGGTAGTGGGAATGAATAGATCTTTAGGAGGGACAGTCAGAATGTAGCCTGAAGAAATGGGTCTTCAGTCAGAAGATAGGTAGTGACTCTGCAGTCCTGACAGCAGTGGGAAGCTCGTTCCACCAGTGGGGTGCCAGGACAGTGAAAAGCCGTGACCGAGTAAATCCTCAAGTAGGCTTAAGTATTCACCAGCACATCATTGAGATTTGGATATAAACGTGGTTTAGATTAGTAAAGGCAACGGCATATCTGATAAAGACACGTCACAAAAATGGACATGGCCATTCAGACCTGACTCCGCCCTGGGTGATATTTGATGCTATACAGACAAAGCTGTGTTTTTTTTTTTACTGGAAGTGAATGGAATATTCGCATTAGGTCAACAAAGCTTAGCACAATGGTCAAGGGCTGTAGGCCACACCCTGTCATTTATTGCCATGTCTCTGGTCATAAGGTGGCACAATATCATGCAATTGAAAATGCAAATTTCATCAACTCTCACCTCATATGACCGAAAACTCGAGAACAATCAGACATGGTGGGGTGCATCGCTACCAAACTTGGCAAACATATGTCTAACACTCTCAGGACCTAACATGTGCAGTCATATTCTGATCTGTCACATAGTGGTGCCATAACAAGCACATATTTATATCTATTGATCTAGTTGACTTTGAGTCATGACATTTGGCACAGATGGTCAGGGGTATGTGTTCACCTAACCCCTAAAGTATGGTTGTGTTTGACCACAGGGTGGCGCTATTCTGGGTTTTTCGGTTTATAGCGGCCATGTTGTTTTAGCTAATCTAATGAAAGATTTTACATGGAAAGGCCTTTGCCCATAGATCATGTAGACACAACTTCATGCAGATCCGCAAAGCAGCTTTGATAATAGGTTTAAAGTCTACTACAACATTGAATACACAACAAAATACAAGACAGGAAACGCTAACAAAACTCTGTCGGTCATTCGAAACACAGAATACAGAAAACACAGCATTAAGAACAGCATTATTTTATTGAGTCTGTTGCTTCCTTTGGCCTCTGAGAGGGCACTCAGCATCTTCCAATGAGTTGTGTGTTTAGAGAAACTGTACGACTCTACCACAGGGCAACAATTCATTTCAATGGCCTCTGTTGCATAGACACTTGTGCATGCCTGGCCTGCCTTGTTTTGCCAAAGCCAAAAGGTGTACTGTACTAATCCCTGGGAAATGCAGCAATGTGGGTAGTGAGGCAGTGAGTGCTTATCCTCTACTTATAAAAAAACTGCTTACAATGTATGAATGACAATTAAACTTGCATTATAACGTCATACAAAGCAGGTTTGCACTGTTCAATACGGAGCTCCCACGGTGTACATATTTTTCCACCAACACAAGAAGAAACAAGTGTGTACATTTTCTATTTTTAATGTAATCATATTTTATGAATATAAAACTGATATGTGTGAGAATTCTGAACAACAACACACACACACACACACACACACACACACACACACACACACACACACACACAGACACACACACACACACACACACACACACACACACACACACACACACACACACACACACACACAGTGTTTACTGCAGTAGATCCTCAAATCCACCCACACCTAGAGAGCTACGCCTCGATCTCACAGTTTGTGACCTTTCTGCACACAGCGTCATTATATGTCTCCTACAAATTCATCTATGAACAGTGAATTAGGGGCATTGAATCTAACCCTAACCCTATCCCTATCCCTATCCCTATCCCTATCCCTATCCCTAACCCTAACCCTAACCCTATCCCTAACCCTAACCTCTAACCCTAACCCTATCCCTAACCCTATCCCTAACCCTAACCTCTAACCCTAACCTCTAACCCTAACCCTAACCCTATCCCTAACCCTAACCCTAACCCTATCCCTAACCCTATCCCTAACCCTAACCCTAACCCTATCCCTAACCCTAACCCTATCCCTAACCCTATCCCTAACCCTATCCCTATCCCTAACCCTAACCCTATCCCTATCCCTAACCCTAACCCTAACCCTATCCCTTTTATCATGTCTGGGATGAAGAAACTACTGTTTTCACATGCAGGCATGCAATGGGGTTAAACATGAGGGGCACTGTGATCAAATAAGTGGGCAATGTGATCGAGATATGATATGGTTATCATCTTATTTGGGAGGTTTTGCATATCACATACTGTACAGTATATCTAACAAATACCACAGCAATACATACATTGATGCTGGCTAGAGCATGAATTCACCTGTGTGTTCAGTGTCAGGTCAGACTAACCCTAACCCTAACCCTAACCCTAACCCTAACCCAACCAGCTTAGAAAGATAAGGTCATTCATCTGAGTCAAATATTTGGACACTCATTCTGCTTCAGGTTTGTTTCCTATGAGTTATTGCTTCAGCCTGATCCTCAGTGGATCATTTATGAAAATAGACTACGAACAAAACTATATACATATTCAATTAAGCTAAATATTGATAATGTCTTTGACAAAGCTTAAAAAAGCAAAACAATGCTATCATGGGTGAAGTAACTTGTTTTCTAGTTAGGCATATCATTATTCACTTTAGCACCTAGAGTCTAGGTGCTAGACTATCCAAAAAAGGTGTCTTGTGGAAACACATATAGAAGTGTATGAGAACATCCTAGCCTATTAAGTGTGTGCAGCAATTTGTGAAGTATGCCTAATCTTTAGGTTTGTGTTTCAACATCTAATGGATAAAAAAAGAGCAATTCAATGCGTAACGGCTAAATAACGAATGTGTCATGCATGACCGACTCTCCATTGGGTGGCTGAACAGGAATAAAATGTTAGCATTTCCCTTAGCTGGCAATGTAATGCTGAGAGAGGTTGTTAAATAGTAAGTCCCAGCTCGAGAATTAAAGGATTAACAGATCAGACAGGAAACCATCACTTTCCTAGTGTGTACTGTTGGTGGTGAAGGCGATGTGTAGCAGAGCCCATGTTGTGACTAACTCAATATTGCATACTATGACTGGTGATGCATATCAGATGAGCTGTATGGAGCCACATACGTATATGCAGGCTATGTATTCAATCTTTTACCTGCTGAGTGATATTAGCTACATTGTGATTCATAACATAGGAAGTATGACATATTTAAACATGCTATCGAATATTAGTTAAACAGTCAGGGTACATGATCCTTAAATGCACTTCAACCTTAATGGGTTTTTTTAAACGGTTGCCTATAGGCGCGCACCCTAAAGGGTAGATAGGTGCTGAAAGGACAGCGCTCATTCAAAGCGTAGTGGAATTTGTCGTTTCGGTGTAGCCTACTCTGTGCAATTTTGGACGGAATGTTTTCATGTTCAGATGACGAGCACTTTTAAACAGTTAAAAACACGGGGCAGACATTTTTCAAAATGTACACTCGGTAACGCTCTACCGTTCCTTATGCTTTACAATTCAGTACCCTTGGTGTATAAGGATTTGTAAATCATACATAAAGATTGCCCGATTATTATTTCGATCTTATTCCATATTGCAACAGGCTTTATTACGTCAGCGGCATCCCCCCCCCCCGCCCTTTTCCTTGATCCAGGAGGACTGGGATGGCTTGGAGCGCTCCGAGCGAACCAGCGCGCGCACATCCAAGCCAAGATGAGTACCATCTCTGTCCTCTGAAACGCTGGGATACTGGCATAGCCTGCCTTGGGCTCATGGTCCGAATAAAATTGAATAGTCGCATTGAGAAAAAAAAGTGATTCCTTTCATCCTTCGCCTCTGTTTTTGGTTTTTTTTCAGACGCGCGTAAACCTTTCACGATTACTTCTCAAAGCTCGGTTGACTTTGTATCGCTTGCTCCTCGAATAGTCCAGAGGAAGCGACTTGTGGCTGCTGCGGTTGGCATCGTCATGGTGTTGGCCCTTTTTATAGCAATACCGCTGCTTGTGCAAAGTTCCAAGACTTCGGCGCATTATGAGATGCTGGGCACCTGTCGAATGATCTGTGATCCATACAGTTCTAAACCCAGTGCCACGGCCATGGAGGTCATGCAGGATCTGAATGCCATTCCGCCGCCACCGTTGGCGCAAGGGACTAAAGGTGATCCGGGACGACCAGGGAAACCGGGACCAAGAGGTCCCCCGGGTGAACTAGGACCACCCGGTCCAAGAGGACCACCTGGGGAAAAGGGCGATTCCAGGAAAACACTTTTCCCCGCGGTAACGTCAGGGACAGCAACAACTCTATCGGACGAGGTTAACACAGCAGCTGTTGGCACAAACATTGCTTTCTATGTTGGTTTAAAGAACCCACATGAAGGATATGAGGTTCTGCGGTTCGACGATGTTGTCACAAACTTGGGGAACCAATATGACCCAACCACCGGCAAGTTTACTTGCCAAGTGTCCGGGATCTATTTTTTCACATATCATGTCTTAATGCGGGGAGGCGACGGGACCAGCATGTGGGCTGATTTATGCAAAAACGGACAGGTAAACATCTAGACTAAAATTGTTATTTGTAATCGGTAACTTTGCCATGTAGCATCTGCTTGGAAGCTTTGATAGACTCAGCCCGCCAATTTAGTCTGGGCCACACCAATCAGGTTATCTGAGCTGTGCTTGAAAGTTTTAGTAAAGACGTTACGTGCAAAATCCTTGTCCCCAGCCTAATTTGTATCGACTCCCATCAGGCGTCAGTATTATCAGGAGTTGTCACGTATATCATGTTCATGGAATTACTACTGAAGTAATATGTATATCCGTTTCATCCCACAGGTTCGGGCGAGTGCGATTGCTCAGGACGCAGATCAGAATTATGATTATGCGAGTAACAGCCTCGTTCTACACCTAGACTCCGGAGACGAGATTTACGTTAAATTAGACGGTGGTAAAGCACATGGAGGCAACAATAATAAGTACAGCACGTTCTCTGGTTTCATTTTGTATCCTGACTAAATACCTTCACCCAGCAGGCCTATAGGCTACTCTACCTCCGTAAGGGTCCAATGTTTTTTCTTATTATTTGTGGAGTGCATTGGCCTTCTACTCATGGTAGGTAACATGAAGGCATAGCAGATGAGGTCATTTAGCTTGAATGTGATGACCTTAACTCGGCCAGCAGATATTGACGTTCAATGAACTTTTCCTATATTCATCATATTATAAGACGTAATTCTCATAGCTTGTTGATACATAAGGAAGAATCGTATTCGTCACATCATAAGACGTAATTGTCATAGCGATGATCAAGAATGCTTTGGTGTAACTGACATAGCGATTATACAACAGCCAGAATGCTGAGGTTGGGGGTTCGAATCTGCTTTGGGACAATTTTGACAAAGGTGCTTTTAGTGTTGTTGTTTTTAGTTTTTTTTAGTTTTTCTTGTTGCTAATGATTGCTAATACCTTCCCCTCATAACTTCCACTTATCCTAACCACTTCGAAGCTATTCCTAACCTTAACCCTAAAGCTTACCACCCCTTTTCTTAAAAAACGTTTTGCAATGGTACCGTGTTGACTCGCAGTGTGTGTTGAATATAGCAACATTAGAACGCCTATATGTGTAATCAAACAACCAATCAGTGCAGAGATAATAACACAACTTACAAAGCCCATGTGTTAAGTATTTCCAGCGTCTAAAGTTTTATGTTTTATGTCATATTACTCAAGGCTGAGAATACATTATGTTTTGTCCCCATGTATACAAATAAAAATGGTTTTACAGTATGTCAGAGTTGTCTCCATGTCATGAATCGTTTTTCTTTTAGGCCTGTACTATAGCTTGGCAGTTGTAACTGTTTAACAGGAGTTTGGTGTTTGAGATGACAAAACATGCAAATAAGTATGAGCCACACTGTCCTCTGCATAACGGTATGTAATTTAAGCTTTTGATTTCTCTCAGTTGTCATCTAAATGTAGAAACTGATCGATCCAGTTTGCTGTCCCCCGTTGGCCAGAGTCCACCCGTACATGCCACCTGCTCCAAATTGGTGAACGTGGAAAGCTTCTGTGTTTGATTGTGTATTTAGATACTGCTGGTCACTTTAATCTGACCCCTGTGTGACCCCTGACCCCTGTGTTACCGTGGTCCATCTGTACCACAGGAGCAGTCGCTGTCCTCATATTTCCCCTCTACAGCAGCCCCATATGTCTCAGGGGAGATCAGTGGCTACAGAGGGTGAAGGATTGAAGATTCTTTCAGGTGGGAGAATCCTGGTGCTTGATCCTTGCTTGGCTTGCTCTTTGGGGGTCTATGGTTTTGTGTTAGTTAACATTGTTCTTATTGTATTTATTGTTTACATTGTTAAGTACTGTTCTTGTTGTAAAGCACTTTGAGACAACTGTCTTTATAAAAAGCGCTATACAAATACATGTGGTTGATTGATTGATTGATTGATTGATTGATTGATCGGTGGATCCGTTCCTCTGACAATGACCTATATGCATCCACACTCCATGGTATCATCACTAAAAGAGGAGGAACAAGTGCTGCCTACTAATTAAGGCAAATCAGCACAGAACAAGGTGCCTCTCTCACTAATGTTCATTGACACAACAACAATCAAAACAACAATCATGGGAGATGAACAGTGGTCCTCTACTTGGTTGCAGAGCAGAAGATGAATGTGTTTAAGAGTAAACCAAACTGTCAGCATATTCTGTTCTTAAGAGGACGACTGTGTTGTGTGTCTCTAAATGGTTATTTCACCAGCCCCCACCTGGAGTTGGATTAAACAGCTGTTTACACAATACTATCAATTAAACTGCAATAATGAAAAACAAATATTAGCAAACCTGGTCAAACATGGCTCTGCTAAGTTGTTGGTTTATTTAGCTGTGTTCAAAATACAGATTTCAAACCCTGCTATTCTTAAAATGGCTTATCTTACTGTATATCTGAGAACAGGTGAAAATTAGGAAATACTGTATGTTTTTACTGAATTCAGCAAACCATCAGGCACTTGTGACTAGCATAAAAAAATCATACTATTTGGTCATCAAAGTAGGAATGTTTGATAAAGCTTTTCAAATGCTTCATGTATGAGAATCACAAATGAGGACAACAGAATATTATGGCAGGGCCAATCAAGTCATGAGAGGCAACGCAACTACACTCAACCACATCAGGCATATTCCAATGAGGACCCTCTTTCAATCATTCTGGTAGTTAAGCCTTCGTATATACTGCAAATGTCCTGCTATACTGATGGACAGAGATACAGTGAAAAGCATTTTGCAGAAACACATCTTTGTTATGCTCCAAGCCGTTGGGGAAGGCAGCTTACAAGGTGAAAAAGGAGTGATGGGAACATAAGTGACCACGGGCAGTTCTATTTTGGAAATCTCATGGATTCCTGTTGATCCCGACGTTGCCACAGGAAGGTTTCCTCATTTGGCATGACAGCATTGCTGTCAGAGAGAACAAACCTCCCAGACGTCGAGGACACAGTGACAGGGAGCTGTCCAGTTTTTGTGAATGTTAATTTTGTTTATTAATGTGGTTAACGTCTGTCTGGACCATTAGATGAGATAACATGACAGTGGAAAAGGCCCACCAACAGTAGGGTCTAGAGGTGCTTGACGTGAAACATGGAAACCCTTAAGACTAATAAAGTCCAGATATTTCAGGTACTGCAATGACAGACTGACTGATGATTGTAAACAACAAAACATCAATGAAGGGTTAAGGCAATGCTGCCAAATTGGATGGTTCTGACCCAGGCAGAGTAAGACTGATTGCCTGGATCAGAAATTGACATAACACAACAATTTGTTCAATGGATATATTAGTGTTTTTACACACAACAAACTACAAAGGAAAAGGGGAATGGGTCACCATATATTGTGATACTGTGATAATGGAAATAATTCTGACAGAATGGTAACCTATGCTGTAAACAGCTATAGTATAAGGTGCCTCTATAGGACCCTATGATGACCTTGTCTTGCTGCAGTGTCAGTAGCACTAATGCAACATTTTACAGAGATATGAGCCCCGACTCCAACTGAGATATCAACAAAAGCAGGTGTCACTTGCAACAAGATGGAGGACAGGATTGAGCCCTCCCAGATAAGGGTGAAAAATTGGCGAGTGACAAGCAGAGTGGTAAGCTCCGTGATAGATGAAGGGACGAGTCTGGCTTGGTGCTCAGATGTGATGTGTTCTGACAGCTGAGTTACAGATGTTGTGTTGGGGTATTGATTTTTTTTGGGGGGGGGGTTGTTTTTGTCCTCACTGTCTGGTGTTGAATTCTGACTCTGCACTTTCCAAGCTCTACAAACCTCGACTCACACCACACACCTGTGGGAAAGGTTTTATATTGGCTTGTCTCATTCAAGCCATTAGTGTGATGCTAATTCAAATCATAGACGATTTTACACTGTTTCCAGTCTTGCAACATATTGGTTGTAATTCAATGACAAATCAACTTTGCATACCTTTCCTATTAGTGATATACTGTATGTCATTAGTGGCTAGTTTAACAATACATTGAGCTGGCTGAGCCACGAAGGAGAAATTGATCAGCCTGACATATTTCTAGAGACCCAGTGTCAGTTCGACGCCCTGAGTTTAGGTAACAGTTGGCACCCACCCAGGCAGGTCACAAGAGCAAATCAAAGGGGTATCTGTGGACAGTGGGCCGACCTCTAAATCACTGTGGTATTGAGGTACTGAGTGCAGCCTGTTATTAGTCAATTCACTGGATTTATCTAATTATCACTCACTGGATTCTTCCTCAATCTGTCAGTCTTGCACTATCCCTCTCATATGTACCGTATATACCATTAAAATGTGCTGCATGAATGCAAGGGTTGATTTAATCGGCCAAAGCGGGTGAGAAACAGAAGCCAGTGAGAGGAGGGGAGAGAGGCAGATAATGAGGGAGAAACACAGACAGAGCGAGACACACAGAGACACATTCTTATTCCTCCATTCTCACCCATCGTTATACAGAAAGAGGTCCATCACCTAGTTTCACTGAGTTAGGATAAACTGCAGTGCAAATAAAGTTGGTTTTCCTGACAGAAATCAATCAGATTCACAGTATGTATGAAGAATGCTCAGAAGCTAAGATGGCAGTTTTCTCTGCTTGTGACATTTACTTCCTTTTCAAAGTCAAGTGATGGAGTTTTACATACAACAACTCTGGGGCCACTTGCGTGGTTAGTGTCTGTCTTTTGCTCTCTTTTGCCTTGTCTAATAGTACACCTAAAATGTGTGTCACCTCTATTGATTCCACCTGGGACTCTATCTCATCATCATCCAGCTGCAGTCACATCGTTGCGATTCTAAATCATTAAAATGCATGCATTCGTTGCTCTGTGGTTTCCAGGCCTCCCCTCACACTCCCGTTGCTGTGTGAAGGACTTTATAGGACGAAGCCCTAAAGACAGTGCTGCTGATTACAAATGATGACTTGAGTGCAAACTTGGGATCCCATGCATACGAGTGAGAGACTTTTTGGATGGAAAAATACAATACAGATGGACATTTTTTTCTGATTCTTTCCAATTCTCTACCAACACGATTACACTTGACCTAAAGAGATTTTTTTTTTGTTAAAAAAAACTATTTTACTAGAGAGATCTGTCCAAAAGTCCACTTGGAACCATATCATACCATTCTGACCTAATTTAAACCTCTCACTGTTGCAGTTGTTGAAGCATTAGTATTCAGTAGAATCAGTCTTTGAGGACACTTATCAGGTCCCACTGTTTTGTCAGTGTCCCCATTGTCCCAATCTGTAATTTTCTTGTAACGTCAGACTCCAGAGCTCTAAGCCTCCATCTGAATTATGGCTCTCAATCTACATTGTGCAGACTGATATCATATGAAGATCAGATTCACTGGTATAATAATGGCCATCCTGACGTATGGCTGTCAAAAACACGTCTCTGTTCAGAGACCCTGTGCATAATGAGGATCTCAGAGGGATGAAGTGATCCATCATAACAACCCCTCACAATCAATACCAAGCAGAAAAAATGGGAACAAAATCTGAAAAGGATGCTGTTGCACTTTACGACAAATGTGGGCCAAAAAAACCAAACCTTTTCCCACTTCTAAGGGAAACTTCTCCTAAAGACACTTCCTTGGTTTTAAGCTCACCTCAATACAAACTGCATTTAGCCACCATTTAACAGTGAAATTGACATGGCTTGTATATAAATGATGTTGCTGCTCCTCCAGGGGCAGAGTGAAAGGTTAGCGGCTCCACGCAGCATAAGATATGAGGGTCCACCTCCCCAGGCTACTAATGAGCTCAGCTGCTCAAGAGAAAAATATGTTTGATTAGTAAGAGCTAATTAAAGCTCGATATCTCTGATTCACCACGCTAATCTATCACAAAGTACTTGGTCAATGGTAGGGCAATGTGAACCAAAAAGGAGACGATTCAAAAGCAATATTCAATATTTGAACTAAAGCAATATACAGTACAGTGTTATTGTATAACAGTACTATGTCGTAGCACTGTTATACAATATGTAATAATGCAAAATAAAGGAGATGTAGGGAGAGTGGCCTCTCATTGTTATGTGGATAGTCTTTCTTATAGAGCGTTGTGTAAGTGGATACAGTTTTAAACCAGTCTAAAGCAAATGCTGGAGAAGAGACACATCTCTTGAACTTTCATGGTCAGCAATCAAAACATGTCAAGTTGTCATATCTAACAATGGAGAACAAGCCCTGAGTGTAAAGCAATCATTAACTCAATCACTGTCCCTCACTGCAACTGCTTATAATTATGACTTTTCATTAAAAATGTATCTACCTAATTTTGTGTCTGTGGGAGATGGGAGATGGGAGGTGGGAGGTGGGAGATGGGAGGTGGGAGATGGGAGATGGGAGGTGGGAGGTGGGAGGTGGGAGGTGGGAGATGGGAGATGGGAGGAGGGAAAGCTGGCACTAGGATATAGTTATAACACAGCCCAGGTAGTCCACAATGTTCTGTAATACGTATTTATATGGAAAGATTACTATTATTTTGTGTATATCCTAAAAGCGGCTTAAACCTTACAGTGTTGCCCAGCTCAAAGTGCCATTAAAAACTTCAAAAGTATCCCCTGCTGAAAAATATCTGGGGACCAATCTGCATTGTTTGTCCAGTCAGGGAGGGAAGCAAAGCATCCTTCAGTATGATATGACTCCAAAGAAACAAAAGCACTGACCACCATGGTTGCCACAGGCAACAAATTCCACACAGCACAGCAGTCAGTGTCACAGGGGCAACAGTTACAAATGCTGTCGTAGCTGTAAACAAAGTCACTAGCCGCCATGATAGGTCACTGAGAACCACAACAGCCACGATCTTGCGTTCAGTGTTGAAAGTCACAGAAACAAGAGCAGCCATTCGTCTATCTCTGAATAACTTTTGCCAATTTTTTTCATAGGAGGGACATGTAGTAATATCTTCCACATATCACCTTCATAACAAATTACACAATACAACAAGGAATGAAGAATGGCATGTTGTACATGTTGGTCTCCAACAAACAGTCAAAGACATCGGGTAAGGCCTCAGATGTGTGTGTGTCCATCTGTTCACTCCAGTACATTGTTCTGTCAGACCAATCCATCCGCTGTGGCTCTGAGAAGTCATCTCACTTATCGCTTAGACGCCTGAATCTGTCTCCAGACCAGAGATGGCGTTTTTCCCCCCCAAGAACTAATGAGAAGAGAGTGCTAACCCTTACTACTCATTTAGTGTCAGATATCTCCATGGCTTAAATATTAAACTGCATTAACTCCTCAATTATGTAAGATAGGTGTGGGCCAAAGATCGCCGTGCACTGACCCCAGCTCCCGCTAACTAATAAATGAGGGATATGGCCCTTCATGTTTTATGTCTAGGAAGTGCTTGGAGAGGGCCCTCTGGAGGGAGGGAGAGACGGAGCCCTGAATGATAATTACTGTTTAGTATGCAAACATCTCCTCGACCTCTTTGGTATATAAATGTCTGAGCTCTGAGACGGGGGATTGTGTGCATACGAGACATGGACCATGGAGAGGTGGATGACGACAGGGTAAACAAGACAAAAGCATACACATTTTTGAATCCGTTTTCCAAAACATCCGACTGGAATGGCAAGGTAATCTCATCCATCATTTGTACGATATCGTACAGAAATAGATGTACCCAAAATCTGTAAGGATGTTTAAGCACCCGAGCACACTTGTCCTTGTGTCCATTCATTACGGAGTGAGACACTGAGTGTGTCCGAGAGCCTCGGTTCTGAGCAGTTGCTGATCAATGCTGATCAGCGCCTTTCAATGCCTGTTGCATGGTGAGGATAACATTTGTCCAACTTGCTAAAAAAAATGTGACTGCTTGAGATTTACATTATGCGATTTGCGAGATCTAGGACTAGAGGACATTGGGGGCTTAGCCCAGGGGGTGTGGGGGACTCCCCCCATGCACATTTTCACGTTAATGGCTATACAATAATTCAATACAAGACATTTTGTTGCAAGGTAACTTGCACCTTCCCATCTGCCACAGCAGACACTGCCACTACTCAGTTATGGTGTGGTTCTCCCTACTCTGGAACACATACAGTACATCTACAGTGGATTGCCAAAAACCTCCATACCCCTCAACAACTTCCAACATAAACTTAAAGAATCCCACAATTACCCAAACACCCTCACACTCTTACTCTCTCTCTCTCTTCCTCTCTCTCTCTCTCTCTCTCTCTCTCTCACACACACATACACACACTCACACACACTCACACGCACACTGTGCAGTAATTAGAATCCAGAGAGCAAGAGCATCTTTAAGTGATAGTCTACTGAGTGCTCACCCCTCCTCTGACTCTCTCCATCGCTTCCTTTGTGTCGTCTGTTGCTGTCTGTTGCTGTCCCTCTTGTCTGCCCTCTACTGTTGCTGTCTGTTGCTGTCCCTCTTGTCTGCCCTCTACTGTTGCTGTCTGTTGCTGTCTGTTGCTGTCCCTCTTGTCTGCCCTCTACTGTTGCTGTCTGTTGCTGTCTGTTGCTGTCCCTCTTGTCTGTCCTCTACTCTTGCTGTCTCTTAGTGTTCTATGTGGCTGTCTCTTTTGGCTGCCCTCCTCTCTCCTCCTGTCCTGGTTGAAAAAAGAGTTGTTGAAAAAATCAGTTGTTTTAATAGTAATTACACAGGCTTTTTCACCTCACAGGTCCTCACAGGTCCAGTGTCATCACACCTATATGTTTTTATCAGTTTTCTGACTGACCTTCATCAACAGATAGAAGCCAGCCAGCCAGCCAGCCAGCCAGCCAGCCAGCCAGCCAGCCAGCCAGCCAGCCAGCCAGCCAGCCAGACAGACAGACAGACAGACAGACAGACAGACAGACAAAAAAGGATACAACATGGGCACTGCATCAAACATAGATCAGGGCATGACTGAGATGGGTAGGAGAGTAAAACAACGGTTATCAACAGTTAGAGGGTACAATTCACTCTGCAGCTGCATGATTGAGAAGTTGCACACATAATCGTATAGCTTTGGGATGTCTCAGTGAATTATTGATTGCATCTTCATGCATTCCAATATGGCCAATATGCTCATCATTACAATGGAGAAGGGTTGACAGCCTCTCAGGGTGTGCTTGTCTAAGTTAACTTTTGGTTCCATTGTGAGATAAAAAGGGATTGCATCATGTCTGCCATTTTGCCCTCTTGTGCCTCTTAGGTTTGCTTTTTCAACCCATTAATATGAAGTAGTGTTAAAACCCCAATAATAATAATAATAATAATAATAATAATAATAATAATACATGATTTAAAGCGCTTAAGGACACTGTAGAGCAAAAAAATCAAGACAAATAAATCAATCAATTATAAACATTATTAATTCATTATTAAAACTAAAATGAACGTGAAAGAATGTTCAATTGAAGGCATGCAAACAGAATATAAATAATTTATATGTATATAAATAATTTTCTTCTGCCATCTACTGGACAGGCCGCACAAGTGTGTTTCTAAAACTGCATCATTCCTTACCTCTTTCCTTCTTGTTTGCCCCTCCTGTTGATCACTGACCACATCATAAGTGAAAACAAGGTTGCTAACGTTGGTAATGTTGGGTTTTGCCCCATCAAAATACTGTAATATTAGCCCCATCATTCATATACAAGGGATACCAACTAAATCTCTGTTGAGCTCCCCTGTTCTTTAGATAATTTGTTTGGAAACATTGATTCATTTCCGTCTAATTTAAGTTGACTGATTTTATCACCTAATCATAGTAGGCTGGCATAATTCGGGTTCAAATTTGAAGAGGTTATGATGGGACTTAGGTCCAAATGAGTGGGAATTCCTAAGTCAATAAGGTTATTTACGCTGTAGCCTGTTAGTTAGTTTTTTTTTTTTTTTTACATTTAACAAGATATATATGATGATAATGGCAATTTTAGAGGTTAAAATGATATATCTGCTTGATGGTTGAAAAAAGAAGATTAAGCGCTCTTACAAAGAATGATCGCTGGATGTCGCCCGAGTATCGCCCCAGTCCTTCTTATTGACGTGATGGTTGAGTTGCTGGGATTGTGTGAAGCTGTGTAAAATAGAGAGCAATAAACTGTAATAACGACATATAGTAATAGTCATCATGCATCATTTTATACAAAAACGATAATACACATATTATTATCATTAGGCCTACGTTAATCTTTATAGGACTACTGTAGTGGCACAAATTGTTCGCACAAGAGATGATTTAGTTCTTATTGCAGTTCCTTTGCGTAGGGTACACTTCTACATGCATCCACTGGAAAAGAAAAAAAATACAACTTCCCAAGCATATGCATTGATTTAATGTGTCTACTTTTTTCTTTCTGTTGTCGGAGACCCTTATTCATATCCTTGGCAGGCATAACTATGAAGACGAAGAGATCCACTAGTATTTCTGACCGTGACTGGAATGATGTGACTTGGAATGAGCAAAACCTATTTTCCCGAGTGGCCACTGGGAGACAGCACGAGCCCGGTGTCGTACCAGGATGTGTACCCCAATAGAACAAACAGGACAACTCTTTTTATTCTACATGGTTTGTCCGACAAGAAAAGAAACTACATTCTGAGAAATCACCAGGCACTGAGAATGATCTGAAATAGGCCTCGATGTAGACATAAAACTGCAGATGAGCATCCTTACACATTGGCTTAAGGCATTTCGTTCAGATGTGAACATGTGTTTCACTACAAAAATTACATACGTCTCTTGATAAAAGACGGTTTATAGTTACGTTATTGTTCAGTCTAGAATCTTTAAAAGAAACAAAATCAAGACGTAAGTTAAACAGCTAAGAAAAGGTAGGCTATAAAATCCAATAATGTAATAGGCATACAATATAATATAAGATATAATACAATATTACATTATATTATTCATTACTTTACATGAAATTACATTTCAGTATTTTACACATTGTTATGCTCGAATGCAAACCCATTGAGCAGCCTATGACTTTAAATCACCCACTCCCCTCTATTATCGATAATTGTAACATATTACTACACTCATACAGAGAAACGAAATAAGCTTAATTTACATAGACTTGCGTTTATTGTTGAAAAAAAGTGGACCTAAATATTTAGGAACACATTCGTTATTAAGCTACTGTGCGTTATTAAGCTACTTTGATATAACCCACATACAATATACTATATATTTTCAAATCGTGTTTATGGCGACATTGTTTTCTATTTCGTTCAAATAGGCCAATAGATACTTGCTAATTGCATCTTCGACCGATAAGCCAAGATAAAGGAGGCAATATGGCAAAAATACATTAAATGTACATAAAGGACATAACGACGAGGCTACTTAACTGTTCGCTGTAAAATGGCATGTACAAATTCGGTCAAAAGTGGACCTATGACAATTATGTTTCACTTCTATTTGTCAATAAATTGTGCATTTGGGGAATAATTCTGTGTAGGCCTATACTCATAAAAGAAAGATCCATTTATCCAATGACATGAGTGTGTTTTGGCAGTATTATTCGTTTTATTAACAATGGTATTAATTGTTTTCCTATGGTACAGGGACAGCATATTGAAAACGAATAGGCAATTTCTTAACTTTGCAACTTCACCCGAAAGTCCACCTGTCTCACGGTCAAACGACCATTGCATTTTTATATAAGTGGTGGTACGATGGCTGGTCTGTATGCCTCTGTTTCTTTAAGTTTTGGGGAAAAGGTGGTTTGACCTTGTGTCACTTATGTTATTACTGTGTGCAATTTAATCCATTAATAATCAGTTAAAAAACGACAGGTCCAGTAAGCTGAGACACAATGAGTCAGTACAACTTATTTATGTCCCTTTAGCCGTATAATGTATATTTCTGATTATGCACATATACAAATCACACGAATTAAGCAAACACAAAAACCAAAGTGTTGCTTGTACAGTGTTGTTATGTTACTCATTGCAAGTTAAACTTTTCATGCCCTTACCTCAAACTACTTATTCTACATTCAAATGGGCTGTTCATTTTGCCCTACATCCACCGAAAGCTGTTCCAACACTGAAATTATAACATCAAAAAAGTCGACGCTCCCATCAGTTATAGGAATTGATATAAATTCAACTCAGACCTTATAATCAAAAATAAAGTTTCAGAGAATCGGTTTTGAAGTGATTTCCAGACCACTTGGTTGTGTGTGGTGTGTGAGTCTATCTGTGTGTATGTGTGTGTGTGTATGTGTGTGTGTGTGTGTGTGTGTGTG
>NC_139665.1:3280455-3362955 GCF_951799395.1 Argentina silus
TCGCCGTCTTCAAAGCAGAGCTCGTCAAAACAAAGCGAAGGTAATGGGACTACCACGACGAGATACGGAGACAACACCAAGTCAATTATGGTTGTGAATGCCAGTAATGGAGGATCTCCACCAGCGAAAGAATCCCTGCCGATGTTATGGCCTGCATGGGTTTACTGCACGAGATATTCGGATCGACCATCATCTGGTAAGGCGCTAGCTTCTGAATATTGCCAAAGTTTATGATGTGTTGTATGTTGTTATTTTGTTTATGTTTTAAGAGCAGCATAGTACTTCCTTTAAAGGAGTAGGGTTTCTCCCCCCCCCCCCCCCCCATATTCATATAAAAGGTGATGGTTATGACAAAAGCCAAAAGATCTATATTCGTAGTTGCTCTAATCATAATAATCACAAATTGTTAAGTAAAGGAACAGTGCTCATAGTAATGCGCGTGCACGCACACATGCACGCACACGCATACGCACGCACGCACACACCCACACCCACACACACGTAGCGTGTATTCGTTTTGGTGAGAACATGTTTTAGATGATTCAAGAATGATAGTCTACTGACTCACAAACATGCAACCATTACACGACAGGACCTACCACATGTAGCCATGTTGTTTTAGGAAACGTTTTCCAAAAGTTTTCCTCAGTTGACAATACAAACTTTGAAGGAGTGGGTAAAGAGACCGTTAGGTCACTTTAACAACCAACGTCATTTTCTAATTTATTTCACCTCATACTATTAACTGCTCGTTCAATACTCGGTTATTTAGCACACATTTTACCCAAGCAAAGTGCAGCCTAACTTTAACTGTAAAGATGGAAGATGTATCAAATTATGTATTAATAGAACATGCATAAACTATTGATAGACCCACTAAAATCAAGCTTTTGACTTCATTAATTATTTATCCCAAAATATCTGTTTTAAAATATGCACAATAAGGCAATCATGCATAGTTGTATGCATAGATCATAAACCAACCTATACGATACAGCTTGCTTTCCATATCGCTAGAAAATGTTGGTTGACCCACTATTTCTGAAGGGTTTGTTAACAAGTTAGGGGGTTGCATTTTCAAGATTTCAAATCTTCTTAAACTTGACACGGATTTCTCACCATTGTCAGAGAAGATGCATTGATTGGCTAAAATGATTGATTGAGCTATCAACTTTGAACTAAACATCAATGGTATGACTCGGGAATGAGATTCAATGAGAGTCAATTTACGAAAATAGGCCCAGTTGGATCATTTATTGCTTGGGCTATATCAAAGATATTTCGCTGTGCAAAGTTTGTATTGGCATAATGTAAGTGCCTGTTATTGTGTTCTGAAACGTGGGGAACGCAGGTTAATCTCTTGTTGTCGATCTTGTGCGCCTTTAGGCTTATGCTGTTCAAAAGTGCAAAATGAAGGTGGCAGGCTAATTTCGTGCAAAATATATTCATCCATTCAAAATAAAACATTAGTATGCACAATAATAGACACAGTCATTGTTATGATAGCCTCTACGCATAGGTAAGAATATCCTTCATGCCATAATGCAATGTCAAATTGTGGTTTAAACATTAAAATCCATATTGATTGCTTTAATTAACCTAGATATTACTGGGCAACTGGAAATTGCGTTTGCTGGCATTTTATTTGGTCTTATTTGCAGTTTTGGAAAACATGTCAATAAAGGGAATCATTAAGCACTAGCAATAACACAATAATAATCAAAAAGTGAATGTTTATGCTATTGATATTATTTGAAGGACTATTGGAGGCTACAGTAACTAGATATTGGGTTCATTTCTTCATTTCAGTAGGCCTATTAGCAGCACATATCAGAAATTATGAATATCTCAGATATTAATTTCAGTGTGTGCTGGGATTGAAATAACCAATAATCGTATACCAGCTGTTCCTTCAGCAAAACTGTAGGCTACAGCCATACGTTTCAACTACAATGCCATGTTACTGGTGATCATAGTGTTGACTGTTGACCTTTTCAAATCAAAATACATTCATCACCAAATACATTCATCGATTGAATTTCACTTTTATGACAACAGAAAGGCCTGTACTAATTGATTATTGAAATAGAATTAGCTCGTAAAGTAGCACAGAGAATATGGTTGAGGCCTAGGCTTACTCGTGCAAATCATGATGCATCCTACTCATGTCCTTGCTTTCTGATTGTTCTAATGCGCAGTGAAGAATAAAACTACATCAATATTGATTAGGCCCGTCGTGTGAAGCAGTTATAGCTTATCATGAGCTTTTATGTGAAGCTATAGGCTACATTTTATATCACGACCTGCCGTGCGTATAATAACAAACTTGCAATGCCATTATTTGTTTGGCTGGTTTGGCGTTGCCAATTGAAAACATTTGGAATGATGCTTAGCTCAAACTACTATTGTGGAGTGAAATGCGATGGCTATAGTGAATTGTTAATTAAAATTGACATTAAATGATTATTTATTTAAAGGATATTATGGCGATCATCTAACAAATTGCTTATTCGAATAAGGGACGTAGGTTTCGCTAAAGTTTTCGCAAAGCTTTTGGCTTCGCAACTGTTAGCACCAGTTCCAATACACAGTAGAACACAGTGATGAAATGTAATATCAAGGAACATGTAATGTTTATAACCTGCTGCAATAACCGAGTTCACTATCGTGAAAGGATGATATGACATGAATGAATGGTAATGAATGACAGGCTAGTGCTGGGTATGTTTAACTTAAGGACTTGCTGATATTTACGTGTTCGTTTCATTGTTGTTTCTACACTAGGCCCAAGGACACGAAAATTGAAAAAGAAGAAAAACGAGAAAGAGGACAAGAGACCCAGAACCGCGTTTACGGCTGAACAGCTGCAAAGACTTAAATCCGAGTTTCAGGCAAATCGCTACATAACAGAACAACGGAGACAGTCACTGGCCCAAGAACTGAATCTCAATGAATCCCAAATCAAAATCTGGTTCCAGAATAAAAGAGCAAAAATAAAGAAGTCCAATGGGTACAAGAATGGCCTGGCCCTCCAACTCATGGCCCAAGGACTGTATAACCATTCCACGACCACCGTACAAGACGAGAAGGAGGATAGCGAGTAGACCTATTTTTTTCCCCCACCAGGCTACAGACCCATAATAGAGGGACTGGACTCTTTTTTGAGAACTGTTTAAAGAGGTAAATACGATTGGACTGGGAAAGATGCTATTTAAAACAGATTCCTGTTTATGGTACAGTATATGGACATAATTATATAAAATACGAACATTATTAAAGTTTATATATAGCCAAACAATATGACGTTGTATATATTTAATTTCAGGTATGGGTCTGTATCAATCCCTACTTGCTGGAGATTTTTATCTTTTCTTTTCCTTATGATGTTGTTGCTCATTGTTTTAGTAAGTGTCTGACTAACTAGAAATGTTGTGATTTCTGTCTCCCCAATCCCTAAACTCACAATTCTACAGACTGCGTTACTGAACTGACGCTTCAAGCCAAAGATTTTAATATGTTCAGAGAATATGTAGTCTGAAATAAAAATGTAGAATGTGCTATAGATTCATTTCCCTTATTGGAACACATTACATAAAAACGGTATTTGTTCAGCGATTCAAAAAGTGTTCACTTATAGATTCAGACCTGTATCAGGCCCTCAAGACGCAATAGGTCAACAGTCAAGACAGAGGCGACAATGACCCACCATGGCACATTTTCTTGGTCTTTCAGGGAAGAGTAATACTGTTTTGTTAAAACAAACTTCATTCTATTGCGTTAGGATACTATTGCCTGTTTTTCCCCCGAGGTATGCCTTACCTATAGTGTAAAGAACAATGGGTCATTATGCATTACGCAATTATGTATTTTTAACTTACAGTTAACTTATCTGAAATAATATGGATATTTATACATTTGGCACAAGGCATGTCTTTAAACATTGCTTTTTAATGGGGTTGATGGTGCCTTCGGTGAGTCTGCATATCCTCACGCTAACAGTGGTAGGCCTTTCCATCAAGGTCATAGTGCAGGACACTAGGTTGTTATTGTTCGTTTATTATGAAAATAACGATAATGGTCATGATAGAAAAGGTCGCACACTCTACCTCAAAATATGTATTTGCAGTGAACCAACGTGACCTCGTGATATTGATGGTTCACTGCAAAATAATAATTTGCGAGCACCCTATCTGAGTGTGTGACTGTATCTTTCATTTCATTCAATAGCCAGTATGCATATGCAGATATTTTGGTGTGCTTCCTCAGCTCGTGTATAATAATAATAATAATAATAATAATAACAATAATAATAATAATAATAATAATAATAATAACAATAATAATAATAATAATAATAATAATAATAATAATACAACTACTACTATAATAATTATTGTTATTATTATACATTAGAAGGCAATGTTGTGCTTTAAATAGGCTAGCACTTAAACTCCTTAATTTATAAGGATAATAAAATCGACACGCTTTGCGGTGTTGAACTTAAAGGCTTAAGTGCACAAATATTAAACGCTTTAGAGTTAAACATATATGTAGAAGATTAAATTACCTCCAAGTTAGCCTGCATGTCGGGGAACACATTGCAATAATTCACAATACAATTATTGTTTTGAAAACATTGACAAAACATGTGTAGATAAAAAGAAAACTAAGCAACGCATTGGCAACCGGACGAAGAGTCGCTCAGATAGACGAGCGCTAAGAACAATTAGGCACACAAACTATACACACACACACACATACACACACACACACACACACACACACACACACGCGCGCGCACGCACGTACACACACACACACACACACACACACACACACACACACACACACACACACACACACGCTATCTCTCTCTCTCTCTCTCTCTCTCTAGCGTGTTTGCTAGGCCTCTTGTCATATAACCTTGGTGAAGCAATATGCATTTGCATTTATTCCCTCTGTTCTATTCTTGGTTAGGCAACTTTACAAATACACAATCTGGTTGTCCTTTAGTCTCGCCTTTCGCTATCGGACAACAACACGAGCTATTTTTCCAAAATGGATAGGCTACCACTGGACGTATTTATCTATTCTGAGCATTTACGAGACTCAATTATACATGCAGGCGAGATGGACGCATGCCAAATGTGGTATACGATCTTGGAGCAAGGCATTTTATTGGTCACAGGAAAATGTAAAGATCTTGAGGGTGACGACGAAATGTAAGAAAAAAACGATTAAAATCAAACTGCTTTTCTACGCTAAGGCTTCAAGGTCCAATCTCATACTGGACGGCTTGGTCATTCTATTAGGGCTAGTGAGCTTTCCGTGCGGCCTGTGTGTGACTGTGACCTCCAGGTAGGTTTGATAAGTCTCCCCGGGCACTCTGTGACATGACACGCGTTGTTCTCAATGCCAGGCTGCTCTTAGGCCCACTGACGAGGCAGCAAGAGTCTTTGTCTCTTCAAAGAATCAAAAGCGCATTCAGGAAGCTACTACCGTTCTATAGGATCCCCTTGGTAAGTGCAATCAAAACAAGACAATACGAACTGATACAGAAACGGCGAAATTCACTTATATTAAGCCTACTTTGTGTTAGCAGCGAAAGTTGGCATTTTTGTTTTTTTGTGTAATTGTAAATTATGTTGCGGTTAAACATTCTCAAAGATGATGACAAACAGGTCTGCCGAACTACGTTTGGTTCCACTTCATTTATACAGTAAGCCGTTCGAGGAAATTAGTGACAATGGGAACGCTATACTTGACAAATAATTGGTAAATGGTTCATAAAGCTCTTGCTTATGCATCCTTAATAGTTAGCCTAATCTATTGTCTTTAGTATTGTATTGTGTGATTGCATGCAATTTAGTTATTTCAAATGAATTAACTGACCATTCCTGTTCAGGACAACTGGGCTGCAATCGAACTTAAATGTGACATTTTGTTATTATTATTATTATTATTATTTTCAATGGACTATTTGGATGTCGACTCACTTACTGAAAACCAAATCTCATGCTGAAGAACGTCAGTGTCTGCATAGGCTCAGTTACTTTCTTATCGGACTACATGATATCCGCAATAGATTAAGTCCTACACAAACGCCACAAACGCACATGATCATTTAGTTACATATCTGGAAACGACTGGGCGCAACCCCCCACCCCCCCACCTTTTTTTTTTCTGTAGGCTGCACATAATGTTCTGTACATATAGCAGGCCTTGGGCATGAAACGATAAAAAAGGCCTCTTAATTATTGTAGGCCTAGATCAATTAACCAAATTCAAGACGATTATAGTCATCTCAGAGCGACCCCAGCTTTTCAACTAGGCCTTCAGTTTTTCGTTAAATATATTAATGTGGCCTCGCACATTCTCACGCTCTCTCATGACACGTTTTCACTTCTTGCTACAATGCATACTTTAACCATATAATGTTTGAGGGACGACTGAGAGTCTGGATATCTCCTTTCCTGATTTTTTGTGAAAAGATACGCATGCCTCTCCCAACCGAACCTTTAATATGACACCGATTTAGCGTTGCAGGTGCGCAGATGCTGTCCTGCGTACACTGGACGCAGTCTCGGCTTTTATTATCTTCCACGTCATGATAAACTTCACCGAGTCTGACAAATAACCCAGGATAAATGAAGAGCACGCAGTTAATTTCTGATAATGACCACAGCTTGTAGGTTCACGTTTAGGGGATTTCTCAAACTTATAACCTATACCCGGTATCAATTGGGGCCTGGCTACCCCACTAATTTTTGCTTAAGCTAAAGCTCCTATAGGTTCATGTTTATCTATAAGATACTAACAATTTATGGACAATTTAGAATATTCAAACGTATGGCCTTTCTTCAAATGTGGTTGTATTTTATGACCGAACAATAGAAATAAAACTCAACTCCGTTAAGCCAAATATATGGTAGTGCACGTTCCGAATAACACAACGTGCCCGGCTGTTTTCATAAAGCAAGGGGTTTTTAGAGCAATTTGAGCCTTTTGGAGACTGAGATCCCACAGCGCACATATCTGCCTTATTCTGTAGTCTGTGGTAGTCTACGTTTGCTGTCTAGACTACTGCAGACAATTCTGGTTACAATTTGGGTTAGTCTAGAGGTTGGAGTGAAATACTGTAGTGCTGGTTCGATTGAATTTCTAACACACTTTAAATTAGGCTTCACAATTTGATAATCCAGTACAGGTTCAAGCGTGATGTTGTATACTACACAACAGACGTGTTTTGGAGGTATTTCATTTGGTGTATAGGCTGTTAACCACCGCATTTCAATGGCTGTGTAATAACAATGGCAGGTGGAAAAGACACCACGAGATATGTTTTTTTGTTGCTGTTGAAGATTTGAAGTTTGGTTATTTATCACGTGATAATGACAAAAGCCAAATAAGTAGTAATCTCTATTACTAGCCTACGCGGCCTCCAGAGGTCATTCATTCATTCATTCATTCATTCATCCATCCATTCATTCATCCATCCATTCATTCAGGAGGCCAAGGCCTCATATTGGCCAACTCAAAGTGCAACGGCTTACGTAGCCTACTGTACAGTTCAATTGAATTAAATGCCATGTGTAGGCTACTTTATTTCAATGGTCATAATATGTGTGTTATGTAACAAGAAGTTAGTTTGGATTTAATTATCGCCCCAACCATTTAAGCGCCCGTGGGCTCCTCTGGCTTTTGTTTTTAATTATTTTCAATGTTGTTCTAACTGCCCTGGGTTTCTATGTTCAACGACCTCCATGAGTTTTAATAAACACGCACACACCACACATACATAATTAATATACATAATTAATCTGAATAATTATGTTAACAAAGTCTGTCTATTTGGAGAGCGTGGTTGCGTAACAGAATTCATGCAAAATTAACGTTATGAAATCAGTCCATAGGTGTCGGTGCAAGGGGACGAGGATACACAAAATAAATCGTTTTTCGACGTTTTTAAAAAAAAATCAAATCAATAGACCGATCCACAGAATGTGTAAAAGGTAAATATGAAAGCAGACTTATTCGTTTCAAATTGCATTGAACGCCTGCATATTTTTTCAGAGAATATGAAATTGTAAGGCACACCGTGGCCTATAAGAGTCAGTCCACAGTAACACACCCACCATATCATATCTCCTGCTGTGGATCCAACGGGTTGTGCATTATAGGCAACAGCACAACTTTTTCCACATATACTCTTTGACCTTCTTCCGACGGTTGTGTCTGTCTGATTTTCTTGTCAAACTGTGCCTCAGTGATACGTCGCGTGTCTTGAATAATAAATGTATATTACCTATTTTTTAATGCTTGATCAAAAATCAAATTTTATATGTAAGATATAGACCTATGTTGCTTTGAGGAAAAGATGAACGTACTTTATACATTTGATTTAGAATAGTAATAAAACAAAGTACTGAAAAACTAAGCTCAAGGTAGGTAAGCAGCTGGGTAGACACATGACATAGCAAAGTTGAAAATTGTAACTGAGGATGAAATTATTTGATCATCACATTACAAGCTATGAAAGCAAAAAGCAAAATTCATAACGTGAAATGTGAATGGCACCGGGATGTCACTGAGATGCAGAGCGGAATATAAGACAATTAGAAATAACAGGGCTAGTTTTCTCACCTAGTCATTTACCAGATGCACAGTTTCTGTTGAAAACAAAGGAACCCCGGGATCCTGTGTGTACTTAGCATAGTCTGCCTTACAGCTACAATATGGTTTTAATTTATATGCAAATTGAAGCAATAAAAGAGGACACTCTTGAAATGACTACATTTTAGGGGGATGGGAGGGGGCTGTGGAGAGGATTTTGCAGGTAGCACTTGGGCATTCTAGGCAGACACAAATTTGGATTATCAGCCTAAACACAACTATAACATTGTTTTCATATCTACAATTTACACCCATGCAGAGGGAGTCAGTGGGAAACAGATTCAGGGCAGATTAGGTTGCAGCATCATCACCGGGAGAATTTCACAGATTTGCACGGTGTCCCTTTTCTTTTCTTTTTTCCCCTCAATGACCAGCAAACTCACAGTAGGATGATCAAAGCGAGGCAGAATCATCAAGTCACTGAATAGGGCTAAAGTATGCAAATACAGGAGCTAAATGAGCTTTAATCCTGTTAGAATACAAGGTGGAAGAAGGCTCAGGGGCCAGGGCCGGTCCTGCTTCAAATCCTGACCACCACTGTTAACTTTTAGGAGCCTATTTCAAATCCACGACAGGACCTTGGACAGATGCACGCAAACACACCCGGGAAGACACATTCAGACACAGACAGACCCTGCTTCAGACTAATGCACCCACTCATACATGCTTGTACGCACACACACACACACACACACACACACACACACACACACACACACACACACAGACACACACACACACACACACACAGACACACACACACACACACACACACACACACACACACACACACACACACACACACACACACACACCCAGACAGTTTAAAAGAGCTCCTTAGATCACTACCCTGTGACCATCCCACTGCTAAGTACAGAACTTTGGACTAATCCCCTCCCAGCTGCTGCCTGAATTATGGGTGATTCTTCTTTTGGGGGGAGGGTGAAGGCTTAGGGAAACACAGGACAACAGTGTCAACGCCCTCTCTTCTCTTCAACCCAATGCAAACCCCATCCTGGTCGCTCCCAAATTCATCCAGAGGTGAATTACTTCTCCTCCTCAGAATATCATGTAAGATTGTATTACAACAAATATGGAAACTCCTTCCTCAAGTGGCGACACAAAACATCTCTCAAACTGGTAAGGGGAAAATGTGACCGAAGTTCACTCTGGGGGGTGGGGGGTGGGAGGGAGAGGGAGAGAGAGAGAGAGAGAGAGAGAGAGAGAGAGAGTGTGTGTGTGTGTGTATGCGCGCTGACAGGCTCTCAAGAGCATGCATGTGCCATGATCTCCATGCAGGAACAGGGGAAGATGACTCATACCATTTTATGGCCTGTCAATTGCACCGCTCTATCTGTGGGGGCAACACAACAAAGGTAGCATTGAGAGAGAACCTCCCACGGCGCAGCTGAGGGTCCGAGGGCACCAGCCAAACAGCCGTAAATATCATACAGATAAGTACAAATTACATGGCGGATATACGCAGCGCCACTTGTTTATTCTGCAAGTCAAATTCTTGTCTGTGCCACCGGCAGACACATAAATGCACATGCGGTTAACGTGGGGAAATGGCTTTGTGCTGGTTGCCCGTGGCCACAACAGGGTCATACTGAGTATTACTGTCTGTGCGCTGTGTTGTGTTTTAAATAGAAAAGTGTTCCTCATTAGCAGGTGGGTCAGATCATATTTTGTACAAATACTGTACATATAAACTCAATACAAATATGTGTTTTAGACTAAAATAAATATGTGTGCAAAAACCTGTCACTTTATCGATCAACTACTTGAATAATGTGTCCTTTGTATGATATTGACAGTGAGAACATGACACACCTTGAAGAATCCTTAGTATCCTCAGCGTTGCTTCTCCGCGAGAAATACATGCAATGTGTTTGGAAATGAAGAGGACCCAGGGCAGAGGTCTAAGGTTGTAATTTGCTGTATTTGAGCGTGTTTCAGTGAGAAAGGCTGTTCACTTCTGTACAGTTACAGCTTTAATTAATAAGGAAGCAACTCAAAATTACAGCTTGTCTGGCCACAGCTATGTGTGACATGAGAAAATGTATTCTGCTTAGGCTTACATAAAACCCAAACTCTTTTGTGGCCTATCTGCTGAAGGATACGTTATTACTTATCCTGCTGAATCTAGAAAGAAATAAAAAAAAGACATGGATGATCTGATTCTATATAAAATA
Organism: Argentina silus; assembly: GCF_951799395.1. NCBI lineage: Eukaryota > Metazoa > Chordata > Actinopteri > Argentiniformes > Argentinidae > Argentina > Argentina silus. Next base: position 3,291,324 of record NC_139665.1, read on the forward strand.
AAAGCCTGGAATTGATTACCGTGTGAAATAAGTTATTACTGTAGGCTTATATTGATACTCTTGAGTTGAGAAAATAATTAATAAGATAATGCTGCATGATATTATCATCATATACCAAAATGGGATAATAACAATAATAATAATAATAATAACAATAATAATAATAATAATAATAATAATAATAATAATAATAATAATAATAATAATAATAATAATAATAATAATAATGATTTTAAAATTTAATCGCATACATAATTAATGTCTTATTCAACACCGCTAGCATATCAAACATACATCAAATGATTTATGGTTTCTATATATGATTACATTATGTATATTTCATAAGAAAAATCCATCCACAATCTTTTAGACTTTACACAACTTAGATGTTACAACAATATGACACTGAAACATTTCAAAAGTTATTGAAATGTTGAATGTGATTAGCAGCTTATCAACACTCTGTTGTAATTGAAGGGACTTAAAGTTATCAATGTAGAGGCACAAAAATAGATGAGAGATTCCAGCATTAAAACAATCACAAGCTTAATTCAGTGGTTGTATTACAATTAAATACAAGTACACTAGTTCCCAGACCAGTCCAACTTAGTTTGTGTTTATATAAGAAAAGAAAAAGACACCCAGTGATAATGGATCTCTTATACTCAATAAATGAAGGCATCATTCTGGGACACAGAGGTGACAATATTCCCTATAGCAAAAATGTAAAAAAAAAAAATAATAAAAAAAATGCTGCACACAGGCTGTCAGTGTATTTCAGCTCCATTCACAGTGACATCTGTGGTGCAGATTTCCAGACATCATCCTTGCCGAGGCTCTTTAATGAAGGTACAGTACACACACAAAGGGAGAACAAAGAGCAAGCACCTGGGATTATCGTATGCTATGGGTGGCCACAGACACCTCCGTCTCAATGCCTCTCACATGTGGAACCACTTCACCGTCCCAGGGAAAGTCAAGCACGGTGAGATGGTGAGGGTCTTCACGGAGGATACTAGGGTGGGCAGCCCGGCCACATTTTCACCCCTGCCTCTCACTTCAAAAGCAGGGACTGCTGGGTAAATCTCCCCCCCTGTCTTTCATCGCTGCAACTCGGAGGTGCAGAGAGGTGATGCAGGGAGCGATTAGTCATATTCAATTTGCATACGCCTGTCATAGGCTCTCTTCACGGAGCAGTGATGTCATCTCTAAGTTGGCCTTTTGCGACCAAATTGTATGGGAGAGTTTTTGCTTTCGTGTAGACACAGCAAACGTGCTCCTGATGTGCTCAATACTAACCTGCTACGTAGAAAAAACACTACATTAACGTCAACAATATCTTGTTTGTGTTGTAGATTCAACTAAATGTATTTTGCAAAAGAAAGCTGTTCATTCTCTGTGGTTGTTATTCCACAAATTGTACGTGACAAAAATTCCCAATGAAGACAAAAAAAAAAATTAAAGCATTAATCAAAGTTTTAATTTATTCTAAGCAATGGGTGTCATTTACCCAATTATTTTTTTCTTTGTCTTTTAGGGAACCCAAAGGAAGGTGTTGGTCACGTGACACATGACACATATGGACTTTAGTTATTTGCAGCAGCTGCTTATTTGTAAGGATGAGGGAACGTAATAAATGGATACTCAAATTGATCAGTAGATATATCGCTATATAAGTGGATTGAAAAAGTAGAGGTAGCTTATTAACGCAGGAAAGAGAGTGTGATCATCTGGGTCCATGTATGTTTACGTAGGGTAAACGAAGTGTGTTTGGGTGTTTGTAAGCATGTATCTACAATATATGTGTATATAGGAGGCCCATTGTGAGCTTTCCATGGTTGGACCACGCTGGAAACCTCATGATAATCTGTTATGGCACCAATCCATTCCGCTGGCCCGTGATTTACTGCCATGTGTCATCCACAGCCTCGTGCCCAGGGAAGTTAAATGACCCGAAAATAACATTAATATGTACTAGAACTAGATGGAGTGCCGGCCTGAAGGGGTGGTCTCTGGCGTTGGCTTTCACCCATGGAAACATTACCTCAAATATGGCTCTGAGCACTGATAAGGGTCAGGATCCTGCAGTTCGTTTTGCAGTCAACTGCAGTGAAAAAGTCAAGTGTCAGTGTGGCAAAGACAGCTACAGTACTCAGACGGACTGCAGCTCCTCTTGGGTTGCTCCTCTGGTTGAAGAAAAAAAGAAGACTCTCAACCGGTGTAATTTGTTTAGTGAATATCTTGTTTTTCAGTAAAACCTTTCTTTAAACCTTGCAGTAGGCCTACACAATATTTGGCAAAAATATTTAAGTTTAGGCAAAGACATTGACAGTTAGATTGTTGAAAGCTTTGTATGCTATACAGCAGTTGAAACAAAGCATATACTTCCTTAAATTGTCACAGCATGACACAATATACACACTGCACAACTATCCCTCCAGCTGTCAATCAAGGTAAATGACAGCTATTTCCTCCAATCAGCTCTCTTTAGGAAATGATGCAGCACCTCTTTCTCAGGAGGTGAGGGACTGTGGACGAATAGATAGCAAGACAACGCAGTGATGCTGTCACAATGGGAGTGCAAAATCTAAAATGACAAATTCTAGCTTTGATGTAACAAGAAAGAAATATATTTAGTTGAATCACACAACAAGTGTTCCTTTGCTGTTCAGTTTCTCTTTGAACATTTAAACTGGGAGTGTGAACGCTGCCACATCTGGACATCAGTGCTTTTTAAGCGGCTGGGGAACAACAACAGAACAGAAGTGTATTTGATCATGCTTTCACAAAGTAACAATTCATAATAGATATCCAAACCATTTGGGTTACTGTTTCCTGAATGAGGGAAATCATTACTTGTTTTCCCTTTGCCATTGACACAAGACATGATCATTTGGTCATACGAATGATTAATATGAACATAATTCATATGTTTCTAAAATGTTGATACTAGATACTGTTTTCTGAGCCCAGGCAACACATTCTCTGCACTTGAACAGCAGCAGCTCCAACACACTAACCGATTCAACTGTGCAAACACTGTTTATCCCAGATGCACTGGCCAAAAGTTCAAGTTACGACTGTGAGACATCTCTGGAATTGAGCAGCATGTAGACCGTGAAAACCTGCTTTAACACACACCCAGCACGATGTGTGGTCTGTGGAATGCCATCTTATGCCTGTGTGTGTGTGTGTGTGTGTGTGTGTGTGTGTGTGTGTGTGTGTGTGTGTGTGTGTGTGTTTGGTGTGTGTGTGTGTGTGTGTGTGTGTGTGTGTGTGTGTGTGTGAGAGAGAGAGAGAGAGAGAGAGAGATAGATTGAGAATGTGTGTGTTCTACTTACAGTAGCTTTCTCTAAGCGTTCACAGACAGTGTTAGGAAGGGGCTTTCACACGGAAGACGAATGTTATTCTAATGGTACTTGTGGTAAATAAGTCTCTCACACATTGCCAAGCAAACATAGCTTTCCTTTGGAATGTGTCCATAGCGTGATGGGTATCTGTGCTTGTCTGTTGCAGTCCAACAGGTGTGGTGAGCGTGGACACCTGGGCATCCAGGCCCAGGGTGGAAAGCTCAAGTGGTGAGGATTTCAGGCGTAGACCATGAAAGAAGCGCCTTCTGAAAGTTGAATGAATTGACTTGGGCATTCACACAGGAGGTAGATGAACTACTGAGTGTTGCAGTCACAGCCCAAATGGTGTGAAACTGGCTGCTGTCTCTCTTTGTGAAGACATCAGCGAAGGAGAGTTTAAAACCTTTCCGTGATTGGTAGAGTAACATGAGTAACATGACACATACTCTTACAGTCTGTCTCACCCACTGCTTGCATGTGTAAATAAACATTCTCACATTTTGATTGACAACCACAACTACCATGCATATACATTTCCAAATGCGCCTTCGCTTTTTCCCACCTAATCATGTTCTATTGAACAGTTATAGACAGAGTGAAGTGGCATGCAACCGGACACTCTAGTCACACTCTAAATGATCATCTTCCCTATCATGAACATCTTCAAGAAACAAGAGAGGCACTTTTTTTTTTTTTGCACATCAGTTCACAGTTGTTTTGATATTCTTTCTTCTCGCAGCCTGTATATCCAACACAATTTTATCCAGAGCAGATGGGCCCCAAGCAAAACAAGCGTCAGAAAACGAGGGTAAAAACGGAGAGAGCTGAATTCATAGATTTCCTTCAAACATCTGAGACGAGTCACAGATGTCTGTATGGGAGACAAGCTGACTCAAACAGCTGGTTTGAGATAACATTCGTGTCAACGTGTGGACGACCTCCTCCAGACTCATGCCAGGGTCCATGGGATCTGTGCTCTCAGGCATCACACACCTAACCCCATAAGTGACATAAAAGAGGGGTGATTGGAGAGCTAAATAGAAATAAAAGAGCACAATAAAAATGCTCCGTTTGCTGTGGTAGTGGTAGGTAAATCCTGAAATGCTGGGGGGGGGGGAAACATCTGAGCTTCCCAATTCCCCACTGGCCTTGACAAACGTAGACCTCAGAGTACCGTGACATTACTCCATCAATCTGTGTTTAAGACTAACACGCCGGCCATGCTGCTGGGGCTGAGTGGTGCTGCTCTCTGTGCCTCTCTTATCTGACACCTGCAGCCAAATGAGCACCAGAGCAGAACTGGCCATGACTGCCTAATAAGAGGCAGAACAAACACAGCCATTGAGAGAATTCATTCCCGGCAGCTCCAACGGGCTGGCTATGTGGAAAAAGATGCTCTGTGGGAGCCGCAGCAGGCGAGAACACCAACATCCAACTGAATCATGCCATTAAAGTCACCATCAAAAACAAAAACTACGAAAAAGAAGAAAAATCTAGATGACCATGAAATAGATTACAGGAACACAAGTCAGGGAGACCAGAGCTACACGACACAACCGCTATTGTGATTGGTTTTTATGATCATGTTTACACCCTTGAGGAACTAGAATATTTCAGATACCTCTGCATGAATATGAGTGTGTGTTTGACCCAGCTGTTGAACTGCTTTCGCGCCGAGTGTGTTTGGGCAGACGATGGGGTGCGGCAACCCCAGACCACAGCCTAGTCTGCTGGGACAAAGCCTCTCTTTGTTGTGCAAGGCCCTGATGAAACACATCATTCTGTGGGATGAAGACGTAGCAGCCTGGGTATGCTCCTCTCTCAGTGTCTGAGCTCCCAGTCCGGTTCCAGCACAGCCCCACATCCTGGGAGACAGAGCTAGCGAAAGGCCGTGCACACACAGTTAGCTTTAAGCCCAGCTGGGAGTTGTTTCGCTGAAAGAGACGGGCAGAATGCAATGGCTGAGAGAGAGAATCACTGGTAAAACGGTGAGTAGTGTCCCATGGTTTCATGTGCTTTGTTGAATGAAATGTTTTATCTAGCCAGACATTTGAATAGTACAATATTTCAGAATCATGAAAAGAATACTCTTTGTAATACTTTATTCAGTGTTACCTATTTGTAAATGTTAAGGATAAAACAAAGGTCCTTGTGACCAATGTTGTCAATATGATACTGCTTAGTGGGGTGAAGAATATTTATTTAATATTTGTGGCAACATTTCAACATTACAATTTCAATATGTAAGGAAAACATATACTGATCAATAGGCTTTGATACTTGATGTCATATCAGATAATTCAAGGTTGCACTGTAGCCTACAATGTGTGACTGATAACATGCCATATGTGGTCGCTGATGATCACAACATAGAAATATAGTAAAGCAAACTTTTATCTGGTTATTCAAACTATATAGAAACTATCCATCAAGAGGATTTCCGGGAATACATGTAAACGCAGAGACAGCAAGCATGCGTGGTTGTCTCCTGTCGTATTCCAGCAGAAAAGGGGCAGTACACTTTGGCATCATGAAATGCTGTAGTTTGGTTGAAACAGTACATGACAAGTCAACATTTGGGTGACATTTTTAAAACTAGAGTGGTTACGCTTCTCTTCCTACACAAAAGACACATGATTGTTCAGAGCATATACCTTATCTGGGAATAGTGCTAGGACTTACATATATATATATATAATATATAACTATTAGGAGGGCAACACGTTTTCAGATGGTTACCTAGTAGTAGTGAACGAGGTAGAAGGGGACATATCCAAGGAGATAGGCAACCAGTTACAGACACATCAGAAATGTGTTAAGATAATCCCAGCCAAAAACAATAACAAATATTTGCAGTGACGACAGGCTACTTTCTTTACAAGCAATATTTTCCAGAGGAACTGGTCAAAGCTAAATCAACTTCCCCTGGAGGAGGGCTCTCCTGACAGTCTTCAAGGCACCCATTGGACGGGTGTTTGAGGTGATGAGAGCTCAATTTGACAGGTCCTATCAGCTGCAGATGATCACCGGCATGTGAAGGCCAGATAAGTCACGTTCAGCAGAGAGTCAGCCAAATGTCTTAAGAATCAAAGAACAGAGTGAATCTGGCTTTGGCTGAGCTAGTCTAACTTCTACAGGAAGACACAACTTCTATGAGCAAAAACACATCATAAGACATAGTGTAACTAGCATTCTTCCACTGACTGTATGATACACCAGAACAAGTTAGTTTTGTCTTGGTGCTGGGTGGCCCCCCCCACCGTTTATGTATGTGGTCATTTCCGTTACAATGTGATGGACTCGGTCAGTATGTTTGTGACGAGACAGATATATCCTCTCATATCCAACAGAGTTTGACTTATAGTAGAGAAGCTTTTTGAGTCACGGTTCCAGAGTGATGCATTATGCAGAGTGACAACGTGTGGAGCTTACAGGAGTTTTTTGTAATTAACTGTCAAGTTGTTTTGTAAAGCATGCACATCCTGTATGAGCGCAGATGAGACAGACCTAAAGATGATCGCTGGAGGGGACCAAACAAATGAGTGTCTCACAAAGAAACGAGCCACGCTCAATACGTGTGACTTTCGGATCCTGCTTTTTGTTGTTGCAGTTAAAACAGCCTCCATCGACAAATGGAAATAAGAAAAGTACAGAAGATTCCATAATGTGATGGATAACAGGACATTTATTTTAACATTTGCAAACTTTATGGTCACATTGATATATTTTTATGTTATTCTATTCGGTTAGCATGAGTCTTCAACAACAGATACATACTTTTGATAAATAACATTTGCACCTAACTATGCCCCCCCCCCTCCCCCCACACCAACCCACCCACCCAGCCACCCACCCACCCACCCACCCACCCACCCACCCACACATTGATTAAACTGCAGTCCCTATTCCCCTTTTAATCAATTGGCCGTATTATAGTGTCCTTATGCAAACTCCCAAATCTGGTATGTGGGAAAAGCTAACTGATTGTTTTTCCACTACTACTGATATACATTTAGCCACAGGTCGATTCTGCACTCATTACAGCTCCAAGCTCATAGTAATTAACTGCAAATGCGCACCAGAGGAGTTTGGAGAGTCCCCTGGTGAGGTGTTTTAAAAACTGGTTTCTCCAAGGAGAACTAATGAAGCGCCCTCTAGCTGTTTATTTTCTGCTGTTTCACAATAGACAAAAGCACACGGTAAACAAGGCTTTATAGGATAATGCATTTATGGGGTAGGAAGCCTCCCTGTGGTCTTTGCAAAAAAAAACAACCTGATGAGCAAAGATGATTATTTAAATGCAACAGCATTAACAATATGATTATCTTATAACTGTAATTAACATACGTTGTGGTTATTACCAGTATGTTGTTATTGTAGAAAATGATGAGCATTGATTTAATAACCTGAATAATCTGAACAGAGAGAGAGAGAGAGAGAGAAGAGAGAGAGAGAGAGAGAGAGAGAGAGGAGATATATATATATATATATATATAGAGAGAGAGAGAGAGAAGAGAGAGAGAGAGAAGAGAGAGAGAGAGAGAGAGAGAAGAGAGAGAGAGAGAGAGAGGAGATATATATAGAGAGAGAGAGAGAGAAGAGAGAGAGAGAGAGAGAGAGAGAGAGAAGAGAGAGAGGAGAGAGAGAGAGAGAGAGAGAAGAGAGAGAGAGAGAGAGAGAGAGAGAGAGAGAGAGAGAGAGAGAGAGAGAGAGAGAGACACTCAGCAGCGGAGCTTAAGGACGCAAGGAGCCTAGTTTCCTTTAAATGCAGAGGTAGCAATCCTTAAACATAGCCATGCATGCACTCAGCAGCCACAGAATCATCCTTTGTGATGCCAGAAAATGTGTGCACTCACTGGTGAATATGTGTAAGGCTAATCTCTGGAGGATGAGATCCAAGTTTTATTTGTTTTTGAGAAGAAGAAAACATATTTATCACAACAAAACGGTGATTCCCTGTTGTGGTAGGGTCTGGAAAGCCAGATGTTCAGAAGCCTCGCACAGACATGGAGGCGTGCTTGATCTCCCTGCCAGATGTGAAAACATCCCCACTCCAGGAAAGGAAGTTTACCCACTTAACAAAAAATGAAGGAAATCTGCCTATACAATAACACAGGTTGTATGGGCCAAGTTTCTATTGACATATTATTGTACGTGACAAATGCAATGGTACGGTAACATACTTGTTATTCTTGTTAAGGCACTGACAGTTAAATCAAAATACATAAAGGTTTAATTGATCAAAGTTATAATTGTTTTTCAAAAGGCAGAGAGAATGATTGACAGCAGGGATAGCAACTACTTGACCTATATCCTAAAACACAACAGCTGCCTGAGCCTGATGATCCTGACAAAGGCTTGAGTCTGAAGTTTGGAGTTTTCCAAAACATGTTTAAGTGTGTTTTAATGCAATAATGGTAAATGGATTGCACTCAGATGAAAGAAAATGTGATTCACAAACTTGTATGGATTCCTTCCTTACAATTGATTATTTTGTGGAAAAGCCAATCAAAAAATCTTAATTACACTAAGACCTCATTACACTTAATTAGACTGAATCTCTAACTTCTCTTGGATGGAGTGATTTTGTTTGATTGTTTTTGGATGCATCATGGGGGAAATCCATTTGCTCACTATTGTGTTTGTGTGTCCACACTCCATTGCATTTGTTGTTGTTGCTGTAGAATTGTGATAATCCATGTTCAATTGTGTCTGTGTGGTATGTGCATATATCTGTCTGCTGTCTGTGGAAAATGTGCATCTGTGACTGCACTTGTGTCATCCTGTCTACATGCTTGCGTGCATGTGTGTGGTTCTGTTCACGTGTGCATTTTTGCCTGTGTGTGTGTGTGTGTGTGTGTGTGTCGGCCTGTGCATGTGTGTATTCATTGATGGCATGGGGATACATCTGTGTTTACTTAACCCATTGGGAGAGTCTCCCAGCAGGTAGCTGTGCGTCAGCTTGGGTCGGCACAAATCATCTGGACAGCCAGACGCGTGAAATCTTTCCAGGCCAGGACAGATGACTTCTGTGAACCCTCCCTGCCCTCCCGGCCCTCCTGGACCTCGCCACAGACCCTGGCCAGTCCTGCACTTGCTTTGACACAGCAGAATGGCAGCAATGTGGTCGAGGGGGTTCAGGTGCAGCACACAGACCTCTGTGCCCTGTGCCCCAAGACAGGAAAACGTATCCCCTGAGCCTGCACCGCACCCCAAGCAAATCACAACCTCCGTAGCACCCATGACCAATCTACCCAGAATCTATCCAAACAAACCCCAGGCACCCAGAACCAATGCCCCTTGATCGTAACCTTGACCCCCTCATCCACCCCGCAGCCCTTAAGTAAGGGAACACAGACTTGTGTGGGAAACTTAAAACTATCTTCACCAAAATGTATCGGTATTGAGATTTGTTTTCGGTGTGATGTTGTTTAATTGTTTTATTATCAAACAGTGTTATGTTTTGTATGTTTGTGTGAATTAAAAGACGACTTGACCTTAAGAAGACATTTGTTCCCGACTATTTTAGGAGGCCTCGTTTCTTAGTTCTTAATGGAGGCACCCTGTGCCCGCCACAACAGCTGATTGAAATAGTGTTATCTGTTTGTACCGAAGGGGGATGAATGGAGTCCTAATGGAAGGCAGGTGTGCCTCTGTGTTAGCATTAAGTCCTCAAGTGGAAAAGTGGGTGCAAAGTCAAACCACATGGAGGGCAAAGCTACAAGTGAGGTGTGATTGGGTATCCATTTTAGGTCTCCCTAAACCAAGGCTGCTTCACACAATGGCCTCATGGTGAAAAACACAGTAAGTTGGTCAGTAGGAGGTTCTGGGAGCAGAGAAAGGGAGCAGTGAACCAAAGCCATGCACACTGCAACAACTTAGCGTTTTATGTAGCGTGTGAAACCTGCATGTGAAAGGTTGTATCCACTCCACAAACTCATATGCAATGGTCAGTAATTATCATGTCTGGATATTGCATAATGGGGATAATTGCATTATGCTAACCTGTTGTTATTGAACATGTCGTAGCAATGTAGTTACAACAGTTCATAATAGGGTATAATTCCACTATCATAAAGATGGCAGCCAGTGAAGAATTTCACATTTGTTTGCCAGTTCATCATCCTCAGCAAATAGGCTTGGACATTTCACGTCCAGAGAAACCTCCCCTGGCCAAAATGGAAATTGGACACGCAGGATTGTAGGCTTGTTAATAAATGTACGTCTTTAATAGCTTAACCGTGCAGAACAGTCCTACAGAACATCAGAGCTGGAAGGAGCATTGAGGATGTCAGGGGCCATTCAGTACACACACCCAAATACACACCCAAATACACACCCAAATACACACCCAATATCACCCCCAATATCACCCCCAATATCACCCATGCATACAGGCAGAGTGTCAATAAATGAAATTCCTGCACAACGTCTTAAGACAATTCTCTTATACATTCGGAATGAATATTATCGCAATATATACTTGGCAAGATGTTCCATGTAAAAAAACAAAAAAAAACACCAAATGAACTCTTTGGTGAGGAATGGAGAGTGAGTGAAACAGTCTTGGGCACGGGTAAATCTACTGTAGGCTCCAAGCTTAGCTGATCACAAGCCTGCCTTTATCCGAGTGGACAGAGGAAATCTGAGTGACAGTGCCACACTGTATTCATCACGGCTCATTTCGAAACGGCCTCTCTGGAAAAAGGATGCTAATGAACTGGCGAGAGATGTTTATGAGGAATCCCTTAACAAGCCTACAGATCACAAACAGATGCCTGCTGGCTCCCTGCCAGGTGATAGCACCGATGCTAGCCACCCCACGCTTTCCAAGCCACAGCACTGTCATAGAGTGAGTGTTTCCAGAGCCAAAACCAGGACTCTGTCTCATGAACATTAAAGTTTTGATAACATAGCTGTGCAACACCCATTGCCATAATCTGTACTATTATATTATAGTTGTTATATAGTTCCTGTGACCATTCAGGGAGCTAAAATAAAGGCTAACGGGATGATACCAAGAGAGGGAAGTGACAGAGCGGAGGAGCCAGAGTGTGACATCGGCCTGGGGCTGCGCTCTGGGCTGTGTACACAAAACATGTAATGATAGAGAAGTCCTTTTTATGCATCTGGGCTCCTTATGCTTATGTTTAGGGTGACTTCAGAGATAGAGGATGAGCATGAAAGGAAATTACCACGAACCCTCCCGAATCCAGAAATCTGCTCCAAATTACTTTAAGAGCAATATCAATTTAAACAAGCTGCCTCTCCCTTCTCTGAGTTCATGACTTCCTCCGCAAACAAGGCCAAGTCAGGAGGAGGAGAGGAGCAGAAATCATTAAAGTCCTCATCTGATGGATCGAACATGGCACTTATGCTAATTTTCATCATTTTGGCTGCCTCTTTCTGCATTATTGCCTTGCCAGGACTCCTCATGGAATGTGTAGTTGTGGCATAGAAGTAGGTCTTCATGTCTCAAAGAAGTTCTAAGGAGCTCTTTGCATGTCCATACCAGTCTTCCTCTGCAACAGAACATATGTAGAGTAAAGGGGTTGAGAAACAAAGTACACATGGGTAAAGATGGTATAAATATACTGACACCTTACTGGTGTTAATGTAGAGCACCCCAAATGGAAAGGCATTCAATCAAAAAAACATAACCGATGACCAATAATTTAAACTTATAGTGTGTGCAAAATGCTTTTGTGGATAAAGAATTTTCCATTCCCATTGCTTCGTACAAAATGGTAGGCTGGTTTAAAAATCACCAAAACAGCCAGTCTTGATACAGTTTTGGCTTGTGGGGTCTGGTATGAAATTATATGTTTCTGTTAATCTATGTACACATCTGTTCAAATTGATATGCTTGAAGTGGGCCAATTTCACATCACATGTGATGGCCAGTGTTTGCTCAGCTTTGAACATTGGAGTCACTGTCAGCAAGGCAAGGAAGCGTGGCAGCAGGAGAGACATATTGGCATTTTGGCTAGGACAATACAATTCAATGTTGGATGTGTAAACACTGTGTGAAATTACCATGTGAAATTACCATGAACAATTTAGAAGATTTCTGAAGTCATATCTATTAATGTCAGATATCCACTGCCACCCTGAACACCCTCACTCATCACTGCAATTTGTTTCTCTTCATTATTATCATATACTGTACCTCATAACCAATTGCTAATCCAAACTGAATTTAAAATGGATTAATTAAAATAATCCACACACAATACCCCAGAATGACAAAGCAAAAACAGGTTTTTAGAAATGTCAGTAAATGTATTACATTTTAAAGACAGAAATACCTCATGTACATAAGTATTCAGACCCAGGATAATAGTTAATGTGATTTTGGAATCAATATTTTTTTTTATAGGGTCTCTGATTTGCATAGGAATCAATTACACACTGTGTGGATCAGATTCTCATTACAAACTGAGCAAATGGAGAGGAACAAAACTGCTCAGGAATGCGACCCTGAGGCCTGGGGAGACTTACACAAATCTACAAAGTTGAATGGTGGAGAGGAAAAAGCACAGTCGATGGGACAACATCATCTCAGTCACTCTACAAAATTGGTCTATAACCAAGTGGCAAAAAAGAATCCCTTAATGGAAAATAATCTATCTCATATCCATAATTGTGTTGGCAACAATGAATTCAAGTGATACATCAAAGAAAGTGGCTGGAAATGTGTTTATTTGGTTTTACTACAAAGCATTAAGTTTGGTGCAAATCCAGCACATGCAATGCAGTTTCCGCACCATCTCTTGTGTGAAGAATTGTGGTAGCTGCATCAAGTTATCGGTAAGTTTGTCACTGGCAGGGACTGGGGAGTTTGTCAGCATGAAGAGAAGATTATGAAATTTGCTGAGTTGGTAGTAACATCCTAATTGATTCCTATGCAAATCAGAGCCCCTATAAAAACAAAGATATTAATTCCAAAATTACATTTATTACAACTATTATCCTTGCATTAAGATGGACTCAGTTCAACTTATTGAGTGATTTGTTGTTGACATTTTTGCATTTTAGCTTATTTTAAGAGTGCCATAGCAAAGGGTCTGAATATTTATGTACATGAGATATTTCTGTATTTCAATTTTAATACATTTACTGAAATGTCCAAAAACGTGTTTTCGCTTTGTCATTCTGGGGTATTGTGTGTGGATTGATGGTATTTTTTTTTCAATTTAATGCATTGTAAATTTAGTCTATAACACAACAACATGGGAAAAAAGTGAATGGGTCTGGATACTTTCCGAAGGCACTGTATACATCTATTATATAATCCTCTAAGCAAGATGGCTGTGCAGCCCCTTTCCTCCTACAGTTCTCAGACGATTGTTGTCATTTTCTGCTCAACGAACCGGTCTGCCCATGAGCAGCAATTTACTATCTACTTTATAATTTCCTCTGTTGCATAGTTTTGTTTATTTTCCATTTCATGTAATCTCAGAACCCAGAATGTCATCTCTTGATTGATATTCTGGGGGTGAAGAAAGTACAAAACGTAAGTCCACATTAAGTACACATGACCCTCCTCCTCCTCCTGTGCCCTTGTTTACAAGCATTCACGCACAATAAAAATGTTGTATGATAATAATAATAATATGACAGCTTAGACAACAGAACCACTCAATTTTACAGGAAAGCATAAATAAAAAGGCAGCCAGTAAGTCCAGTAAAATGTATCAGGATTCGGCCATTTCTGATGAGTCTATGTAGAGGTACAGTAAAGCAATAATAATTGGGTATGTATAAAAACTGAGCCCTGTCCACGGACCAATGAGCCGTCAGTATAAGGCATGTCCTTTGATGTGCAGCCTGTCCCCGTGAGTCATGTGACCTGTGATCAAACCCATTGGTCTCTCTTGGACTGCCTCACCTTCCTTGTTCTTCAGACAGTCCCAGGAAAATCCCTCCTAAAGACCGCGTCACCCTCACTACCCCCCCTATACTAACCCTAACCCCTAAGACCACCCTCATTACCCCCCCCCCCCCTTCTCCCCTGTTACCCCCCTGTACAAGTTCTCTCCTGCTAATAAAATATATATTAAAAAAACTAAAAAAAAAAACTAGCCTACTGGCATTACAACTGCCAATGGCCCCTGGTGTGAGCATTGATTACTTTGTCTTATGATGACTGTTAGATAGATTTGGATAAAGGCTTCTGCTAAATGCCATAAATGTAAATAAATGTAAAATGTGCATCACACTTTGAAACCTACTACTACCAAGTCAATGGACCCTAAATTAGCATGTTTGATATATCATGCCTGAATCATCTCAAAGTCATTTAAATCAAATTATTGAGTCTTGTCAGAGTATTTGGTGATTTAGGCATGATATTTAAAACTTGCTAATTTAGGCTCCATTGACATCCATTGTTTTTTTTAATTAATAATGCTAACAGTTAGCGGCTACAAAAAGCACCCAGATAAGCAGAACCAAAGTGTGGATTCAAGTCTGTCCTTGTCCATAGACTCCTTTCAGGTTTAGGAACCAAATATGTGATTTTGTAATTTGGGTGAACTATTCCATGAAACGTTTTGTTGATCGTACTGGTCTCAATAAAGCACTCAAAACACTACTCCTCTTTCAGCTTTTAAACTAGACACCCCAATCAAACTTTACAATTGTGCACACTGACATACCTGACAATATTCTAATATAGCTGTTTCATACCTTACATTGTACACTCTACGCATTTAAAGTTGCACAAACTAACATGGGATTCAATGGAGACCATGCAGTTCCTATGGTCATACTCAAAACGGAACTCCTCTTTCATCTTTTAAACTAGTCCAACATTAGAAGACGTAGCCTCACTTTCTATACTAGAATGCATCCTTCTGATACTGTTCATATTCTACACCTCAACGTGGGTTTCACCGAAGGCTTGCTTTACTTATTCCTTCATATTTCTCACTATGTAAACTTCTTCCACTACCATTATACTTTTAGCCAGCTGAGCAAGCACACAAAGTTTCTTCAGGAACTTCCCTTTCCAGTTTGTTTTTATCTTGTATCTTGTAAACACGCGCACACGCACGCACGCACGCACGCACGCACGCACGCACGCACGCACGCACGCACGCAGGCACACACACACACACACACACACACACACACACACACACACACACACACACACACACACACACACACACACACACACACACACACACACACACACGTCCACATGTCTTATATTCATGGAAGATTGACAGATACAATTGCACGCACATGCATAAGAGTTCCCTTTCCTTAATTTAAAAGTTTTTGAGGGTCAAGGATTTCTTCAATCAAATAGTCAGAACTATGACACAGAGAATGTCTTCATCCCCTTTCATGAAAACAGTCCGCATATCATTTGAATTAACAGTGAACAGCACGTTCACATCTGCACACAGAATGCTCGGATTCTTTGTGCAACTTTTACAGACATAAGAAAATAATAAATGGAGTTGAATTTGTGTCAACGCAGCTCAGGAAAATAAGATATCATGTCTTGCTGTCTGCCTGATGTCAGCCTCTCAGATTCAAACCCAAATGCCTCATCCCATGCAGGCTGTAATGGAGGCTGCCAAAATCTGGGGTTCAGCCAAAGTTCATATGTCTACAACCACTAAACAGCTCTCTTTCTTATGAACAGCTTCAAATAGTGCTGAGGGACATCTCTTTGTATGTTATTAAGTTGGCCAACCCAAACTCATGGAGACAGCCTTTGAGCACCCTCAGTAGTGTGGCACCCTCGCCCGTCCTGTGTAACATTCATCCAGTGGGATGGAGGCCACATGGCCCAGCTCAGCCTGGGTCTTCGTGTATTGAAATGGTTAAATGTCCAGTATGTAGATTGGACCTTGAAAATAGTGGAAGAGAAAGAAAAAAAACTGCCACTCATACTGACATTTCATATGGATACATTTTGGGGGACAGATAGAAGCAATGCATAGATACTTAGAGCCTTCAGACAACTTCAGGTGCAAACCATGCATACTAATGATAACAATCACTGTCAGGATCTCCCCATTGTCATACACGGTATATGACATCATAAAGGATCATGAGATGATATGACACGATAATAATGCTTCCAATAATAATCATTATTATTATTATTATTATTATTATTATATTGATAATAATAGTAATAATAATAATAATAATGACAATAATTAATAATTATAATTCATGCTTATAACAAGTCTTACAATCAAATATGAGCACATTAGGATGCATCACAGTATGCTCTGTAGTCTGTTAGGATATAACCATGCAGTTAGTTCACTGTGTAATTTAAGATAACAGCGACCACAACACCTTATTAAAAGACTACTGAATGTACATACAAACAGACTCCCAAGGCCGTCTCAAAGCCAGGAGTCTGAATGGTTGATAGTATAGCTATCCTAGCACTGCTCTGCCTGGTTAAAACCACAACAAAGAGTAAACATAGCCAAGACCATATTGCACAACCCTGAAACATGCTTCCAATTTTCTAAAATCAAACACATGTCAATAAACAGAACGTATCAATGTCCATACTGTTACTATTAAATAGGAAAAAACAGGGCGACTAATATCTACCAAAGTTATTTTCAGGGGATCATTTCATTTCACTTATCTGCTATGCATTACAAAGATAGATCTGCCATGTTCTATGTCAGATCAAATAACCCACGGTAATACCTTAGAAAGCTGGGTCCTGACATCTGCATTGGGTACACAAGATACATCCCTCGTTTGTTCAAAGTATTTTCAAACTCAATTCCACAGCAAATATGTATTTGTGTTAAATTAAAATATTCCCAGAGACATTTTGAAATCTGGGCATTTTTGAGGGATTTTTGAGGGTTAAAATACAATTCTTCCACACTTTTCCAAATCCTACTTCAGTTACTTCAGCTATCCTAGTGTAGCACAACTGATATATCATTAGAGTCATGCTGTGATTAAGGAATAATACTTAATTCCTTTGATTGAGGCATTTTAATGGCAACTTTCCTCAGTGAAGTAAATACAATTATCTCTTATCATCGGTAAACAAGTGCAGTCTGGCCTTACGCCCTGAACTGTTTCGCTACACAAATTGATCTGGACAACTCTGAAAGACCCACTTTCCCCCACTCCTCTCTCTCTCCCTCTCTCTCTCCCTCTCTCTTTCTCTCTGAACTTAACAGTCATCACTAATGCTTCCTGAATCATTATCAAATGTGAAACCATGAAACTTCATTTTAAGTTTACTACTACAACAACACAACAGAGATCACCAGCTGCCTACGTAGCGTGTCTGCTGTCAACGTCTACCTGCAGGTACCCCAAACTATCATGTATCCCATCATATATTTGCTTCGTTAACTGTCCAACTCAATGGAGAGGCTGCTGATGACTCGGTTCTCTATCGTGGCAGTTCATAATAGACTTCAACTTCACACACTTCACAACGGCTCTGTTCTTCAGTGCCCCATAACCTAGGACGGGACTCATCATTTCCATGGCGATTATATTAGAGTCTGACTGGCTTGCAGTGAGGAAGATCTGGCTTCTATAAAGACATTGGATAAGATTACAGCTAAATCAGTCTTGTGGCTTTTCCTGGGAAAACTTATGAAGTCCTAAAAGTCTCTCGGTTATGAGTGGGCCCAGCAGGTCACGATGGAGGGCCCAGAAGAAACAAGGAGTGAAACATAATACAAGCGTCAGCGATCCTCCAAATAATAATGTACTGACAAGAAGGAATGATAACATGATAACTCACGGAGGCATCTTAAAGCCTCCAAAGGTACACGACCCAAGCTTTGTAAAGAAGTAATTTCTTTGATATATATTTCTCTAATTCATCTGGCACACATTTTTTCAATGGAGGAAAAAATGAAACACTTTTTACACTGTTGCACATATGGTTCAGAATCCATACGATTCTTTCTTTTATGCAATATAAGATGGAAAGAATGATTGAATCACTTTCCATTTTGTGTAGTAATGAAGAACTGCAATGCCACTGTTGGTTTACGTGAAATCAATTTTGAGAACAGTGGGGTTCCAATTGGCTGTGTGGGCAATCCATCAGAAACCGACAGCAGATTTTCATTAGGCTGCATAGTCCTGGGCAGGGTAGAAAAGTTAGCAAACACAAAAAAAGAGCGAAATGAACTGCACATATTTAGTCTAGCACCCAAGGCCCTTCAGTGATTTCACATCAAAGCCACGAACAAGGAGCCAAAGGCAACAATTAGATATCCCCTTGATCACTGTGTGATTCCTGTTTATTGAGTTTAAGAGTCAGCCGTAGGTCAGAATCACTCCAACATGTGATCCGGTGGAAGGAGGTGTGGATTGGTAGAAGCGGTGCTGAATAGAGCTCAGTGTTGAAAGCACACATGGTGTGGCCACTCCAGAGTGAAAGGGAGGGTCACGATGGGCAAGCTGTAAATGCAAATTGTGCTCCTGTGATTTGTAAGCATGACATAGTCAACAGTGATGCAGCTACATGTGCACTGAGAGCTGTCAAAAACAAGCACTCTGGCTACACAGCTGCTAAAAACAGCAATAGGTCCAGTGCACTGGGAGATCCTGATCGGTCTCTGGCCTCTAACATAATGCGTGTGGCTGGACACGGTAGGAGTTACAGGCTAAACCGTGTGTGCAGTCACGCACCAGGCAGTGGCAACAGGCAGAAAGCTATGAAAAAACCAATGCTTTGCTAGGAAGGAGGTTGGGGGTGGCGGCGACAGTCGCACCAAGACTTGAAACCGAACGTCACAGGTTTGAGTCAGGGCAATTTCGACATTCACTCCTGTTGCTAATGCTAATGTTTGCTAATGTAATGTAATGCTAATGTTTGCTAATGCCTTCCCCTGACAACATACCTTAACTTACCTTAACCACTCAAACAAACAAAGACTGTTTATTGGCCATGCAATCAATTCTCATCAATTGTTGGAATGTGGTAATTTTTTGCACAGCCCCCCCCCCCCCCCGAGACAACACACACGCACTCAACGTCAATGCCTAATACTGCCTGACTGCTACATAAGTCACAGTACTACGTAGTTACGTGGTGCTCTGTGGAACAAGTGAAGATTTCATGCTATAGTAACGTGAAGCTGTTCACACCATGGTAGCCTAGCGCTAACGTTTCTGCCTATATGCTTCACTAGGAGACGTCTCTACACATTCTCCCTGATGAGTTAACCTTTTAATCAGCACCTACAGTACCTGACCTAACTCTACTTTGTGTCCCACACTACACATTACACAGAAAGCTTTGTTTCCACGGACTAAGACAAAAGAAAAAGGAAAAAAAAAGAAGACAAAAACCAGAGGATCTTACATCACTGACATTTTCTCAGGGACGGTATTAGGCACTGTATCTTCTGGAATGGAAGATAGAGTATCTCAGCTCTCTCTCTGAACTGCAGCCAGAGGTACAGTATCCTCCTATCTCAGCTCTACCTGCTCCCCGTGACGTTCATTAGAGGAGTCCGTAGGGGGTGTCCTGCTCTGGGAAGGACCATAACTCACTGTCCCGGTGAGCCGCCAGTGGTTCTATATTCACAGTGTACTGTCCACTGCCCCCGCAGCTGGTACCAATCAACACAGCCAGGGAAACAAGGGCTCATATTTAGCCATCCAACAAGGGATCTTACCTGGCTGCCTCTCAGATAGGGCATACAGAACCCTCATAGACAAAGGCCTGTGATACTAGCTCTAAGTTCAACACAGTCTCCTAATTAAATCGTGTACCTATACACGATAGTACGTATCTAATTGCGTGTCCTGTTTGACGCATGAGAGAGATTTTTGGACAATACTGAAAATACGGTACGTGAGAATAAGTGAATTGGATAAGAAGTTAATCTTTATTAACTTTGAATTGCGTGGCGGTTAGGCGGTGTTAGGCATTAACTTCGAGTGGGTAAGGTAAGGGTAAGTTGTCAGGGGAAGGCATTAGCAAACATTAGCATCAGCAACAATAATTAGCAAATATTGTTGTCCATAGCAGGATTCAACCAGCGATGTGCAGGTTGTTTTCTCTCTGTTTGTTTGTTTTCCATCCGATTTCTGAGGCATCACCACTCTCTCTGTATTTACTGATGTTTACTGATGCTTTACTTGGCAGCATTTTTAATAGCAGAAAGAAAGAAAAATACACCAAACCAAAGTTTGAGTGTGAAAAAGACTGAAGGTTTCAAGGTTATATAGTCATTCCAGTAAATACAGATTCACCGATTACTAGAACATATTAATCAACTAACGCTTTAACTCTTTTTTATTTTATTTATCAATCTGATTTCTATTCATCAGACCAAGGACAAGAAGTTAAATATAGAGCGACATGTACAGTAGCCAAGTAAACAAGATTCAGAGTGTTATACCAAGGAAGCTCGGTTCAGGCAGTTAGCACCCTTTTGTCTTAAAGGGGCAATCTGGGATTAATAATAATATATAGCCATTGATTCTTGAAGAATTTAACTACTAAATGCCTCATGGGCTTAGGTCAACTGTCTTAGCCCATCAGAACCCAAAATACCCAAGATATATAACTTGTTTTACTCCATTGTTTGCAGACAATGTGATTGTAAACAAACACTGTAAAGCTTCAAAACCTGGTTCAAACTATAATTTTGATCTCAGGGATGGTCAGTCCTTGCATGTATAGCTCTGTCTATGAAATTGAGAGTGGTTACCTTTCTGCAGCCCCATATTAGCTGTTTACCCCACTAATACCCCCTGAAAAATTACATCCCAAACATATTAGTGCTATTTAGATTTCATACAAATTGGGTGTTCTGCTTTTTGTATGAATTAATATGAATTAGGCGTGAGGTCCCGTTGCATCTGAGACGGTGCTATGACCAGAATGGTCTAAAGCCAGATTGGTGCATATTTAGAATGGAATGAGAAGATAAGAGGTTCTCAGCTGGGAGTCGGCCAGCGACTCTAATAGTTTGGAAAGGAAAGCTAGCTTGGATGTTGGACAGTAGCTATCTAGGTCAGAGGGCTCACCACCTTTATGGAGAGGGAGCACACGGGCTGCCTTCCAAACCTTGGGGATAGCACCCCAAGATAATAGTTAAATTAAAGATTTTAACTTGCATTTTCATCCCAAGATTCAATCTAGCCAGTTTGTGTGCAGTGGTACAGTACGTATTATCTGCTTGCCCGGGCTGTGTAGGCTTGGGCTGGTCTGCTTGGGCTGGTCTGCTAAGGAGATGGGGGTGGAGTGGGGGTGTCTAGAACTCATCCTTCACTCTTATCTGGACAGCGTCTTCTGTCAGACCAGGAGAATGGCCTTCCTGGTGCCACGGTAATGACGGTCCCTCCACCCCTCTGCTGCAAGGTCAAGTTCCCCCCTGCTTAATCATCATCCAGCGGGAGCCATAGGCCAGACTGACAGCTTACAGGACAGAGCCTACAGGAGACTACAGGAGTCTGGCCTGCTGTCTGGGGTTGAGGTGTGAACGCACGCGCGGTTCAAAGGGACAACACAAAGACGACGTTGGTCTGCCTTGGATCCAGGAAGATAGGAAAGGTAGCAATTACAGGTGGAAATAACACAGGATGCAAATGACCCTGTTCAGTAGTTGTTGCTCATAATTAGGCATCGTTAAATACACGGTTGGCGATAGTAAGAGGAGCGGTGCTGTCCTGATCCTCTGCAGGCCGTGCTAATGCTTGTGAAGGCGTCGTGTCATGACTGAGTGATTAAGGGAGACAGTGCCGGGATACAGATGCTATCTGCGTGCTTGGCTGCCTTGTATGTCATATTATCTCTTGGGGCAACACAGGCTATATGAATGTGACATATTGGGAATCAGGGAAACTGACATTATGGATTCATATGCATTTTCATTGCATGGCATGGACACGTACAAATACACACATTGCATCGCATAGAAAATTACAGAAACAAGAGACAAGATACAATAATTGTTTTTAGATTCATTAAGTCAATCTTCCTATGAAAATATATTAAACATTACAACAACAACAACAACAACAGTATATTGTCTGGGAGCTTTGTAGTGCTGGAGATAATGCTGAACTCAATTCCATCTCTGTTAACCCTGTAGTCTAGACCTGCTGGCAACAGTACATTTTCAGGATGTTTATGCGAAATCAGAGATTTATATTCACTCTTCCCAAACTGTACTGTTGCTATGTTATCTTAGCTGTGCTTTGACTGCCAAACCCGATAAGACTCTCTCTTCAAGGTAAAAGCGAACCAGTTGCCATGCCAGTTAAGTTTCGAGTTTATTTGGATTAAAGTGCTTTTTATGCAGTCTCACAACACAGAAGGACGGGAACACGAAGGAGAAAGAGGATTATAACAGTTCACAGACACAAGAGAATAGCAATTGGGGAAATTAGGAAAATGCTAAAAAGGTGTGTTTTAAGCTTCGTTTTAAACATTCAGACTGTGTCTGACTCACTGACATTAGCCGGCAGGCAACTCCATGAGGTTGGAGCTCTGAAAGCGAAAGACCTGACACCTGCTGTCTGTTTGGCTATCCTCAAATTGCTCCAACTGAGTCTTGAACTTGTGACCTCTGACTTGCCAGCACACGTGACCGTCTCCTCAAATACCCGATGTTAAACAGCTGTCATTGAAAACCTAGCAAATGGACAGCACGGGTGGTGGTATTTGAACTTGAGGAGTGAGTTTCCCATCTCAACTCAGTTACAGTCAGCCCTCTAAACTCACGACACCAGAGCAAGCCCAGTCGTTAAGCTGTGCCCACCTGCGTGTCTGAGTCACACACACCAATGAAACAGTCAGGTTGCTGTATACAGTAGCCCCACAATTCAAGTTGCTCCAACTGAGTCTCAAACTTATGATTTCTGACTTGCCAAAACACAAGCTAGAAATTCGACAGTGCAGGTGGTGGTATTTGAACTTGAGGAGTGAGTTTACCATCTCAACCTGGTTACACGGGCGGGCTCGTACACGGGCGGGCTCGTACACGGGCGGGCTCGTACACGGGCGGGCTCGTACACGGGCGGGCTCGTAGGGCTGAAGCAGCTCAGAGAGATACAGCACAGGGGTCATTACAGTAGCAGTGCCCGCTCTGTCAGAGCTTGTTTTTATGTTGAAAGAGGATGGCAAAACATTTTCCACTTGACATTCCCTGATATTGCAATGAAAGGGATCGATCTTTATTGAATTTCCACATGCCTATGGTGAATAAATTGTATTTCTTGAGATTTGATGTGGTTTTGAGATTTGATGACTAAGATATGAGTAGGTATGAGTAGAAAGTTGAATTTACAAACTGCAAAATGCAGGCCAGTCACCAAGGATACGTGTGAATGCACACGATAGTGCCGGCTGAGCGGCAACAGCATCCGGCAGAGGGCTACAAAAGGGAGATCGGCTTGTTAGATGGTGGGTTGGGGTGTATAACCATGCCTTGGTGGGTTGGGGTGTATAACCATGCCTTGGTGGGTTGGGGTGTAGAACCATGGCTTGGTGGGTTGGGGTGTAGAACCATGGCAACCTGAATGTCGCAAGTTCAAGTCGGCTTTGGGGCAATTTTTACAGAAGTTGCTGCTAATGCTAGTGTTAGCTAATACCCTTTCCCTAACCACTCAAAGATAATGCCTAACCCTAACCACTCAAAGATAATGCCTAACTCTAACCACTCAAAGATAATGCCTAACCCTAACCACTCAAAGATAATGCCTAACCCTAACCACTCAAAGTGAATGCCTAACCCTAACCACTCAAAGATAATGCCTAACCCTAACCCCTCAAAGTGAATGCCTGACCCTAACCACTCAAAGATAATGCCTAACCCTAACCACTCAAAGTGAATGCCTAACCTAACCCTAACCCTAACCCTAACCACTCAAAGATAATGCCTAACCCTAACCACTCAAAGTGAATGCCTGACCCTAACCACTCAAAGATAATGCCTAACCCTAACCACTCAAAGTGAATGCCTAACCCTAACCCTAACCCTTACCTTAACCACTCAAAGTGAATGCCTAACCCTAACCCTAACCCTTACCTTAACCACTCAAAGTGAATGCCTAACCCTAACCCTAACCCTTACCTTAACCACTCAAAGTGAATGCCTAACCCTAACCCTAACCCTTACCTTAACCACTCAAAGTGAATGCCTAATACTGCCTAACCTTCGTGCTTCGTAGTGCTTTGTGGAAAGAGCTCAAAGGACACAGTTGGGCTCAGCTCAACGGCTGGGCTTGCTGTGGTGTTGTGAGTTTAGAGAGGTGAGTGGAACTGAGTTGACATTGTAAACTCACTCCTGAAGTTCAAAGTTCAAATACCCCCACCCAGTTTTTCGATAGCATAGGTGGTTTACATCGGGTATTTGAGGAGACGGGTCACGTGTGTTGGCAAGCCAGAGGTCGCAAGTTCGAGATCAAGTCGAATTGTGGGGCTACTGTCTACAACAACTTGATGTTTGTTTCACATACGCCAAATATTTTCTACTTTTTCAGTTTTCTCTTACTTCCTCTAAAAAGAAGTGAGGTGTGCATTTTATCACAAGCCCTGTTTTTTTTTTGTTTTTTTTCTTTCTGGTCTGAGTGAAGCAATAGGAGTTAATGGTGACATCTGTTAGACCTTAAAGCTGCATGGATGGCCAAAAATAAAGTTATTGAGCTGGGCCCCCTACATTTAAGGAAATCAGCTGGAGGACAAATGTGAGATTCCTCCTCTATCAGGCACTCTGGGAAATCCAGTCCCCCATGTAGACAAGAGCCCAGCCTCACATGCTCAGATTAGACCTAAATCTGTGGGGTCAAAACAAAGGTGTTTTTTGAGAGAACAAAGAGCATTCTGCCCTTGACAATTCAAAACCAGCAAGGTTTTCGCTTTACTAGCAGACGTAACACTTTGCCCAACCCCCACCTCCTTCTCCTTCTTATAAATGTTCCTTTTTAAATCAGTTCATCTTTATCTCCAGATAGGTTGATGCATACCCCGCCCTTCAGATGGAAAGAAATCCCTCTAGTCCCACATTATAGTGACTTGCCACGTTTGCAAAAATCAGAATTATAAATAAAAATGTAATGATGCTATTATCATGCTCTTACTTTTCTAAGCAGGGCTCCTCACCTTTCTATTTGAATAATGAATTATAATCACATTAGCTCTTCAGGCCCCTGCTCTGGAAAAGTAAAAACCTATTATCCAGTTGTCAGCTCTTGGGAGCCACGGGGAAGATGGAGCGATGGTGCTGACACACACACACACACACACACACACACACACACACACACACACACACACACACACACTTGCACGGCAGCTTTGGCTGCAGCAGTTTCAGGCTCAGCAACAGAAAATTACCAGGCAATTGAGGTCTGCAACTCAGAAACGGGCATGTAATGACACCAATTTATATTAGTAGTAAAACTATTATTGTTTTATTACTATGTTACATGATTGAGTTATGGGTAATAGTGCCCTTCCTAATATTACAATTATATCCTTACTACAGCTCATTCTGGCCAATGTGTGAGGGACTGTGTATGCATATATGTGTGCGTGTGTGTGTGTGTGTGTGTGTGTGGGTGTGTGAGTGAGTGAGTGAGTGAGTGAGTGAGTGAGTGAGAGAGAGAGAGAGAGAGAGACAGAGGTGGGGATTGATATACAGGGTATTATAGATCACTGATCTAAAATCAGATATGTTATGGTTTATATACTCCAAAAAAGGCATTTGAAAGTGTGATTTCTTGGTATTTGAGACAGAATTTCACCCTTTGATTGTACAATATTGCTAAATAGGTAATGGCCATAAACATGTCAGGCCAGAGGTTTGGGTTCCAACTAGTGGTAGGCAGCAATATCGATATTTCGATATGATATTGATCAGTTGATACCGATAAGAGTGTGGGAAATCGCGATATCACTTCTTTTTTACACTATATGCGCGTGCATGGTGCCTTGCCAAATCGTCTGTATGAAACAAAGCCATTAACAGACCTACAGAACCAACTGGTAGAGAGAAAATCTAGGTTTATCTCCATGGTGGTCAACATAAGAAATGACTGTCCCGTGTTATTCACAGTAGCCTAGGGATTGTACAATTGGACATCGCCAAACGCCCAACATCTCCCAAAGCAAACTAGAACAGCAAGCCAAAATCAGTTTATCACAATCTGTTGTAGACATGCACTCAGAGACATTATTCTCTACATATTCTGTCCTGAATCCTGTTGCAAAGACAGGAGTCCCAGCCTCCTAGCAAGCCCAAATATGTGTTTCAGCTCTCGAAAATGTGCGAGATCCAATTTGAAATCAGCTGTTTTCAGCATAGGACAACACGCGGTAGTGACTCTCGCCTCCGCCGGAGCGGTTCGCGTTACTCACAATACTAGATCATTATTCTCGCTGGAAGTAAGCACCGCACAGCCGCGCAGGCAACACACTTTATCCGACCTGACAGTGTGTTTGCTATTTACGTTCCCTTTCGTGGTGCTGGTGAGGGTTCTTGTTTGTTAGCGAATCATTTAGAAAGTGTCCTAGTTGTATAGCCAGCGTAACAAACACTGTAGTTGTAACAAAGCGGACAAGCGTGCAACGCGTGTGTATGTGAACACGCCTTCATATCTATCGTTAAGTTAGACTTATATCATATAAGTGTCTAACAATGAAGTTTAGTGCTTACCAATTTGGTTACGTTTTAGTGAGTGAAAGACAACAAAGAAGTGAGCCACGCATTTGTAGGATGCAGGCTATTTTCTTCTTTATGCTCATGCTTGCAGGCCGCCGTGTGAAAGCTCTCCCGCATGTAAGCTTTTCCAACCAATATATTGACATTACATGGAAAGAATTCAACTGATATTGATATGGACTTTCCATATCAGTACCCATTACTAGTTCCAACATAACGCCAATGTAATAATTTAGGAATGCAGTGCGTGGACCAGTGAGTGAGTTCTCCATAAAGTCTATTTCAAGGCAGACAGACACTGCAGACAGATACCTAATCCGTCTAGATTTACATGTACAGGCCTTGGCTGCTGATGTCAGGATGCATGTCTAAATGTCTGCCTCAATTGAGGGTGTTTACTCGTGTAGAGAACATTATTAACCTCTGTAAGGAATGTAATAGAGACAGGGCCTGGCAAAGTGCTACCATGTTATATGCAAAGACTGGCTTTAATATGAACTGGTAACGTTTTGATTGACAGTCACACTTATAATTCATGAAAACCTACATTACTCTGAATCGCATTGTTCTTCAGACTTTAAAAACAGGTATGAATATGTTCCTGCAGATGCATTATATGTCAGTGTACTTTTGGATAAAGTTATTATAGGCTAAAGCTATTGCCAACTCTAGGGCTATGGTCAAGGCTTGAATTAGGGCAGGGGCTGGTGTTCGGGTTAAGGGCTTGTGCTGGGGCATGGGCTAAGGACAGGTCCTGGGGCTTGGGCTGGGGCTGGGAATAGGGCTGCGGCTGGGACTGGGGCTGGGGCTGGGACTGGGGCTGGGACTGGGTCTTGAGTCTAAAGAAAGGCACTCAACAACTACAGCACTGATTCATGAATGATGATTGGCTAAAATAAATCGATCATATGATTGATCATACAATGATTGTTGGAGCTGTATTGTTAGATTTCAGTGCAGCCTTGGATGTTATTGATCATAATTTGATATTGGAAAAACTTGCCTGTTATGGCTTGACATCTTCTGTCTTTTTGTAAATTTGTAAATTTATTATTGCTATTTTGTTAATACTTTGCCTTTTTGTAAATTCCTTGTCAATATTTGCTATTTGTTTTTTATGTCCATGCACCAACCTCACCTGGTCAATTTCCTGTATGTGCAAATATACTTGACCAAATAAAAGAATTCTGATTCTGATTCTGATTCTGATTCATCACATGGTTGGAAAGTGAATCAAATACAACCCAATCAATGGGAGCCTCTCTGACACCAGATATATACAGTGAGTTGTCACTCAAGCAAAATCTCTTAGCAAAGCTACAGCTGGCTCAAAACAGAGCACGCCGTGCACACATAGAGCTAGCATCAACATAATGCATGCTAGTCTTCCTTGGTTCAGGTTTGAGGAGAGATTAACTGCTTCTCTTCTGGTCTTTATGATAAATGTTTGTGTTAAAAAATCTTTGTCTGTATAATCTACTTCAGACAGAAACATAAATTGTATGCGGTGTTGGGGTGAATTCTTTTGAAATTACATCAGTTTGGAAGTGAACTGAATTCTAATTAGGTAATTGAAAAAAGGACATTCACTTTCCATGATTTTTCAATAAATTGAACAAATCTCGGGAGACTATGTTCCAATAGTCAGCAACTCAACAGTGTGTGCTCTTTACATTCTAATGTTAATTGAAAAAAAAGCATTCTAATGTTAATTGAAAAAAAACCCACGTGAATTAATGCTATTTTAAAAGGAATTCCCCCCCAACCCTACAGAGTACAGCATATGATGTAATGCAATGTATTGAGCCATGTCAACATGGAATACTTTGCCACCACTGCTTACTCAAGCAAACAGCAAGTCTAGATTAAAAAAACCAACAACAAAAAAACCTTGTGTCATAGCGCCTCTCCTATATCTAGATGTCTCATTGCTATTTATACTGTATGATTAGTCTGTAAGAAGTCTTTCACTGGCTTTTTTTTTGTCTCTTGGTGTCTTGACAGTGTATGACTCTCTTTTATTTTAATTTGATCGTCTTGGTGTTATTCTTGTCTATAACTTCTACTGTGTCATGTGTTTTCTGTTATGTGTGCTTCCCAGGAAGAGTAGGACCAACAGCTAATGGAGATCCTTAGAAACTAAACTAAACTAGGATGCTTTGTTGTTTGTTATGCGTTGTATCCCCTGATAAAGCAGAACTGACTTCCTTCATCTGAGTTCAACAAAGCATCTGTGCGATTCAATTGACTACGGAGCATTGAATATCAATCAGCATGGAACACCATGGAACACCATGGAACACCAGGCCCAACTGACCTCTTTCCCTTTTATTTCTCACCTATTTAGGCGCCCATTGAAAGTTAATTTCTAAACAGCACCCTAGTGACTGTCAGCACAAAGCCTGGGCCAGCCAGCCATAATTACTCCATGCAAATGCCATTTGCCTATTTATGTCAGCGTGCATGGCTTCAATTGCTCCGTCTTTTATCACTAAACGCACACATCTGTGGTCTAAGACACGGGCAGAAAAAGGACCCACTCTCTCGGCTTCCATTTCTGTTTGCTTTTGGCTTTACCAGACATACTTACACACAAGTGTACACACACACAGACACACACACACACACACACACACACACACACACACACACACACACACACACACACACGGACACACGCACACACACACACACACACACACACACACACACACACACACACACACACACACACACAGACAGACAGTCTCACAGACTGAACCTACATTTCTCTGACACATCCCCGTGACATAATATGTTTGCCAGCTGGTGGGAACAGGTGTACAGAGAGTTTGCCATCAAATGGCAACATGCACTTGGCTGCCAACCAAAGACCTCGAATGGAAAAGCTGTTCTCTGGGTGCCTGGGCTCCTAAAGTGATTGGCTGCTGACAGAGGAGCAGGTTCAGGGATGTGTGCTTGTGTCATCCGTAACAGTGCCTCCTTGCTCTCCCTTGTGGCCCTTTGTCTTGGGCTGGTTCTGTTGCTATGCGTAGACAAACTGACCAATGGCACCCTATCCACTCCTCTTAATCTCACCCGAGTGGTTTTTTATTTATTAAACAGTTCTTCATATTATCTTTCCCAAGCAAGCAGCTCAATCATTCTACTAAGTAGTAGATAAGGATTTGAAAAGAAAAGCCAAACAGATTCTCAGCCATCTAACTGGGGAGCGTCCTCCAGTTTTTGTAAGGGACACGTAATTGTACACTGCCTTCCGGTTATTACAACAAGCCGTCACAAACAACAGTAGTTATGGAAGATGAATGGGAAATGTTAGTCGGGGGAAATTAGTTTTTTAGGGGGCGGTTGTCTGGCACAGTTTCCATTGCCAAGCTATCTATTTAGCATGGTTTGGAATTGATTTATTTTACTGTAAAGCGTGCACAGTGGCGAATGAGAGGGCAGCCAGAGAGGGAATCAATTAATCAGAATGAAGGAGGCATTGATGAGCTGACCGGCAGGCCCAGTGTTTCCCCAGGATGAGGGATGAGGGGACATCTCGGCTGTATTATCCCACCTGTCACTGGGCTTCCTCCTCCCACATTAATAGGGATGTTCTGCCTTTCTCCTGTTATCTGCTCCTGTGTATCGTCCAGGGCTGTTTAGTTACTGTAGCAGCCATGCAAATGGAGCTACTCAAGCACTTAATGACAATATTAATTTACTAACACACTACCTTTCTCATATAGGGCGGAGAGCGATGTGTCATAAGGTGTCTGATGGTAAATGACTGTAAAGGAAAGTGTTTGAATGAGGGATAATAAAATAATAATAATGATGATGGTGATTATTATTATTATTATTATTATTATTATTATTATTATTATTATTATTATACACTTCTATAATACTGATTTCACATCAGTATACATCATGATATGCATTGGACATTTGGCATTGAATTCAGATAATCATTTTCATCATCAAATGGTGTACTGTGAAAACTGATTAGCTTCTGTTACATTCACTAAGAAGTAGTCCAACATTATGTCCACGTGTATTGTTTATTACAGAATTAGGCTTGGTTGTTGAAGTAAAATTGAAGTCAGCTGTTGCATATGGCAGGTTAATTGAGTCTGGGTCTGGGCCCATTGGTCTCATTAGTATATTTCGGTCACTACATTGATGTCATCCCATGAGAAATGGTCAACGACATGTACAAGTATTTAACATATTCTGGGATCATGAGAAACTTGCCTTTCAGCCTTCATGTCTCATCTGCAGTATCCCGGACAGTCCCCCAGGTCTGATCAGAGCTGGCAGGAAATGACATCTGTGACCTCAGGAGGAGATTGAAAGGAAACCAGAGTTCATTGTGGCAAGACTGCATGCACATCGTGACATTTGACCTAGAGACATTTCACATTTTTAGTTTCTGCATGGTGACATATTTCTTCAAATACACCCCTATTTTGTCCTGCTTTAACTGTACTGTTATATTGGTCAAAGAATACCAAGGTTGGAAGGTTATCCATTCAAACATTCCATAGCCTTTTTTCCACTGGCCAACATTCCAGATCCAGTCCTAATGCGCTCCTAATGCTTCCTGCAGTCAAGCTGGACAGAGACAGACATGTCCAGACTGGGAGGGGACTAGCTGGCCATCCCTGGTCATTCATTTGTCGATAATGATTTTGGAACATGGTCACTAATAGGGCATTATGGGAGCCTGGGCCTCCCCTGACAGGTGATTTATGTCCACCGTGATGACATCAGCTCCAAGAGGACCTGATAAAAGAACACTTATATTGGAGCAAGCAGGATGATGAACGATCCACACTTCTCGCAACTCATCTCATTAGGAACTCGGGCTCTGGCCATTTAGCTAATGTAGCGAGTCATTGTGTGCCCAGGGACCAGGCTGCAGGTTGGAAATTAATGACACACAAAATATATGATGTGGAGGTTGACCCTGCATAATATGAACATATAGGATTAACCTTGCCTGTCAGATGGGACTATTGTTATCCAAATGCTGCAGGGAGTAAACAGGCTGGTGAAAAGAGATATTTATAAGACCCATAGCCGTACTGGTGATTTATTTTCATGGGCTGAGGATAAGCGCTGTATTAGGATTAAGGGATTCAGAGTGGTGGGACTTTAATACATGGTAAAAGCATGGATAGTCAGGGTGAAAAAAAGCTGTCTTGGTGAATGGAAATAGAATACAAATATAATATAAAGGGGATGCTGTTTGATAGAGGACACTGCACTAGAGGTGGAGGTAACACTTTTTCTTTTAATAATGACGTTTTTTTATTTTATTTGTTTCTTTCTTTCTTGTTTCTTTTAAGTGCGACAGGAATTTAATCTGGTGGGGTGCAGGTGATGAGCAGGAAGGTGACGAGGTGAGGTCAGACTGGAACAGCTCTGTAAATGCCATGTACCTGTGATTACAGAGTGTTAGAATCAAATACGAGGATGTCTATCAGAGAGGGAGGAATCCCACCAATGGCAGCTCAGAGAGCAAATAACCTTGCTTGAGGAGGAGGTGGTATGATCAAACATAGAGCCTTCCATAAACGACCTCCTTCTCCGAGCCAATCAGAACGTCCGGACTGGGTTTTGATGACATTAAACAATGGTAAAAGTGCAATTAGCCGTAAAAGTGCAGTTATCCATAGTGCATTCAGAGGCAGCAGCTAAGGACATTTTGGAAAATAAAGTTGATAACATTTCTGTGTGATATTATATACCATCCCAATCCTTGCATAATAAAAAAAAAAACAGCCCTTATTGCTATGATTTTCCCATTTAGTTGACCCTATATTCATTAAAATGGGATTTCAGCACATTACAGAGGAAGCGGCCCCTGGAGACTGTGTTTGCTTTTCAGCCCCCTGCCTATAATTCTGTCAGACACCTCTGATAGGCAGAGAGGGGAGGACCCAGTCACCAAGGTTTTATTACTGGGACCAGCTGCACTCCCATTTCTCTATAAAAGGTAATTACAGCCAGTAGTAACAAGCTAATTGATTGCTAATTAGATAAATCAGCACTCTAAGTGCTGTCACAATGTGACGGATGGTGACAGGAGTCATGTGACCCAACAGGAGGTGATGGCTGCTCGGAGTGTGTGTGTGTGTGTGTGTGTGTGTGTGTGGGTGTGCGTATGTGTGTGTGTGATGGAGTTTGTAGGGCTTGGGGGTGGGGTGTGTGTGTGTGTGTGTGTGGGGGGGGGGGGGGGGCTACTGAGGTGAAGGCTGGAGAGGCAGATGAGGCTGGAGAGCGGGAGCGACAATGCGACGGGGGGGCGGCCGCGCAAAAGGGCCGAGCAAACATGATTGATTCAATGACGACTGTTGGAGAGGAAATGAGAGTTGAATGGAGAGCTCCCAGTCTGCTGCGGCTCCCTGATCGCATGACTCACCAGAGACTTTCACATGCAAATGAGCCCAGGCTG
The DNA here is from genome assembly GCF_951799395.1 of Argentina silus. Lineage (NCBI taxonomy): Eukaryota > Metazoa > Chordata > Actinopteri > Argentiniformes > Argentinidae > Argentina > Argentina silus. The sequence goes on from NC_139665.1 coordinate 3,324,776, forward strand.
CGCCTCTTGCATGCCCAAGCCCTGAAAGAGAGCCGCCCAAACAGAAGGCTGGGGGGGGGGGGGCAGGGGTGAGGGGTGGAGGGGAATGGGAGGTGGTGAGTTGCAGCAGCTTGATCCATGACAAGGAAATCAAATAAAATCAAAATGCACGTTTCCTCTATGTCGTATACCCCCGAAATATGAGAAGGGAGATTTCTACCAATATCCAATCTGAGGAGAGGAGTATGATAATAGGACCGCTGGGCCATCGAAAGTTGTTGTACTGAAATAGAACTGGTACCTCATAGGAGATCTCACAGACTGTGAGGTCATACAACCCTGACTACAAAAAACCTTCACTATGTTACATCTTCCTGCAGATACTGTAGATCACCTTTACACTACGGTTAATGCTTTTAACACTAAAATACGTGACACAGAAACAAATCTGAAAAAAAAAAAGCTTTCCGCAGAGGTTTCCTCTATATAAAAACCACACAATATGTTGTTAGGAAGAATATGAGTTGAATCTGCAGGGAGATACTGTGTCAGATAGAATATTATCCACTAGCCTGGTATCATGTGTTGGACTCCTCTGTCCTGAGACTCTGGCTAAAAAACCACTAGGCTGCCAGTCTTTAATCCCTCTGATTATGCAGAGATGTTTGAGCCGTTGCTATGGGGACGGGACATTGTCTGTAGGCAAGCCTCCCCTCGGGTCTATCTGCAGCCAATGAATTGGAGAAAGCACAAAACAACTATTTTTATTGTCATCGTCAACACTCTACGGCATTCTAGACATGAATGACTATGACTATGATATTTATACCAGTGAGCATTTCTCAGAACAAATAGGCCACTGTCTTTTCTGTGTCTTTCCTTTTGTGGCTGGGATGATTTTTTCACCAGTTACCGTTACTAATTGGGTGTGTCACTTAACCCTGTTTGGACCCTCTCCCCCCTGGTCATCACCACGCTTGGCTTCCTCCAGAGAGGCCCGGTGCACAAGAGGTCTCGCACAGGGATCTAATTACATGTCAAAGGGAGGAAAAAATGACTTCCAAAAATACCGCTGTAGTCATAAAATTATTTTTACCTCTCGCAAATATCAAATTTTATCTAATATGCCAGCCACAAAAGAGAGAGAGAGACTGCGGGAGGGAGAAAGAGAGAAAGCGAGGCTGAGAGACGGAGGCAGTAAGAGAAGCTGCAGGATGAGATGAGGCGCTGACTGCTGAGAGTTCACATTAGCATGAAATGAGGTCTGATTAGGGTGTAACCCAGGAGCCTCAGTCTCAGCCTGGGTCCCTCGCTGCTGCTGCTGGTAGTGGTGCTACACACAGGCTTATGAGGCCCAGGAGGCCCGTGAGGCCCATGGCTGTGGACCATCCATGGGGCCGCTGCACCTCGCCTGCTCCTCCGAGGGATATGCAGGGGCTATTGAGTTACATCTCTGCTGGCATGCGACATGCCCATTCTACGCATGTTGCCGCACCGCAGTGGGTGGCACAGCCAGCGCAGTTGTTTGGGGATTTACGACCCAGGGGTCAAAGGTTTATTGGAATGAACTAGTTAGTACACGTCTAAAATAGCCCCCCCCCCCCCCCAACACACACACACACACGCACACACACTCTCCTTCCACCTGCCCAGAGCTGAAGATAGGACAGCAGGGGCTGAAGGGCTCATGTTTGACTGAGGCCCACTCTCTGATGAGGCCCACTGTCTGATGAAAGCTTGGTGTGTTGTGTAAATCCCTCCCCATTCACGCCTACCCTCGTGTGTGTGTTTCACCCTATGGCCAGGCCCATGTTTGTCCCGACGTCGGTCACCCAGAGTACCTGTCTTTTCAATTCCAGGTACTGCGGCGCGACTTGTTGTAATTTTGGAGAGGTAATAATCGGAGTGATAATATCACATTTTACCACAGGCAGGTCTGTCAGAGGCCCAGCTGTCTGTGTAACAGTAGATTGACCCTTTTATTGGGCTGTTCACAGATTCTCAGGGCCTGCCCTGTGAGCACCAGGGCCTTAAAGCCACCCCTCAGACCAAAGACAGAGCAGGAGATCACCAAAGCCATGATCCTTTTTTTTTTCTTTTTTTCTCTTTTTGGGGAGACACTGTGTGGAACATTGCTGTCTAGACACCTCTTATGAAAGGAGAGGAGCCTGAGACGTCCATGCTTCCTCCTTACCATTGTCTGATATCCCTCGACCTTTCATTCCCAATGTCTGGCCTCCATTGTTGAGGAACAATACGCTGCCACTGTCGCTTCCTAAACATGTAGGGGTACTACAATTCCCTACAATCTGACCTGCAGGGGGGCCATCCCAAACCGGTCATGCCAATCAGGAAGAGTTCAAACGCCAGGGAATATTCCCCACCCGGGATCGCTTCACTCCACTGAGCACGAACATCCAAGAAGTGTCAGTCAAAACACAACCAGGGTCAAATTTCTGTGAAAACACCGGTTCCATGCAGAGAGCCTCAATGTAGCTGTGGCAGATTTGCAGACCCAGGCAAATCTATAGATTTTAGATGTTTTTCTTCTTCATTTCGTTCACGAGCACGAAGTCTAAACACAACACTCAGTGCTGACAATCCCAAAAAAATGATTGGGCTTAATTGTGTCACATGTGACAGTGCGAGTATAAACCATCCAGAATGCCTTCTCACTTTCGGGAGCCTCTGAGAATTTCTGCGAAAGTCTTCAGAGGCCGTCCCGCTGCAGAGCGAGTGTGTTTACATTGGGATAGAGTGTCACATCTGCACGTTTGGCTCCTCCATCGAACAGCGTCTCCATTTCGTGTTCCCCACCCCACCCCGTCCCCAAGCCCCTCTGCTCCTCCGCTCCCTGCTTATCATTCACTAATGACTACATCTCCACACCACACAGGAGGAGGCGCCCTGCGCAGTAATTTATTCCGCGGCGCTCAAAGCCTCCATTACAATGAGCACCCACACAATAAGAGGCACACAATGAAAATGTTAATTTTCTTATTATCATCCCCCTTAATTATTTGTTGTGACTGATAATTGCATTCAGCGCATTTGATATCAGCAATAACCTTCTGCCTGCGTTGTCCAGGGGCCTTGTTGAGTCTCCTCCCTGAGCACACCCTTTTATTAAGACAAAGGGAGCAGCGCACACATAACCTTTCTGACGCTGCCTGCTCTCCCCTCGCCATAAAAGGAATACATATTATAGATTAATTAATCCAGTCTGATTATAATTTAATCACTTTGCCTCTTGGGGTCATAAAGCACTTCTCATTTCGTCATTATCCACTTTGTACATTGAGGAGATTGCGTTTATTATTCGACGCCCTGAGTGAGGTGTTTGCTGCAGTTTTCCTGTCTCATTAATTACCCGTACGGGTGTACAACACGGCTAACAGGGTGTCAGAAACCGACACCGCCTGATGCTGTTTTTGGAAAGTAAGCCACGTTGATTAAACTTTTTTGATTGGTTTTAATTTGTTTTGCCTTTCCAGTTCCTCAGAGATAAGCTTGTGGGTAATATTCAACATTCCTGTGATGTCTTTCAATACATTATTTATGCAATCATTGTAACAATAATAACCGTGCTAATGTCGCTCTTTGGATAAGTGTCCATGTCTTTGTGGTTATTTAGTTGACTGATTGCTAATGACTTATTGGCCAGATCAGTTATTTGGGAAATGGATGCATCAATGTAAAAATAATAGATCAAACATAATCTCAATGTATGCTCAGACATTAGCATCAACAGTATTCTCCTGAAGTAGATTGAGACATGAGGCGATGTGTGTTAGGATTTGCATAAGATGGAAATTTGTTGTCATGCCGTCTAATAAAAATAGCACTTTTGGGGGCGCAGAATTGATGTAAACAAGTTTATATGTCACACGGCACAAAAGCCGACGGCGTGCTGAATGAAGGGAGCTTACGCTTTTATTAACATGAAAATGAGTGAGTTTAGAGAGAGAGGAGAGAGGCCAAGTCTCAACACAATATGAGAGTCGAACACACGGGAGGAAACCTGAGCAGATTACCAGTCAAAACACTGATCTCACATCTCTTCAAACATGTTGTTTATGTGGAGGAACAGCCTAGCCCAGACAACAGACAACACTCTCATTCTATGGTGCTTGCAGGTCTGAGAGAATGTTAGTGAGCCTATTAATGATGTAATAATGATGTATTAATGATGTAATAATGATGTATTAATGATGTAATACATTTTTGAATACTCAATATTCCAATGATTGCCACTATGTCTACACTATGTGATTATTGCATATAGGTGAGGATATCAGCAACAAATCATGAATGAATACTTTTCAGCAGTAATTGCAATTACTCTGATAAACAATCATTATATTATTTGTCTTTTTTTTTTTATATAATTTTTTTTTACGATTGTCATCTTTCTAATAACCTCTTGCATTACTGATATCGGTGCACCCGTCCAGCTAGTGGCACATGTTACCACTTTGCCCTCAGACGTACATAGTGGTGATCTTAGAGTAATGACAGCCACCCTGCTAAGGACTGGTCCTCCCACAGAGAATCTCTATGGCTCTGCCTGGTTCTGCCTCCACCACCCAGGCCTGCCACCCACATCACTCTGGAGAACAGCATTCACTAAACCAATGATTCTCCTGTCTGAAATGTTTTGGATTTCAGATTTGGATTTCCACTGTTGCACCTAGTGGGACATCAAACACGGACGTATCTCTTCTCCTGTCTCTAAGGGCTACGAGTCTGAGGTGATGATACTGTCGATGTCTAGGTCTCTACCAGAAACAAATTGCTCAATGTGATCGTATACCAACTCTGTAGCTTGTGGTGCATCTCTGTGTTGTTCTATGCAAGTGCTTGCATGTAGTGTACTGCATATATTTTTGCATGTTTCTGTGTGTCTTAAGTATCCACGGGATACCTATATTTATGTGGGGAGGGGTGTTGCGGATAATATGCATATATGCGTCTGTATGTGTGTGCTTGCTGGACTCATGCAGTGGAGGGGGGCCTGATTTAAGCTGGACTGGGGATGCCAGCTGGCCTGTCTTCTGGTTTGAGAGTAAACACATATTCCAACCCTAGCTCTGTAATCCACATGGGGTTATTTACAACTCCTCTTACAGGTGCAGTGTGCAAGGTGTCTATCTTCCCTTCTCACATACATCAACACATGACACGGTGCAAAGTGACATCTTGCCCCTACATTCCAAACATACCTCCTCTCTTTTTTCCCCGTTCTGCTGCTGCTGGTGTCCGTCCACCAGCCTGAGCCCACGGCAGCACCGCCTCCAGCCTGATTGCTTTTCCTACCTCCCACACGCGTGACAGGTGGCAGGGCCGCTGGGACCATTTAAAACTACTCGTGTGACGGGTACAGAGGACTCCCCTGACCTCTGCCCTTTGACCTCTGAGGCACCTGCACTGGCTGTACTGGAATAAGGTGGACCATGCCCTGTGTCAGGGAGTTCAATACTCTGCTCAACCAATGGGCAACCATATTGTATGTTGGTTTGTTTGGGATTTTTTTTGCTTGTAAAACTACATGTTCAATAGTCTCATTAAAGTACACATTCATGGGAAGACTCACAATGTTATTGAGGTGCAAGATTTTTTTTTCCGCTGATCACTTGTTATGGATTTCCCTCCCTGAACCCTTTAATGTATGTCAGAGAACTCTTACGCTCTGAAGAACAAGCCTGTGAGTCATTACACAGGAATCTGATGCTTCATTAAATTAATGATAACAACATCTACATGGAACATCCGTCCACTGTATGTGGCGTGGTGTAATTGCTATAGATGTTTTCCATTTGATTGCGGAACTTACCAACTCTATCATACCTTAATTAGAATCCACACTGATTAGCCCCCGCATAAGGGATGTGTGTGTGTGTGTGTGTGTGTGTTTGTGTGTGTGTGTGTGTGTGTATATATATGTATGTATGTGTGTGTGTGTTTGTGTGTGTGTGTGTGTGTGTGTGTGTGTATATATATGTATGTATGTGTGTGTGTGTTTGTGTGTGTGTGTGTGTGTGTGTGTGTGTGTGTGCACGTGCGCAGAGTCAAAATCCCACCTCTCCATTTCCTCTGAGAGGGGGTCCCCTGTGTGTGGGTGTAAAGTGAGTTTAGTGGGGATAAAGCCCTTTACTCTCCCCTCATTTCCTCCACAACTCCCTTAATCTTCACACAAACTGCTGTTGGAGAGTGACCTTTGGCCCTGGGCAGATTTCACGGATTAGGACAGCCCTTTATGTCCAGGCGGCCCTTTATGTCCCCACACCCCCTCTAATCCCGCACTTTCACTTAATGTTGAATAAGCACCCCCTGATTTATCTTTTAATTCCACTCCACACAGTGCGGTCCAACCTAACCTTTACCTTAGGCTTCCCAGGTTTGCTCCATCCCTAGACACAAACAGAATAAAGGAGGTAGAGAAGGGGATTAGGGGGAGGGAGAAGTTAAATGCTGTGTCTTCCCACTGTTGGCTATCCTTTGATGTGAACGGATTGCTTCCAGGGCTTGGAGAAAACCATTACACACTCTGTATTCATATAGCCTATTTGAACATTGGACTCCAGAGAGAAGGATTAGCTGAATTCTTGGAATTTCATGAAACGTTACAGTTATTTCACAGATTTTTCATATTATAAGAAAACAGCCACATACCTTTATGAATCATTTCAGGGCTGTGTGTGCTGTAAAGGCATGGGCAAAACATATGACATGCAGCCTATTCTAACAATAACCTCTCACATAACATATCAACAAAAATAAACCACAAAACATGAGGCCTGATAAATCAATTGCATGCAACAACAGCAGTATGAGTGGCAGAATTACTAACGGAGACTTGTATCCTGTCAATCAGAACAATACGACCAATGCTCGCCACAGTGGCCCCTCCCCAAGATATCCAAGACAATAGATGACACAACAGTTGGACAAGACTATGCAAAATATTTTGGATTTATGTCTGTGCTGTCAAAAAGGAAGCTGGTGATTTTGTTTTTGATCAATAAAGGTTTTGGATATTGTATTTGCATACCTTTCACACACTGAGGGGGATTAAAAAAATATATAACCTCAAAAGGAAATAACTTGAATCAATGTCTCCTGTCCAGAGAGGATACCATGTGACAACCAGTCAGTGGAGGCTGGTGGAGGTAGAAATCGGAGGATACACACGTGTTTGATACCATTCTTCATTCCATTCCATTTCAAGAGATGTTTATATTCTATGATTGCTAGTTTAAAGACATCCTCTATGATCATATCTGACATGTCTGAGATAATCAAGGTAAAAAGGTAACATATTTGAGGATGCTTGCCTGGTTTAAAACTCAACAAGGATGTGTGCTGGATAAGACAACACAAGCCAACACAATGCTAATGCTAGCTCATCTCAATGTTTGTCAAAACCCCAACATGTCACATCTATACCAAGGATTTTCCATCACTTTATTGGACAATAAAACATTAAGACGGTGAGAAAATGGGAGAAATCATGTCACTGTTTAACCTTTTGGCCACTGAATAGCCACTAATGTGCATTGTAGTTAGACATGGTATGACATTGAACTGTAAGCACTATCCATCAAATAGTGATAAGCAATGCTTACCTTACCGCACATGTGTTTCGAGTTTGAATTCAAAACAAACCTAATCCCGTCAAGTAAAACATAATAACTACCGCTGGATAACAACACAACAAAACAAAATACAAAACAGACTGGAACATCCATCCTGGCCACAAAAGATGAATGTGTTCTCCATCGCATAATCTAAAGTGAACTCTGCTATTCAAAAGTATGCTCTGGCAGGGGTCTGACGGTAAAAAATAAACCTAGGCTGAAACGTTGTCTGATTTTCCCATCAAAATAATGAAACTTGAGTATTCTCAGCTCTGATATGCCAAAGAGCATCCAGAGCTCAGGTCTGTCATGCTAACATCAAAGGCAGGAGTTCTACTGCACTGCTCGTGGCCCCGCTGCTCTTCCAAAGTTGCATTAAATAATTGCTTTCCCAGCATTCCACTGTCGTTTCTGCTGCTTTGTTTTCTTTTTTTTCCTCCATATGCTATCTCCCAAGAAAGAAATCATACTCACCATGAAGAGAGCTATTACCATGATTCAGAATTCATTAAACTGACAGTGGCTGGTTTCGACAAATCTAGAAGGACTGACATGCAAGTGCCACATGTTCGCCCTGCAACCTAAAACTCTCCCTAATGTCTGCCATCTTGAATGTTCTGTTGGAGGCACCAGAGGAGCTCACATATTTCAAAATTCAATGCATACACGGAGATACATGCTGGCCTTCCAATAGGGGGGGGAATGGAGTGTGATTTCATACACACAATTCATCTGGATTACAGGGAGGCCACGGCTTCCCTACTGCCTTTTTCATCTGGTTAGATTTGGATGTGTGACAGAACAAATCAAAGAAAATCACCCTGATTGGAGTTGTCATGGCGAGATGCATGGAAAGAATATCAATACTTCGAAAACTGAAGTTATTCAAAGTCTTTTTTTTTTTTTCTTTATGTTTTTTTCTTTTAATCTGCTCCTGATCGATACATTATTTTCATCCCTCTCATACGTTACAGAGGCTATAGGAGAGAGATTCTGTCGCTGGGAGATCATCATAGGTCCAAAAAAGATAATAAGCGCTGATGGCTCGACATTGGAGGTTAACAGAGTAACCTTGTCTCTTCTCCCATTCCTGATAGAGTGTCGTGATAAAACTGAGGAGTCTTTAAAATGTGCAGTATTTACTGTGAAGCCTGCCATAGATCAGGCATCTTAGTGCATGAGAGTGTGTGTGACTATATTTGCAGGCACATATTGTATGTACCCACATCTGGCAATATTTCTTTTCCCTTTTATTCAGATATCAGTATCTCTGTCTGTCGGCTTGCTTCCTGTCATTGTATGTGTTTTATCCCCTCAGTAGTAAAGTATTCAGTCTTTAAAGCATCTGCCAAGATATTGTTTCAGTTGGAGAAACATGATCTTAATGCTGTTTTGGCAATGCACTGCTACTGGTTGTGGAAAAAAAAGAAAAAGAAACAAGAATGACACACCCCTTTTTTCGACAGATAGATTGCTTTTTTTTGTGCACAACTTTCAAATGTATGTTTACGAACACTCCTACACTGTTTGGGATTCACACACATTTTTTAAAAATTGTTTTATTGTTGTGCTTAGAAACCACTGAATCTGACCTTTTCAAAAAAGCGCCTGTGTGAGCTTAGTGCATTTTGATTAGTGGCTAGATTATGAGCAAAGATCCTCATAACCCTGCACCCCTTTCTCCAATTGCATGGGAGCCAGACAGCAAATTAAACAAAAAACTTCCCATGTAAAGGGCAAATCCCAAAAAGTCTATCTCAGGAAATAGGAGTCGACTGGCTTTTGAGCAATGCTGCTGTCACCCTTTATGGCTTTTTAAGCTCATAAAACGTATATGCAGCTTGCACAAACATCCAGATATGTGTCATTCCAGAAGAAGCCAGGGAACAATGAGACACATTGTGGTTTGCAGACTTACTCCAGTTTACCACTGGGATAGGAGGCAGGACATGAATGTGGATACCGCACACAACAAATAGAAGTAAAGTGAGATGTTGGAATAAAGTTGTGGAAATGAAGAAACCTGATATTGTCTTGGAGAAACGGGATGCCAGTTTTCAAGAAAGCCAGGGATCTGGCAGCGGGTGGGCGGGATGCTCCATGTTGGTATGCTTCTGACTGTCCACACCTCCTCTGAAACTGTCTCGCTCATAAGCAACAGGCTTGTCATTTCTACGCTGAAGAAGGGGAGCGAGGGGTGTCACACATTGTCCCTCCCGAGATGGATTTCATTTGATTGACAGATGTTTGGCTTATACCTCGTCTGAACTGCAGATGATTGGAGTGATTGGAGAGAGAGAGAGAGAGAGAGAGAGAGAGAGAGAGAGAGAGAGAGAGAGAGAGGGCATAATAGAGTTAGGACATGGGTTTCCAGTTTTCCTGCCCTTGAGCTGATCCAGCAATGCCTTCTTAAAATGTTTAAGTTCACTGGCCAATACAACACTCTTCGTCAAAATGACTTAAACAATACCACATGCGCAGCTTCCGAGAAAGAGAAAAAAAAACTTCAACTTCAAGTCTACATCAGGTACCATTAAATAAAACAGTACTGACCACGGTTGCTCTTGTAAACTGTGCATGTCGAGGAGGGAGCATCCCTCGAACCACAAACATTGAGAGATAAATGAAGCGAGCCAAAGCTAGTCTCTCTCTTAGCATAGTGAGTTACAGCGAACGTGAGGGAATGCAGAAGTCCACAACACAAACGCACCACAAATTGGCAGTTCTGTCACTGCTGAGGTTCTGGTAGGCTTAGGGCTGCTCCATCCTTCCCTAACATAGGCAATGTGCTCTGAGTAGAATGTAACGGTTAACAGTAACTATTTCTCATGGAGAGTAACACATCTAACATAGTAACTATGGGTATTACAGCTGATCGGGACAGCGATCAACCAAAGTAGGACACAGATATTCTTTGGGAGTTAGGTCATTTTAGGATTCATTAGGATAAGGATCGCCGACTAGGAGTTGAAGACACCAGTTCGGGAAGGAGTCGCCCTGAGCTCGGAGATGCAGCACGCTGATCAGCACAGTTGTTCGTATCTGTCAATTGTGCAAAATATGCCTTAGGCACACACAATGGAATTTGGCACCGTGTGCAGAAAAGAAGAAAATAAAAAAAAAGGAAAATGCCACAGGATAAAATCAGTGACTGTGCCTGTTTTGACACATTAAATCAAACATGCCAAAGATCAGTGCCGAGAGCGGGCTTCCATTATCTGTGGGTTTCCCAGCGAGTGAATGTGACGTCCATCAGCATGGGATCAGGCTTTGGCAACAGGCAAGTCCCTGATTTACTGACACCCAGTCAGAGCTCTTGGCTGGGGGAGCTGGGAGAGGGTTAAACAGAGGGCCTCCGATTCATTTCAAGGGATTTGTATCCTTGTGTATGTTGTCAATGAACATCCACCCTATTATTACCCTGTTACTGTGTTATTACTTAAAAAACATCAAGATCTTAACAGACATATTGCAGCAGTCTTTGTTTGGATCTACAGGTCAGGGGGTGCCAGTAGAGAGGGGTAGGTTGTGTGGTGGTGGTGGTGGGGAAAGGGCAAATTAGAAACCGTCTCAAGTGCAGGCACTTATCCCAGTGGTCCAGGGAGGCCGTCCAACTATCTGTCTTTTCCACTTAGACACAGAGGGAGGGGCTAGACCTCTGCGACCTTGGACACACCTCCTCAGCCTGCACCACCCCCGCCCCCCCCCACCACCCCCGCCCCCCCCACCACACACACACACACACACACACACACACACACACACACACACACACACATGCTCAAGCCTCTCCCATACAGCTGGTCATACAGCTGGACATATAGGGAACGGTACTGTAAAAGCTGGCCATTCTACACCGTGGCACCCAGACGCAAGATAGTAAAATGTGGCGCTTGCAGTAAAACGTGTCTCACAGTAAAATTAAAAATAGATAGAGATGCACTGCGTTAAAACCGGGGTTCGGACTGCACGCCACTGTCTTCCGCTATTTCTGTGGGAAAAAAATAACTCTGTAATATTGTTCGTCACACAGCTTCACCGACAGAGTTACAAAATACGTGTCGGAACACAAACGGACACGTCTCAGACACACACTCCACATGCACATGTAGCCTTCCACATACTAGCAGCGAACAGTCGCCTGATGGCTAAATCACTCACACACATCCAGGAAGAGTTACCAATCCCAGAGATGAGGTGCATTAATGCCATCAATGTGCTGCGAGGAGGCGGGCCAGCAGGGCTTTCCAAATGAAAGTTTAACGACCCTGCAGTGGGCAGCAGAGTGAGTGAGATGATGAGTGTAATGTCAGAGACAGTTTGTTCCACATGGTTCCTATAAGGTTCCTGCATGCAGGTCCTGGATGAGGATGTGTGTTCTGAGTGCCCTTCCTGGTGGGATGGGACGGGAAGGGAGTGAGAGAGAGAGGGAGAGGGAGTTGTTTAGCCACAGCGCCCAGTCAAGTACATCTTGATCATCCTGTCAGTGATCAGCGTCAGCTCGTCTCCCTGAAGTGCACCGTTTGCCCAGGTCCATATTTCATTACCACCCTGTTAAATACATGGAGGAGTCACACGCACGTCAGGCCGCTCCTGCTGCTAGATCGCTCTGAAAGAGCAGTCACATGTCACAGGCTCCCTCTCACTGCCACGGGTCTGTTTAATCACATGGTAGACTGTTGGAGGAAACATACATATTCTAGGGTCCATAAAGGCTTCGGATAGATGAATAAATTAAGCATGCAATGTTTCCATGTATCTGTCAGCTGTATATGAGCCTTCTTACCGCAATAGTTTGATATGATAGTTTGCCAGTGACATTGCCAAGCAGTGATACTAATACTTATCCAGATGTATACAAGTTAATAGAACGTATTTGTGAACAGGAACACCGACGGCTGAAACCATTCATCCAGAGGTTTCTGGAGAAAGACAAAACAAGTCTCCTCTCCCTCGCCTATTGACTCGATGAAAAACAATATCAAGACACCATTCATTAAACAGCCTTGTAAAAGAGGCTTGTCTGACAAACAGGAAATTACATGTACATTTGTAACAGCATCTGGTAGCAGTAGAGACAGCAGGAACCCCCTTGGTGCTAAGAACACAGAGGCCTTGTACAAAAGGGGACCTTCCCATCAGCTCCAACATCACTGCTGCAACATGGGCTGGAGCTGCATATCCCCCGGCCTTGACCCAGTCATGTCTCTCACTAGATTCATTAGATATGCACCTCAGAGTCCGGCTCCATTCCATAATTAAGTGAATCATCTACTTGCGGACAGTCCTATATGCTTCCCAGGGCAGTTGTTAGTTCTTGGAAAAGCGCGTCTGACAAAATGAGATTTGCCCTCTGTACACAGATAGTGAGCCGAGCTCCTGACAGGTGTGCCGTGATTAGGAAGTTTCGGTGGCAAGCTCATTCTGCTCGGCCCTCCACAGTAAACACACTCATCAGCTCAGGGGCCGTCCCCGGAGAGAGAGCATGTTTGACGTTATTAATTGGCTTTTCTGTAGAGGAAGTCAAGTAGATGAAAAGGTTTATCAAGCTGAAATAATTAATTTTGCCCGAATTTCGCTGACAGTTCAGTTCTCTCAGAAAAAAAGGGCTAGTTTAATATTTTCACCTCCTCCACCTTCTCTCTATCCTGCCTTTGCCTTTTTTTTGTCAGAGTGGAGGAGACATATTAGTGGCTGAAATGTGCTGTTTTTAATAAAACACAATTAAAAGGAATTTAATTAACTTGAACCTGTATAAAGGGAAAAGGTTAGTTTTTATCTCACCCTTTACAAAGGGTAGAGATTAGAGGGCCACATTATGTGTCTAGTGCACCATACATTCTATTCCAATTAATTTGAAATTAGAGGGGAAATTATGTAGTTTCATAATAGCAGACTTTCACACAGTACTTTAATCACCTCCACTATCAACTGCTTCTGTGGTCTCATAATTGCTTTAATTAGCAGCTATTGAAAAAGATCCATGAGTTAAGCGGTAAAAGTTTGAGAGTACCTGAACTTAGACAATGACCATAGATGTGACCAATTGAGTAGAACTTGATAGACCGCTGGTGAACCCAGAGACACATGGGCATGAATACATAATGGAGCCAAAGTCACAGAGCTTGTCACCTTCCACTGGAAGTCATGCTGTTAGATTTTGGTATGACCATATGATTTTAGCAACACAGTCTCCTAATTAAACTGTGTACCTATACACGATAGTACACATTCCAAATTGCGTGTCCTGGTTGACACATTAGAGATTTAAGGCTGACACGTCAAAAACTGAAGACACGCTAGGTGAGGGTAATTGAATTTGCGTGATTACATCTTTATTCATTTCGAATTGCGTGGCGCTTAGGCGGTGTTAGGCATTAACTTTGAGTGGGTACGGTAAGGGTAAGTTGTCAGGGGAAGGCATTAGCAAACATTAGCATTAGCAACAACAATTAGCAAATATTGTTGTCCATAGCGCGATTCGAATCAGAGACGTGCAGGTTGCAAGGCAAGCTTTTCATGCCTCCACCAACAGCGATAGAGAGCAGAGCACTATCCTCCACAACCACAACACACATGACTATTGACCTGCCTCTCTAAATGCTGGACTGCAGTCATGCTAAAAATCAGTTCACTGTCACTTTCGAACTTAGTTACCATTCACTGTCACCTTGATTTTCGTAGACTCGGAACATACCTTCCCTTCTCAATGGTACAAAGGTTTGGGAAAAAGTTCAAGTTAAACATAGACGGGATTACAACGGTAGCCACATGCTGCTACCATCCAGCCACATGGCCTGAGCTCTGCATTAGCACTCTGTCTGTGGCTCCTCTCACTCCGCGCCAGCACCCTGAGCTTCTCTCATGTTTAATAAGAATGCCTTTCTCAAGCGGCCCCCGGGCTCCTCATGCATCTTACATCCATGCACAATATGGATGATATGAAAAGGGAGAATAATAGAGATAACTCCAGGGTTGAGTTGCAGCCTTTGAGACGGAGACACTTTCTGCTTCACTTCACATGTGGAGGCCATATTAAAACAAATTCTCACCACTGCTCCCTGGCCCTCAGCCGCACAGGGTCTTCAGGGTGCCGCGCATCAGCAACCCACAGCCACACACAATATTTACCATTCTCATCCGGAGCAACATTATTAGATGTGGTGCTTTGTGACCAATAACAAGGGTAAATGAGCACAGTGCCTCCAGATGACACAGATATTTTCTCCTCTGCCATTAATGCAGATGCCAATTACGGACGCCATTAAGAACTTATAGTTAATCCAGTCAATTGTTGTCTCTTTAAGTGGAGTGACACCGGTTTATATCTTGAGTCACTTTTGTACGTTGAGCACTTACACATAATTTATTCATGTTTTGGATGTTCACCGGCACTGGTCTGTGAGATGGAGCCCGGAAACCACAAATGACACTCCTGCTTTAATTAAGACTAATTATTTTCTTTGTGAGCATGCTAAAGAGAGGTAATTAAATCCACTGCCATCAACATTTCCCATAAGACAAAATTAAGAGCTGTTACACAGAGAGAGTGTTTAAGTGTCTTCTAATTCCTGCTGCACGATGAATCAAATAAAAACACTCACGTCAGCAATCAAATGTTATCAAGCAAGTGCAATTCTTCCTGTCTGTTGTCGGTGTCAAGCAAGTCAGTGTTTAGTCTGACTTATGGCCTGGGCCCATTTGACTCTGGGGATTTGGGGATGCCTCTGTGGTCACTCGGCTGGGGACCCCCCAGCCCCCCAGGGGATACCATCCCTGCCCAGTGTCCTATTCTCTATCCCCTCCACCCCTGGGGACCAGCCTTAATCACATCAGCCTGCTCTCTCAAGGCACATAATTAATCTAAATAGATTGGTCATTTTGAGGAACACAAAGGTAGGTTCTAGAACAGTTGGTGCTCTGACTGTCCTCATCTGCAACTTTCAATTTCCAGTGCAGTCTTGCACATCCCTTTAATACCTCCTCACCCCATTATTTGTATTTATTACCCCGCTGACAGAAATTCACTCTACCCCTCTCCACAGCATACAGACATACTCTATAGGGAAAAGGAAGAGGGTAACACGTAATATTAAGGTCTCCTTTGTAGAGGGTTTATAAATGTTTTTTAATTAGTTAATAAACCACTTATAACCAGTGCAATGGTTGCACAGTTGGAAAATTGCATTTGCTAGTTTTTACACCGGAGTTGTGTAATTATGGGTGCAATTGATCTTAATTAATGTACCCTGTCGATCTATGCCTCTATCCTACAATGATCACCATGACTACCCTCATCAGATATGATTGAAACTGAGACCCTCCACTTATTGATTAATTCCTGGTGTGGCAAGACCTCGTTGGACAACAGCGATAGCAGACATGTTTTCTCTTCATTGCTTTTCAATAGGAGCGCCACAAAATGTGCCCAAATATGACAGTGCAGGTTATCTAAGCCTCTCTGGTTACACTTTCATAACAATTGAAAACATGTTGAAAATTGAAAAATATGTCTCTACAGTCCAATGAGTGTCCTATCTTGTCCAAATGGTACACTGGCAATATGAAAGAGACATAATGCACAGGCACCACTGTGCTAAGAACCACAGGCTAAAGCAGTGATGGTCAAGGTCTGTAGGTTTGGATTTAACGGCTGCTACTGGGACACAACATACAGGTCACTCTGTCTGTTACATGATATACAGTAGGTTGTCTGGTTACAGCTCGGCATGACTAGAATTTAAACCATTTATAGGGCAGTACTCTTATTTTGAAGAGAAAAATAACGAACTGATAACTAAAATAACTATTTGGAAGGGCTTTAAAAAAAGAACGTCGCACATGGTTTGACAACCAAACTGTAGGCGTGGCCACCTCTCCCGTGTTGCTATCTTCACTCAGTGTTTGTCAGAGTGGAGGAGACATATTAGTGGCTGAAATGTGCTGTTTTTAATAAAACACAATTAAAAGGATTTAAATCTGTTGAAATCATCAAATAATACGTAACGGTCGATAGGCTCTGGCCAGCTGCTACCTTGAAAAAAAAAGAAAGATCACACAGCAACTGACTTCAAAGGAGATGCCACTAACTAGATACATAAGCTAGCTAGATAGCTAGCTATACGCTTGTCTTGATACTGTCATGACTAACATAGAGCAACCTAGCTAGCTCCACACCGGTGTGGCTTTGCCGTAAGTTTAAACACTCATAGTACACAGTTAGCTAGAGGGACCCATTTGCTGTATGCTGTGTGTGACCACTGGGGTCCTTTCCGTTCCGAATTGCTACACCCCCTTCCCTTACCCCCTCCTACCGAGTGAGCCCTTCAGTGACGTTTTGATTTGATCTGTGAGTGAACCCTACCTGAGCAAAGGGGATTTGAGCAAGGGATAACCCAACCTGCTGTTTGGGCGTGTTGAATGAATTGCCATGAATTGTGGGATACCCTTCGTGCCCAAGGGATGTTTTTTGTTGATTTGGTGAATGGGATATTTGGAGGAATAGAATTCTCCCTTCCCTTGTGCATTTATAAAGCATTAATAACTGACTCCTGATTGAAAGCTCCCTATTTAGCAACACCAAGTGAATATCGTATAATCTAAACTAATAAGTTATGACTGTTTGTAAATGGTTTATAATTGATTAATAAACTGGTTATAAGTGATGTATTAACTAATTATAAACCATTTATAAACCCATTACAAAGGGGACATTAATGTAAAGTGTTACCAATTATGGTATGAAAGTGTTTTATTTCTTAGAAACAGAATCATTTATTACGAATAGCAATGTCTTGTTCAAACATGCAAGTATGTGTCAGTGTGTTACAGTTTCATATTCAAACCAAGGGAAAACAAGGGAAAGTAAAACAGGTTAGTTCAGTTAACCTAATTGACAGTGTTAGGGAAGCTACTCTGAAAATGTATGTAACTAAATTATCAATTACTTAACAAGGGAAGAAGTTGAACTACACTAAAGCTACCCTTTAGAGAAATATTGCTTGTCAAACTAAAGCTGCTTTGAATAAGTAGATCACTTCAAAACGAAAACACTTCATCCAACACCCAACAGTCAGTCACTGACAGATGACCAGCCCAAGTATCGGAAAGCGTGTGAATGAAACGCTCTGAAATCACAGAGAGAGAAAAAAACTGGGGAGATACAATATGCACAGTGAGGAGACTGGAGGCAGTCGAGGAAGAAATAGTCGGGACATTTGAAGTTCAAGGGCTGGAATAATAGTTACAATTTGTAAAATGTAATGAGTAGTGACAGTAGATTTGAATTTAGTTTCACTACCACCACCACTACTGCAAAATGCAGTTAAACTGATAACAGTGGAACTGCTCCTCAACACTGCTAATTGAACAGCGACACATGAAAAGGAAAGGACAGAATGGGTTGAGCCGAGAGCAGACCTTACTTCATCCATCTGGGAACGGAGAGTCCCGCCCCCTGTCTGTCAGTCATGGAACTTAACCCTCCCTCCAGCCAGACACTCATAGATCCAGATCCCTTCTGCCTGTCAATCAAAGTCATCTGGTCTTCTTGGTTCTTTCAAGCTCTTGCTTTTAGACGGAAAAAAAGATCATCTGTGTAATACGCAAGCTGATGTCATTCCACTTGTTTCCCCCATTACATGCTGATCAAAGACACATTCATCTCTTCGACAATCACTTTACTTTAGTTACTTAACTTAATCGGCAATGCATTTCTCTCTAAATGAGTGTTGTACGCGTTTCTGTGTGTCATCATCACCGCCTCTCTATTTAAAGCTCAGCGTTCTGGGAATCCATCAGTAAGGCTTTAGTCCCGGTGAGCAGAGGCAGGGTCCAGCGGCGGCCGGATGGACAGTCTATGAATGTTTTTACCAGACCGCTCTGGCTCAGACCCTCAGGAGCGCGGTCTGTGTTGGTGGTATACTGCTTTCACAGTTATAAATTGCATTCTTTCTGCCTCTTTTACAAATTAGAAGCAGAGCCTTGGGCCAGGCTGGCTCTGAGGGGAGATGAGAGAGGGAGTGTTCGCATAATCTGTTGAAGAGCACGTTCTAGTGGTTTGAGAGAGCACAGCAGTGTGGGATCAACGGGAACAGACTGCCTCTCTGTCTCTGTCTGTCACCGGAGCGCCCTATCGCCTGCACCAGCAGGGCATTTCACAGCATCAACAAACAGGCACAGCAAAGGCAGCCTCTCCCTCCCTTGCCCTGGGTAAGAATACAATCTGCCTCCTGATTTAGAATAAAAACATACAGTTGAATGTGGAAATCGTTGTGAAATCAGTGTGTTTCTCTTAATTTGTGGTAAATTTGTGGTACCCTGATGAAATAACATGAGCTTTCTTCAGATTAAATCTGCATGCCAACTGGAAAAAAAACAAAACATCATCATCTCCTCCCTCTCTATGCCAAGAGAGCTATTACTCAAGGAGTAAGGAGTAAATTGTAGTGGCTGTCTGTAGTGCATTGCATTGATCGCCACGTTGTCATTTTCAAGCTGTCTCCGGTTTGGATATCCCATTGTGCAATTCTCCCATGCAGAAACACATGGTACATAATAAAACAATTCTCTATTTCTTTTATCAGGCGATATGCAAAATAAACTTTTACTCTATTAAAAACAAATGTATGATTTTTTTACATACAGAGACACTGTAATTGTACACCTGTATAAAGAGACCTTATGCTATTATTTGGAATATAAATCCGACAATATATCAAACAGTTGTGTGAGGTTTTTTGTGTGTATAATCTCAATATGTAGGTATGTTCCTCTACAACAACATCACAGTTTTAGCCCAGTCAAAGACCAGGGCCCCCCACAATACCACCCTAACAATGTGAACAAATCGCCTGAGTGTCTGTCTCCACACCAGGCCACCAGCATCCCCCATCTATCACGGGCTGGAAAGGGCAGCGTCCTGCCTACTGTCCCCCAACAACAGCTCCAGAGCTGGGCCTTCAACGCGCCGACCCCTGGGACTGCCACCAGCCAACCGACCCACTGGCCTGCTCAAAGGCACAATTAGAGGGATTTTGTTTTACTCAGAGTGCGCTTTGTGCTCTGTTGTTGGCTGCCACAGGAGGGGGACATCATCAGTCACATGCTGAATGGTCGATGGAGGATGGCTGACATGGAGGTTACTCTCTCAGGACCGAGCTCTCTGACCGCTCCCTGTGGAGCCTCAATGACCAGCTCTCCTGAGCCCTTCACACAAGGAGGTCTGTCATTTTATTAGGCCTCTCACATGTGGCATCCTCTCTGGGATAGACAGCCAGCCTGTCCACACAGATGTGAAGTGAAAACCACTTGACTCTACTTGTGCTTAGACGTTTGAGGGAGCTGAGCCGTTTGAAAAGGCAGACACGTTTCACAATGACTCAGAATGAGGATAGTTTGGTGTAAAAGAAAACAACTCACTTTCAGATTTATGCAATCCTCTATTCAAGGCAAGCTGAGAAACAAGTGATGGCCCAGATGATTCCAACATGGAACAGACACAAGGTACTTTATGTGGAGCTTCAGGATCATTTCATTAGGCTGTTAAAATACCATGTCCATGACCACACCAGACCTCCATTTTCATCCTCTTCAAAAATGATTTCATTGTCTGATATCTTCTGAGTAACTTCAGCAGTATATTTGTACCAAAAAATAATACAGTAAAAAGGGCAATTTATAGTAGTAAGACCAAAAGCAGAATTATGACATCTATTGATACTCTTCCCAGGAGTTCTGAAAGTGATCCATTAGTTGTATTATTTCTGTGAGAACGGGTGCCAACCCTGCAGTCTGTTCATGTTGCCTGCTGGATACCATGCTGAAAATAATGTGTCTGCTGTTGGGGCGTAGTGGTGACTGGTAAATACCACAATTCAAGCACTTCCACAAACCCTGTAGGCTGGCATTAACATGGGAAACATAATTGCCCTGTAATGTACAGTCAATATGCTTTCTAAAATAATTAGCCTCAGGCTAATTCCGAATGTGAAATGATCTCTTTAAAACCAACACTGTAAGTAAGACTACACATCACATGCTATATATTATCCAATAAGACACTGAACATGAAAATGACGGAACTTGGTTCATCATATAGAATGTTGACTACAGTCTTCATGGTTCCACAAACAGAGCTAAAATTGGCATGGTGGGAAATACAGGACAATTGTGTATCAGGACAATTGTCGGGTTTCTGCACTGATCAAAAATACTAAACATGCAGTGTCTGTATCTTGGAGGAAAGATGGAGTTTTAGACTGGGGGTGGGGGTAGAGGTGAGGGGCGGACAGTGACATTCACGCGGTTCGACATGGCGACATTGACACGGGCTGCGGAATATCCGCCCCGCCGCGGCCCACCGCCGATCCGCCAAGCTGTTATCACAGTCGTCCCCGTTTCCAGGTCGCAACCCTCAGCGGCGCCGGCATTATTGGGGCGCGGCTTGGTGCCATGGCGTGGCCCGGGTCTGCCATTGTCCGGGGGCGAAGCGTGGCTGCGAGGCGCTGAGCCGCCCTGGCAACCATCTGGCCTGCTTTGCCATGGCCCCGGCCGGGCATGCCTCGACATGTTAGCTCCCAACTAGTCACTGGGACAAAAACAGGGGCACTGGAGGACAAAACACACAAAAGAAGAAATGGGGCCGCTGGAGAAAGTGCTACAAAGAGAGAGAGAGGGAGAGAGAGAGATTTGGTGATGGGGCGAATTACACAGCATCATTAAGACAAGTCGTAGAGGAGGTCCAGACTGAGTCACTGTCTGTCTGTTGTCATTAAAGCTCATTGTGGCTACTTTACATTTTAGATATAGTACTCCTCTATGATCCAAGGATCATAACAAATATGGCTCAAACTGGATTTTAAAGTGAAGACAATATAACACCAGACATTTATTTTTTCAGAAAGGGCCTATAAATCAGTAGCATAACTTTTTTGTCAGCACATCAAAAGTAGTCTAAAATCTTAAATCACAATAAATGATATTTGAATAACGTCATCATTTGTTCCACAGATATTAAAGAGGGACGGCACTGACTGATTTACCCTTGATTTTCCTCCTTATTTTCAAAAAATGCAACTGAGAACAAGATTTGTTTCTTGGAGGCTTGGTTTGATGTACCATCCCAATCCCAACCTTCAGGTTTGTCAGCGAAGGGAGAGTAATCATCTGCAAATCTTGGTCTGTTCTCGGACTGGCTTGATTCAGACTGAACATGAAAAAGTTATATTTTTCACACTTTTTAGTTAATTTTGGGGCTAGAATTAATGTATATGGACTACTACCGATGCTATGTTGACCGTTTCCAACAGGAAAAGTAGTTTTTTTCCGCTTCAGATCCTGTTTAACATCACATTAAACATGCCAATCATATTAGATTATTATAGCTCTTTGATAAAATTATTAATTGTTTCATAGAGATTAGGGCTGTAGAGATTAATAGATTAATCAAACAGATGTTTATATATCAGACAATACGTTAAAGAGTTAGTAGCATGTAGCCAAGAAAGAGTGTTGTATCAAGGAAGCTCGGGTCAAGCAAGCCCTGTTGGAGATCTGTGGGATCAGGAATGGAAATTTGTACCTTTGATTTGGAGGCCATAATTTCATACTTCAAAGTACCACATTACTCTCCCACTCATTGTTTAAGCACCATGTTGGGTTTCTCGTACAGGAATGTTTGGAAAATCTGTGATCACCTACATTGTATGGTGAAAAATCTGGCAAAAAAACCTATTCAGTAGATTAATCAAATAATAGGAAAAGATGAATGAACAATTTTTTTTTAATCAATTGACAGCCTTAAATTGAGATTGTGTACAATCTGTCACAGCATTCAATGTGAACATTTCAATTGCCATGTTCTAAACACTCAAATGTTACTATTTCAGACGAATTTAAGGTAATATTGCTATTTTGTTTGTTATTTGTTATCCATGTCATGGAAGTCTTATTGTTCTTTGACTGGTTCTATACTCCACATCTATATTCAACCTCCATGTCTTCACATCATGATTATAATCTTTACCAATGCGTCCACAATGTCAGTGCGTTGCACCAATTATTATAATCACTGACATTGACCCGAGTGTCAACAAAGTCACAGTAGCAACAACACAAAGACAAACTGAATACTTTTTGCAAGTTGTGCAGACTTGACGTCTTTGTGGCTGAGATTTGCAGACATGTAGTCTTTGTGAGACAAAACTGGAGAGGGTGACAGGTTGGACAGGGAGGTCCCTTGGGGTGACAGTTGAAAGGTAAAGAGTACCGGTCCCTGTGAACAGTGGCCGGGGGAGACTGGCAGGCCGCTTCCCCACGCTATAAGACCTGGGCGGAGCGGGGCGGGGCACAATGCTGAATTACTCCCAGATACATCTTCCCTGTCCGACAAGCCGGCTTGTGTAGCCTTATCGCCGCTGGCCAGGGGGCCTCGGAGACAGTGACCCCCTCCTTTAGAGGAGACACCTTCATACCCCCAAACGTCTCCTTTAACATGCAAACACACCGCCTTTGTTTCCCAGGCTCCTGGTGCCCTTTAGCAGCACCGGTCCCCAGCTCCAGCCAGGAAACAGAGGCGACACGGGATGATGGAGCTCTGTTTGATGGAGCCATCCCCTTTACCCAGATTCATCAGCACACCTCTCATGTATGCTTGCTTTTCAGTATGTTTCGTAAAAAAACGTATGAAACTCTCTTATGTAGTGATACTGTATATTGTGTAATTGGAGGCATAATATATATGACAGTTGTAAAATCATTAGATTGTTCTACCCAAAGTGCTGTAATGTTTTGCGATGACTTTTTGTTTCTTTACAAATTTGAATTTGATTGTCTAGAATGACTTTTTACACCAAATGCCTACAATAAATAGTGCATAATGTGAACATTTCAACAGTCATCTCAACAGTTGTTTTCTTTTCTTACTAACCTTTATGTTTTAAAAGTCATGGTGAGGTTTTAATATAAGCCTTACATAGGTTTTTTACCTCACCTGCACAAGCCCTTTTTTCTTTCTTTAACTGTTTTGTAATTTCTCTGTGTGTGAATAAATACCGAACAAAATAACAAATGACATAATGTTAATTATGAACAGCTGACAACTGTTATTATGTGACAAGCTAAGAATAAACACGTGTTTCCAGCATGTCTTCTTGAGTTTAAAAATATTGCTAAATGGCCACGATAAACTGGGAGCGATCAAGGAATGAGACCACATGATGAAGAATGTTCAGTGAAGAGCCTGTTTTGGTCCAAACAAAGCACTTTCTAAAATCGTGTGTCAATGTCATATCTATTTTAATTTTTTTTGCACATGTTTGACAATATTACAAAACGTAGCATATGTACGTTTCTTTCAAAAATGACAGTGTAGCCGAATAGGGCAGCAATGCACAGAACTACACGCTTCACCCTTCATCTTCTTTGGTCCTGGTCTCCTCCCTTTATTTCTATGTGTGTTCAAAGACACTGTCTCGTTCATACTGTACACTATAAGCATGTGTGAAGAAGATCATAGTGTCAGGGGGGTATGGGTGGGATCTAAAGGAGTTGCACCATAGGGAAGGTGGGAAATAGGGCTTAAAGGGTGGGGGGTCATCCTCTCCGGTCTGGACCACACGGAAGTACAGACTCTCCCCACCACTGGGACAGATGGGAGAGAAGGGGATGTCAACCCAAATGGACAGCGCCATTCCCAAGGGCTGTGTAGACCCTGGGATCAAGCCCTCTTTATCTAGTGTGGCCCAGCCCGATCTCTTTTATTCACTTCCTGAGACGAGCCAGACCCTTTGAGACCCAGGGGTTGGCAACGAGGGCAGTTAAAAAGGAAAGGGGGACGACACAAAGATATGATGAATGTTGCAGATGAAAATGAAGGGAGTCGTGGCACGTTGCCAAGTCTCTTTCACCCCTGTGCGTTTTCAAAGAGCAGGGGGGCCTGAGGAAGGCAGAATTCACCATGACCACCAGCAGATGCTCCCCCCTCTCTTGCTTTTTCTCTCCCTTCGTCTTCTCGTCTCGCCTTCTTTCCTCCCTACAACCCTCAACTCCAACTTTTTCAACCAAAAGGACATACATGTATTGCTGAGTGTAACTGCAAAGCTAATGTGACCGTTAGCGTTTATTCCCTCCATCTGTCCTTTAATGGTATATGAAAAGGTATCTCTGTTTGAGTCCAGAAAAGCCTTTCAGAGTCTGGGTAGTTCTTGCTTTTTTTTTGTTTTTTGTATTGCAAATCTGATTTAATGCCATTGATCTGGTTTCGCTCCGGGGTTTGTTTTCATTTGAAGGGTCACAAGGAGCACATATGTACCGTTTTCACTCCAACAATAACACTTTAATTTTGCTTAAAGTGCTTTACCAAACAAAACAAAAAAAACATTTAAAAAAAATATGTTAACATTAACATAAGTTGCTCTATGCTGTTTTACCTGTGTAATAACTAGTAATGACTATAGTAACAACATTGTAATAGCATGTAGTTGCACTGTACTGCAATTAAGTAAAGGTCTTGTAGTTGTAGTTTGTTAATAAAATACATGTTAATTCTAGAGTAATTACAGCATTTCTACACAGGAGAGCATGTATAGAGTCTGTTTTCAATTGATATACAAAACACAAACATCATCACAATATTATAAGCAGTGATAATAACATTGAACTAGCATTCATATTGGGGTACCCATACAGATTGATTGATTACATAAGAAATAACAAAGAATTATTGGTAACATACTTTATAATAATATAAATATAATAACTTTCATTTATAAGCCCTTTATAAACCATTCATAAATAATTATTTCACTATTAACACATTATTATTCTAACAATTCTAAACAGTACAAAATGCTTAGTCAATGATTAGTAACTATATTCATAACTCTTTACAAATTATTTTCAGATGATTTGTTAAACATTTTAGAATGATTTTCTAACTGCTAATCATTTGTACAACATTAACACATGTTCATGGATGTTTAGATACACTTAGTTTTCTCGTTTAATGAATGATTTGCTAATAAACATTTACAAATACAACTTCAATGTTTACAATGTCTTATGTGTTACAAATAATTTCTAAATACAAGTATCAATCATGTATTAATCATGTGTAGATGTTTTCACAGTTCCTAATCTCAAGTTGCAACTAACATCAGCATTTATAGACATTAATAAGGTTTATAAGCCATTTTTGGTGCAACTTTTGATAATCAACCCACAAAAACATAAAAGAAATGACAATCATTTGTATTCATCATTTTAGCAATTTCAGTGAACAGTTTCAGTGAAATTCAAACATGTTATTAGCCAAAAGACAACTAGAATACTACTCTAGTTAGATAGCTAGGAGCCTAGCTACCCAGCTAGCTACATTAGGCTTTCAATGCTAGGCGAACGAGCTGCAATCCTCAATCACAAAGTTGTGTGCTTGATTCCAGTCAAAGGTTTGCATGAATGTTCCTCATAAACTGTAATTTCTAGCTATCTAGCCAACACAACTGAGCTGTCATGAAGTCAGTATTTTTTGTCAAAATAAAAGCCTGAAGGTTAACAGACTATTACAACTCATGTTACCTCCGTTTGCAGCTAGATACCATCGACCCACAGCCCTGTTTACCCTCTGAGCTCTGGAGAGCCAGCAGAATGTAGCAGCAGCTGGCAGTCCAACTGTACAATATATCTATTTTTGAACAAGCGCGGCTGCTGCCATTCAAGATTATAGAGGACAATGTTTGTTTTTTTATGAATATGGCCTCATTTCTATTACAGTATATTCCATTCACCCAGCTCAATGCACATTGATAGGTTTAGGCTATTACATACCCAACCAGGGAATGATACTAGAATGTGCCCAACCTATACCCATCATGAGGCTGCTACAACCTATACCCATCATGAGGCTGTTACAACCTATACCCATCATGAGGCTGTTACAACCTATACCCATCATGAGGCTGTTACAACCTATACCCATCATGAGGCTGCTACAACCTATACCCATCATGAGGCTGTTACAACCTATACCCATCATGAGGCTGCTACAACCTATACCCATCATGAGGCTGTTACAACCTATACCCATCATGAGGCTGTTACAACCTATACCCATCATGAGGCTGCTACAACCTATACCCATCATGAGGCTGCTACAACCTATACCCATCATGAGGCTGCTACAACCTATACCCATCATGAGGCTGCTACAACCTATACCCATCATGAGGCTGCTACAACCTATACCCATCATGAGGCTGTTACAACCTATACCCATCATGAGGCTGCTACAACCGAGCCTACACATTTGTTTCACAAAGTTTATACCGTCGGTGCACAGGAGGAGAGATACATTGAAGTAATCAATGTGACAGTGATGCATTCAATACCGCCTTTCACACGTCTGCCTGGATCTATCTGAACTGACCACCGCACAGAGAGCTCACTTTCAGAGCCACATACAGCATCATCACTCTGCCTGTTGTGTAACTCCGTCTCTCATCCACATGCTCTTCTCCTCCCACCTTTTACCTTTGCTTGGGAAATAGTTAAGAAACGGAGAACTAACGGGCGTAACCTACAGTTCCAATCAATGTTTACAATCACGGATACGGCAGGCAGTCACACCGGCGGGCCGTAGATCAATCAAACCGAGGGTTTGACTGGAATCGGACGAGTTGCGGTTGGATAGCCTAGCCAGCTAGCTAGCGTAAAACAACAGTCTTCTGTGGCTGATTCAGGTTGTTTTCCACATTTCGTTGTGTTATAGACTCAATTTAGCATCAATCCACACACAATACCCCAGAATGACAAAGCAAAAACACGTTTTTTGAAATTTCAGTACATTTATTAACATTTAAATCCAGAAATACCTCATGTACATAAATATTCAGACCCTTTGCTATGACACTCTTAAAATTAGCTAAAATGCAAAAATGTCATCAACAAGTCACTCAATAAGTTGAATTGAGTTCATCTTAATGCAAGGATAATAGTTCATGTAATTTTGGAATTAATATTGTTGTTTTTATAGGGTCTCTGATTTGCATAGGAATCAATTACACACTGTGTGGATCAGATTCTCATTACAAACTGAGCAAATGGAGAGGAACAAAACTGCTCAGGAATGCGACCCTGAGGCCTGGGGAGACTAACACAAATCTACAAAGTTGAATGGTGGAGAGGAAAAAGCACAGTCGATGGGACAACATCATCTGTCACTCTACAAAATTGGTCTATAACCAAGTGGCCAAAAAGAATCCCTTAATGGAAAATAATCTATCTCATATCCATAACTGTGTTTGCAACAATGAATTCAAGTGATACAGAAAAGAAAGTGGCTGGAAATGTGTTTATTTGGTTTTACTACAAAGCATTAAGTTTGGTGCAAATCCAGCACATGCAATGCAGTTTCCGCTCATCTCTCGTGTGAAGAATAGTGGTAGCTGCATCAAGTTATGGCTATGTTTGTCACTGGCAGGGACTGGGGAGTTTGTCAGAATCAAGAAAAAATTATTGAGTTGGTAGTGACATCCTAATCCACACAGTGTGTAATTTATTCCTATGCAAACCAGAGACCCTATAAAAACAAAGATATTCATTCCAAAATTACATAAACTATTTTCCTTGCATTAAGATGGACTCAATTCAGCTTACTGAGTGATTTGTTGATGGTGATTTTTGCATTTTAGGTAATTTTAAGAGTGTCATAGCAAAGGGTCTGAATACTTATGTACATGAGGTATTTCTGTATTTCAATTTTAATAGATTTACTGAAATTTCAAAAAACGTGTTTTTGCGTTGTCATTCTGGGGTATTGTGTGTGGATTGATGGCAATTTTTTGCATTTTGAAAATGTAATCCATTCTAAATTGGGTCTATAACACACATTTTCAACAAAATGTGGAAAAAGTGAAGGGGTCTGAATACTTTCCGAAAGCCCTGTATAAGAAGTACCCTAGACCGGCCCAAAAGGCTGCTGACAGCAGTAGTGTTGGCTAGCTAGCTAGTAGCTACCACAGCTGCCAAGAAACCTTCACACAGTTTTAAAGTTATGGTTTAACTACTAAGATATAACTTACGACTGTAGCTAGCTAGTTAGTTCGCCTTGTATTGAAACCAGGATATTGCTAGCATACATGCAACGCACTCTCTAGATGATTAATACATGATATATTAATGTATTTACAAATCATTTATAAAATATGAGGAAAACAGCACGCAGGAGGCTCGCCAACGTGATCGCGCTGCAGTATGACAGCAGAAGTGCTCAGAAGGACCGTCACTGGGCGGCCGGCCACCCTCGTCCCGTCCCGTCCCACCCTCGTCCCCGTCGCACCCTCGTCCCGTCCCGTCGCACCCTCGTCCCGTCCCACCCTCATTCCGTCCCACCCTCATCCCCGTCGCACCCTCGTCCCGTCGCACCCTCGTCCCGTCCCACCCTCATTCCGTCCCACCCTCGTCCCGTCGGCGAGCCGCTTTCTCCACACTGCCTAGCCTCCCTTCTTCCGACCGGCCGCACGACAGCTGCATGTTGACGGCAAGCTACTTTATTCAATGATTGTGTGTACAAGACAAATCAAAACATATCTAATTTTATTTGGAATATTTGACAGGCTTCTCACAGAGTGCAATTGTGACACAAGTAAATATAAAATAGGAATACAAAAAATAAAAAGGCAATACTAAATATTGTGCAATAGATGCATGCATATATTATTATTATTCTTTATTCAGGCAGGGGGGTCCTACTGTTACAAAGTCAATGTACACAATATGAACAATTAAATTACATGTACATGCATTGGATGATAGATCCTTTATCAAGGGTTTAAACTGACAGAGTGACACAAGAGAATCATTAATAATAATTTGTTTTGAAGGTCGTTCCATGTACTAAAGGCTGATTTAGCTAGTTCAGACGAAACACATGGACCTTTGTGGGTTAGCCAAGCTTGGGACCCGGTTTGGTACTCTGGAGAGCTTGTCTGCCATAAAAACAACAATGTAATGGGAGTTTTAAAATCCAATGATAAGCCCTTCTTGACATCAAAGGCTCCCAAACCACAGACTAAAAGACAATAGTGGGTGTGGAAAGTATCCCTAGAGATGAACCGCAGAGAGAGATGAACTGAGTCTAACGGTTTGAGGACGGTTTGTCACCATAGTCGAGGACAGGGAGGAGCGTCACCTGGACAATCCTCCTCCTATTCTCTAAAGTGAACAGGACTTATTTCTGTACAGAAAACTGAGTTTAACTCTCAAAATCTTGGTCAGTTTTTCATCAATTCAAATGCCCAGGTACTTATAAAAATGTAGTTTTGTCCTCTTTCAGCTCCAGTTTAAGATTAATAAGGTATTTCTGAATAGAATCAAAACAATGTTGAAGGTCAGTTATAGCCTGCTGAGCTGATGGGGCACAGCTAAAAGAGAACCAAAAAAATAAGATTTAAATGTGCATAAATTAGTACAGTACAGTTCAACACAGAAGCAGCATAGAATTACAGAGTAAAAATGATCGGAGACCTCTTTCAGGTAACGAGTGACCTAAATCTGGACACCCTCAGCCATTGCATCCCAGGTTGCAGGGTTCCTCTGAATTGTTACTATACACAAATAAATGACATTGAGTGACAGAATTCAGTATGCCATATCCCAGAATTGGTGTAGCCTATCACTGAAGCCCAATGTTTTCATAATCAGAGGCCTATTACAACTATTTCTAATGTGTTCCATCTTTTTTCATTTTGCTTGGGTCTCACATTGACTCAAGGGCTGCTCGCCGGTGGCAGCTGGGTAGTGGTAACACACCAGAGATACAAATCATGGCTAGGGTGGCAAGTCGGCTGCGGTAGCAAGGCGGCTGCGGTGGCTAGCCGGCTGCGGTGGCTGCGGTGGCTAGCCGGCTGCGGTGGCCACCGGCGGTAGGACATTGTAGGAGTGCAGGCTGAAAAAAGTGATCTGTTTTGGTGCTTGGTTAGGAAAAGGTGTCAGTAATGACATGTCACAATATATGTATCAAGGTCCACAAATGACTTTATAAACGTTTGTAAAGGGTGAATTGTTGCAATGTGTTTGGATTTGTTTAACAAGTAGTAATTTGTAAATGTTTATGAATATAGTTACTAATAATTCACTAGGCATTTAATAATATCTAAACATGTTAGAATAATATAGTTGTAATAGTTAATACAAGTTTCAATAAAACAATTTAAGTTTATTGATGGATTATAAAGGGATTATCAATTAATATTTTAATTTAATACCAAGTTGTTTTTTTTCAGTGTCAAACATACCCACATTACTTTGTGAAACCGCTTTCCAAATCTACATCATGGAGCTTCATATGTTCAAATCTACAGTCCATCATGGAGCTTCATATGTTCAAATCTACAGTCCATCATGGAGCTTCATATGTTCAAATCTACAGTACATCATGGAGCTTCATATGTTCAAATCTACAGTCCATCATGGAGCTTCATATGTTCAAATCTACAGTACATCATGGAGCTTCATATGTTCAATCCTATGATCATATGTTCATCCTACCGAAATAAACATGGACTGTTATTTGAATTCTTTCAGATAACTTTGACCATCTAAAACATTAATGATTCATTATGCATCTTTCTAAATGTGTAATCAGATAAAATGACAACTGTGTGAAAAAATACCAATAATTGAATGTAGATTAAAGTACTCAATACTTGTTGACATGGGTTTGAGAGAGAGTATTTCCCTTAGGTACCTTTAGTCAACGTGAATGGTCCAGTCCCACAGTCTGTCAATGGCTGTGTCTGACATCAGTGGCTGAGATTTTCAGGGCCAAGCTCAGAGTATATACATTTCAGGATTTAGTACCACTGTCACAAGCCTCTGGCTTTTCCTCTACTCTACAGCTGTTTCAGGCTCATCACTTTACTTTAGTTTGGTTTGTTTAGTTAACCTGCACATACAATACATACAAACACACGTACATTATATTGGAGACAACTACATTCAACAAAATTAAGCTTTTGCAAATCGCAAAAAAAAATAATTAATTCACCAGAAATTAACCCAAAACAAGTTATAGTTGGTAGGGAATATATATAAGAGTTTTCAGTATTTTTTTTCAAAGATGGTTCAATTGAAGGATTAGTTAAGTCGGCTAATATCTTCTGTGGATCATGTATTCATTCAGTGGAAACATTTGTCAAACGTAAATGAAACCATATATAGTGTTTAATTATGATATTAATAGCTGCCATTTACAAAGTAATCTTGTATTTCTGCAATTGATTGAAAAAGAAAGTTGTAACATACTTTACATACCTTTAAAGTACAAAAAAATAACTCAATAAAACCTTTCATCTCGTGCAGTCATCTTGATCCAATATCATTGCTCTGGCAGGCTATCCATCCAGACGACTGTCCGGTCCAGCATACTGCTTTTTATGGTAATATACCCTGAACATCATAAATCAAAGTTATTCAAATGCATAGAGTTATGTCAGTGTATTGTTGATATTGTACAATGCTCTCCGTCAGTGGGAGCCACAGGGCGGAGAGCAGTGTGGAGCCTCATGTAGAGAGCTTGTGTCTGGAGCCCTCAGAGCCGCAGAGGGGGCGCTGAAAAATTAAAGTATCAGCAGCATGGCTTTGTGTTTATAATTGCGTCTGACTTGAAGCACCTAGAATTTCAATGGGACCGAAGGTGTGTAAATAGACAAATAATTGTTTGAATAGCAGATAGAATAAGGACTAAAAGAGAGGGTATGGCATTGAGTGGGTATAACTCTACGTTTATAGTGAATAAAGACAGCAATCAGGCCAAGGATTTCCAAAGACTCCAAATATTAACATTCAAGATGTTGATGAGTATATGGTTAATGAAGACAAAGACTGAGACGACTCTAACTGCGTCTGTGACACATCTCATCCATCTGGTTCTGTATTGTTTTTTGCACAGTTTCCAGCACATACGCGCGCACACACACACACACACACACACACACACACACACACACACACACACACACACACACGCACACACACACACACACACACACACAGGAGGTAGGGGGGTGGTGTTGTAAACCCAGCAAACATTTTTGAGGAATTTGTCCTCTACCAAATAATTCTGTAAATTGAAACTACTCTATTGCAGTGCAGGCTGTCTTTATATATAAGGCATGTTATTGTTTGGGACAACTTTTCTGTATCAAGGAGGGAAGAAAAAAGCCCTCTTGGTAAGGGATATCCAGATAAAAAGGTGAAGCCGATAGGTGCAACTGGGAAAGAGAAGGCATTGCACTCCAAAATTTCATTTCCTGTGTTATATGGAGCAAATAATATCAGCTGGAAAAACCTGGCTAGCAGATAGGAGATTTCCCTTGTTACATTGATAACCATTTGTTCATTTCCTGACAACAACAAGAAAAAATGTACGAGTCTCCTTCGAAATGAAATAGGTTGATTTTTTTTTTTTTTTTTTTTTTTCCTTTTCTTGTTGTGTTCTCTGGCAGACTGAGTCTATTTCATCGCAATGTGCTGCTGGAATGATAATCAGTGCATCAGTTATTATAGGAGTATTTGCAGCGTACGCGGAGCTAGCCTGGCACAGGGTCTATGGCCGTATTCTCCCACTTTTGTGTCACTTGGCTTTCTCCGCAGGTCGGATTTGCATTTTAATGGAAGCAGTTTATAGACTTCTCGCCGGCATTCGTGGCACCACAAGTGGCATCATTAAGTGAACTAAGCCGGATTAGTGGCGATGGTGAGGTCAGATAACCCCATAACAGAACTGTGCCTTTCCAGCTGGATTAGAGAGGACGGGAGAGAGGGAGAGAAAGAGAGAAAGAGAGAAAGATAGAAAGAGAGAAATAAAGCAAGAGAGAGAGCACTGAGAGCATAAGAGAGAAAGCAAGAGAGAGAAAGAGAGAGAGAGAGAGAGAGAGGGAGGGAGGGAGAAAGATAGAAAGAGAGAAATAAAGCAAGAGAGAGAGCAGTGAGAGCAAGAGAGAGTAAAAGAGAGAGTAAGAGAGAGAGAGAGAGAGTAAGGTGCAGATGATTTGCAAGCAAAGTCCTACTTGAGACAGAGGGCTCCTCAACTGTTTTTCTTCCCTTTTCCCTTTTTCTCCCTTCAAGTGTGTCCTGTAGAGTTGTCAGGTGTGTCCTTTCTGTTCTAAAGGGTATAAAGTGGAGCTTGTTCTTAGTGTCGAGGGGGCATACATGCCTTACAGGATACTTGGGTAAGCATAGCATTTTAGGGCAGAAGAATAGCATAGCCTTTGATAATAGACAATAAATTATTAGTATTGCTCCTCAATTACTTCTAGTCACAGTGGAAGACCTAGGAGAGTTGTGTCTGTGTTGTATTTGGTAAGAGATAGGATAGAGATCCAACGATTAACAGATTCACAATGAACGTGAATACAGTTCCTGTAGATCACAGTTTTTACAAATATTTTACCATGTTAATATCTTCTCTTAAAATGTATATCTTGATGTGTTGCAGTAGATCTGAAATTAATGAAAACGTGTGCTGGTGTATTTGTCTATCTTCTCCCATGACTATGTTCATACTCCCAGGTACAATTCAAAAGTAAATCATCAAAGGTGTTACACTTGAAGCACCCAACTGAAATGTGTGTGTGTGTTTCTTTTATCCTGCAAAACTAGCACAAGGCAATCTTGTTTGAGATGTATTTTTGTGGTGGGTTGTAATTGGGGGTGTCAAAGCGAGAGCTTTACACTGGAGGTTGTGAGTGTGTGGCATGTTCATGAATTTAACACAGCATGCACGGCGGAGATGAGCAGGCTGTCAGTCAGGGAGTGCTGGCCTGTGGAGGTCACACACTGATGGGCGCAGGAATAAGAGATTATGCATTGTGAGATCAAACTGGGGAAAGTATATCCGTCTGCATACAGGGCCATGGCCCACAGATTAATCCCAATGCTGAATTAGAGGCTGACTTGGCACATTAAGAGTATCAGGCTGAGAGATGAAGAGGCTTTGTTTGCCGGATAGACGAGGCATCATGTTAAATAATGCCTCTACATTTGTAAATATGTTTGGACTCTGTTTCGCTGTGATCCATTGGCTGTGCTGCTTCCAACAAAGGGACTTTGCCAGTGGGTTCTTGTCGTTTTCTCTGGTCTGTTTTTGTGATTTATACAAAGGCTTTGACGAATAGGTGAAAATAGTAAGTAAATGAAACACACTATGTTAATCTTTTAGCAATGTCTCCACATTTTAGAACTTTACATTTCAACAAATATTATTTGCGCCAAATCCCATAAAATGGAATTAAGCAAAAGCATAAAAAATAGATTAAAATCAATAAAAAAAAAATCACTTCAATGTTTGATTAATGATCTAAGCTAACATAATAAATTAAAGTTGAAAAGTTTCCATAGATATTTACCCCATTTCTAACTCATTTAAAATCCTTGGCTATTTCCCATTATGTTGATATGGGTATGATTCCAAACTCTCCGCTAATTGTATGTGGTTTAGAAGCCATTTTCTGTTAGAGTGCACAAATCCATTATATTCTCACCCCTTAAAGCTTATAATGTGATTGAATTAATGCACAATCTACAACATGTGGTCTGAGGCTCCCAACATTGATTGATCATCTTATTTCTGGTGCTCAACCATTTTGCCTGTGTTTATCGATACCATTACTGGTCCTGTATTAAATATGGCTTCTCTAATGAACCTCTTACCTTTGTCACCGTCTGACGAGGTGAGGGCAGGGTGGGGGGGGGGAGAGGTGGGGGGGCAGCGTGGGCGGCTGATGGCCTTCTAAGGGGTGATATAGATAAACAGTGACACCTCATAGTGTGCGGATGTTGTACGCAGATGGAAATAAAGGAGGCTCTATCAGCGGGAGGGGAGAGAGATCAGATTGGCGGCCCTGGCCTCCTCCGGAGTGTCATCTCGCACTAATAACCCTCTGGGCTGTCTGCCTCTCTCCCTCCCTTCCCCTCCCTCTGTTCCCCTCTCTCTCCCCCTCCCTCCCTCCCTCAGCCTGATCTCCCTGCCTCCTCCATCTCCGTCTCATTAGCCCTTATCTCAGGGTCCGCGTTCATCAGGTTTATCTTTCTAATGATGTTGCTACTCACCTTTAAAGAAGCCGATAGTAAAAGCAGGGTTCGTTTCCCTTGTGAGTGTAGGCATCCTGTCCCTCCATTCATCCCCCCCCACCCCCACCCCCACCCCACCCCCCCACCCGCTTTTCCAATGCAAAAATGGCACCTTTGTATCTGGGAGGCCTTTGAGTGTGTGTGTGTGGGGGGGGGGGGGGGGGGGGGGGTTGCACACCGCCAGGCTCGGAGATAAAAATCCCCAGGCTCCTCTTCATTTCTGCACATTGAGAGAGGAGGGCCCCGCAGGACCCCCAGGACCCCCACCTCCCCTAAACACACACACAGAGACACCACCCTTCCCCGCACCCCGGTGTTCTTATCACCTCTGTTCTGTACCCAGGGCTGGCGTTACCGTCTCAGCTCCATCTAGCCCCGGTGGGACCCCAGACGCATTTATACATGCACACAAAGAGAGCAATGAGCACATTTTGATTGTCAGTGTGTGTGCGGGTGTGTGTGTGTGTGTGTGTGTGTGTGTGTGCGGGTGTGTGTGTGTGTGTGTGTGTCAAAGCATGACTTGGCTTGACCTCTGTGATGCTGAAATCCATTTAATTTGCAGTTATCCACATTGGACTGTGTAAGTGTACGAGCGAGACTAGGATCATGTAAAAATCGAGACACATCAGTCCTTTGGTCGACCACAGACCATCTGTGGCTGCCCACCACCCATAGTCCCCCTCCAAAATGTCAGTCTGGAATGTCCCGGCTTTAAGAAATACACGCCAGACTGAAGACTCAAGTGTGATATACTGTACACTATCTAAGGGTAGTTCTGAAGGACATACTGGACTACATACATTGTTGCCTCTCCCACAGGGCCAACAGGGTCAGCCTACTTGGCCTACAGGGTCAGCCTACTTGGCCTACAGGGTCAGCCTACTTGGCCAACAGGGTCAGCCTACTTGGCCAACAGGGTCAGCCTACTTGGCCCTGCCCAATCGTGCCACAGGAGATTAATGGGTGACCCAGTGTCAGAGTTTGTCCTGTAAAACGTGCATGGCCCAACACACACACACACACACACACACACACACACACACACACACACACACACACACACACACACACACACACACACACACACACACCTCAAGTGTTATTGGGATCACCTGGGGGTAGCTAAACACGTGAGGGCAGGTGGGCCATGGTTGACATCATGTAAAGAACACTTCAACCCTCATAATGAGGTGGATTCCTCCGAGGTAATGCCTGTACAATGCTGTTTGTTGTTTACCCCAGTATTCCATAGCCATATAAATACTGGGACTATCTCTGAGCCTGAACTATTAATTTGCACATAACCAGTGAGCCTAGATAGCATTGCTACCTCATGACAGATGCTGTTTATATGGGATGTGCTGATTTTGGGTGCTGCTTCAACATGTAATCGTTTCCTTTCAGAATAATCTTTGTTCCTGCCGGTGTGGGATTTGTCCCTGTAGATTATGGACAACCAGGAGTTGTTTTCTTAATTTTGTGTAGTACAGTGTATTCGCCTAGCTGTAGGTGTGTGTGTGTGTGTGCGTGTGCGTGTGCGTGTGCGTGTGCGTGTGCGTGTGCGTGTGCGTGTGTGTGTGTGTGTGTGTGTGTGTGTGTGTGTGTGTGTGTGTGTGCGTGCGTGTGCGTGTGCGTGAGTGTGAGTGTTTGTGTGCTGCTCTTTTTGCAGCCAGGCACCAGGGCTGCTGTTAAGGGTTAAACGGCTGTGAATGGTGTTGACGGCAGCCACAGGGGGCGGGATAGAGGAGATAACCCTGGGTTTTAACCTGAACAGTGGAGGGCCGCCCTGCGCTGATGTAATGATTGGGTATCTGTGACACCGCTCGCACCAGGGCACATACAATATGGGGCTTTAATGAACCTAATCTCTGCCATCACTGCATCTCCATGGCAGAAAATTAATGAGCACAAGTTAAATGACCCTCTTTCATGGGAACAAAATTGGTTTTTCAAAGGATTAAGGGATTAAAGCGGTGTTAAATCCTTAAAGTGCTCCAAATACCCAAATATTCATTACGCAAGACACAAAAGGAGAAGACCACTAATAATGTCCCTTACCTTTGGATCATTTCTAGCAGAAGGCTCATGATCTTAAAAACCACTGGTCATCACATGGAGCCTCTCTCCCTCATTATCACAACCACATTTGCATGAGATAAGAACTGGAAACACAACAGGAGGAAATGCACGTATGAATGGGATGGTTTTCGATCACACACGCTGTCCCTGGGCTGGAGAGCCGTCCCTGAGAGTTGAAAGCTGTGCTGTTGTCAATCGCTACAATGAGGCTCCTATCTTCCCGATGCAAAGCCTAATGATTTCCTGATGCCAGAGGTACCGCGTGAGGTCTGGCTCCCATAGATATTTTCGGACTGAATAATAAATCAATAGCTGAGCACCGTCCCACCGAGCAGACAGACATGCTTTCCACAGGGT
>NC_139665.1:3367955-3557955 GCF_951799395.1 Argentina silus
GCGAATGAGAGCTGTGGTGCATCGGCCCTCCCTCTGATAACGATTTCAGCCTCCTTGACACCCTAATAGAATGCCTCTCCCCTCCGAGTGCAATTGAGCTGGGCACTGGAGCAAAAATCATTAGGTAAGCAAGATAATCAAAACCAAATCAGCCATTATCCCCCGCACATCTGTGTACTCTGTGCACTGACAAGCTACCGGTCTCTCAAGGATCCACTCACATTTTCTCCTTTCTCCCCCTAACACCTCCATATCTTCTCAGAGCTTGTCACATTCCCCTATATTAGTTTCCGTGCGTAAAAGAGATGCTGACTTTGCAGCCACTCAATCTAGGGATGAATATGACCCTCACAGGGACTGAGCTCTATCAGAGTCGTAGAACTATGTTATCTCCGCTATTAGGGAGCTTTAAACTGTGGCTGGGAGTGCGAAGACACTGGTGAAATTGGAAGATTATTGTGATTGATGGGTTCCTATTAGACCCTCTGTGTTATCTCTGCAGATGGGGGGAACAGGCACTGAGTTGTAACACAACAGATTACCTGAACCTCCAGTTTCCCCAAGGATGTTTAAATAAAACATAGAGTGCCTTTTACCAAGATGCTCATTTTCACTCCCGGGCCACTCAAACTATTTCACGTCAGGTGCGATTTGCCAACCCTCTCCACTCAATAAACTGACATAGGATTCATATTTTCCATTCATTTCCTTTAGGTAAGAAGTAGCCTATG
Organism: Argentina silus; assembly: GCF_951799395.1. NCBI lineage: Eukaryota > Metazoa > Chordata > Actinopteri > Argentiniformes > Argentinidae > Argentina > Argentina silus. The sequence goes on from NC_139665.1 coordinate 3,368,687, forward strand.
TATTCGAGGTTCTCTGAAATCACAGCTAACAGGACTAGGTCCAAAGAAGTGCTTGGCTTCTTCCACTGTCTGTGCACAGTGCCAAAATGATTGATTGTGACTAACAAACTGGGTGTCCGGTATTACCCAACAAATGACTTTGGCCCCTACTGGCAGACCTTGGCCAGACAGAAATCAATATTTCACCATTATAATCTATCAAAGAAGAGTTAAAGCTCCAGCTGTCTTGGCCGCCTTTTTGCAGTGTTCGAACATTAAATCTGACACTTGTAGTCCATGAGTAATCAATATATAGTGGTTCACAGATCATTTGTGGTCACCTCGTAGCCGGTGATGGATGCCTTGAGTAGCCGTGATTCATTTTGTCACCCCATTTAACCGGATTCTGTCGAGTTGTCCCTTGATTTCATTTAGAGGATCATTCTTCACACTTCAGAAGAGGCAGCAATGTGTGAGGAGGAACAGCCGAAAGGAAAGGAAGTGCACGGCTTTCAATTTCCCTATTTCAATAAGTCGGCTTCTAGAGATTCTGTGTCCCATAGAGTGTGAAAGTCCCATAGAGGCAGGACAAACATGCTTGAGAAGCCACTCACTGCATGACACACCGAATGCTGGAAGTGTGAAGTGACCTATGTGAACACATTTACCTTTGTACCCCCGACTCCCTTTAACCCAGAGAATGTTTTTTTTACTGGGGGGAAAATGTTATCTTACAGCACAAGAGGGTCTACGATGGCTTTAGGAGGGGATTGATTCTGCATTTCTAAGCACACAAATGTGAAATATGCAACACTACCGTAAAAAATCAGTTTTTCCTCCAGAATTGCTTGTGTTAATTAACGGAGCGGAGAGCCGTTTACAGGAAGCAGTCTTGTAAAATACGACTCCCCGTTAACCTGAAAGGGGTGAGAATGGCACAAAACAAGTGTGTTGTTGATGCAGAGGAGGCTTTTTTTTTTTTTTTTTTTTTGTCCCGGAGTGCCAGAGTGATTTTTTCATTGCTCATTTGCTTCAAGGACAGCCTCGCTCTCCTGGCCGCCTCCCTGTGTTGGACCAGGTCCCAGCAACACACTGCGTCTGCTCCGAGCTCACTGGCGCAGATACAACAAACAGCTGCTGGAGTTGTTGTCCTCCTTCAGCTCACCCCATATGCTGGCCCTCACCTGCTGCCGGGAGGATTATTAGGTACAACCCTTATTAAAAATGGATTTGTTTACCCTCCCGCGTGCACACACACACACACACACACACACACACACACACACACACACACACACACACACACACACACACACACACACAAACACACACACACACACACACACACACACACACACACACACACACTTCCCTAGAGGGAAGCTATGGTTTTGTGCTATACTGTGCTGTACAGTACAGTATCAATTGCCCTTTATGAAGGCTGTATGTATAGATGACCAACGGGAACAGTCGCATCACCAACACTGAAATAGTTTCACAGAATGCTCTTTCTGAAACATACAGATTACGGTTTCCAATCAACCACGTATTTATTTGACCAGAGGTGCAGTATCAGTGGAAGCTCTTAAAGAGGATCGCTTTTTCATCTCCTCTCACTGACCCTCATTTGCTGAAATGAGTTTACACAATGTCAGGAGTGAAACAGGACTGATAATGAGGTGTTTAGCTTCTTAAACAGTGATCAACAGCATGCCGTATCACTTCCTGCCTGTGTCACGCTTATGATAACAATAACCCAGCAAAACAAACACAAATATCCTTGAAACTCTGCACATTATCTGATATTTAAAAGGGTAGATGGGGGGGATGTGGGGTAATCCTATTTACAGAATGGCCCTAAATAGAGATTATTAATCTTAATTGCCTGTCGTAGTCGCAGCTAAAAAGAGGCAGGTAGCATTAATCTACATTAGCACTGCAGACAGTGCACAGTGGAGTTTATGTTGATTTATACTCATTTGGGCTGTGTTACAACAGTGATAATCGGAACCTTGAATAAAAGCTTGGGACTTAATCCACTCTGTATTAAGGGGAATATGAACTGATTATAAATTAACCCCCCCGCCCCGATTTCAGTTATGTTTATACTTGGAGTACATTGTTATCTTCTGGAGTTTTACCTATTTATTTAAACTTGACTGTTTCTTTGTTGCTGTGGTCATATGACATGGAGGAGGGCCGGGGTGTCATAGAAGGTGACCACCCCCTGTGCAGCCCAGCTCTCAGAGCCCTGTAAGCACAGCTATCAGCAGAGGTGCTATCTCTATGTGAACTGGAGCCTGGCGTACAGGGAGGGATGGAGAGATAAGGTCACACAGGCAAAATATTAATGTAATTAAACCTAATCCACTTACCTCAGGTCTTATCAGGCCCCGCTGAATTTGGGATTTACATAATTTACAGAACCAATGTCAAAGAGCAAACCTATCACCATGCAGAAATGGGCCCGGGGATCAACACGGAAGGCAAAGGCACAATGCCACACCACAGAGAGATGGGTGGGGCCACAGGAGGTGAGGGGTGGAGCAAATATTGCCATACGGACTCATTTGTGTATTGCTAATTAACCTTTGACTTCAAGTGTTACTAATATTGTACAGTGTAAGAAAATATGCCAAGCCAACATTAACAGAAGGGGACGTTCCATTGCCTCCCAGAGTTTGATAAGATTACATTTTACTTTTGTATACTGTTGGATACACTCCTATATTAGAGTCAGTCATTTCATCATTAATTTCATCTGTCAGATGCGCCGGTGCCTGAGGTGGTCTTGTTCCGGGAGTGTTAGACTACAGGTGAACAGTGACTGTGACTCAGTTGGAATGAGAATCAGGTTGCTACTGTTGCTACAGTAGAGCAGCAACACGGCCATTGACTGGTCGTGGGAGGTCTCTGGACTGGGCTGGCATTCCTCAGACAAGTGTCTAACATCTGCTCTGGCTTGCTCAACTAAACTGTCCAATGGATTAGGAAGGGAGGAACGTCTAAACATCCATTTAGAACCAAATGGTGTGACGTTGTGATCAACAATATTCAGTCAGGTGGGCGTTTTCATCCACATTTTCCCATCCGCACTAATATTAATAAAACACGTTTGCGTCTCAGTCTGATTGGGACTGTTTGACACTTTTATGTGAAACAATAATGTGATTAATTGCGACAACTAAATCAAGACAGCCAAGCAGTCAGTTTGACCACATCGCAGCCAAATTGATTAAGAAACATGTGCCAGTGGGTCTGGAGGGCATTTGTTCACACTCCAAAACAACATACACTGTATGTGCCAATTGATACTGTACTGTACAGCACAGTATAGCACAAAACCATAGCTTCCCTCTAGGGAAGTGTGTGTGTGTGTGTGTGTGTGTGTGTGTGTGTGTGTGTGTGTGTTTGAGTGAGCATACATGCATGTGTGAGCATACTGTATGTGTGTGTGTGTGTGTGTGTGTGTGTGTGTGTGTGTGTGTGTGTGTGTGTGTGTGTGTGTGTGTGTGTGTGTGTGTGTGTCTGTGTGTCTGTGTGTGCTTGCGTATGTGTGTGTGAGAGTACCCATCATATGAACTGTATTGTTACAGTAATTGCACAAGCTGGCAAGGGGCATGATGTGGGAAGAGAATCCCATGCACTGGGGGGCACAAGGCAGAAACACACAGTACAGTGGTCGTCTTGGATACATGGGGCTGGTGAAGAGACGGGCTCCACCAGTCCATGTCTAACAGGTGCACATTTCAGAGGCCTGTTCACAGTTGATCAGAGCGGTTGGTCCCGCTCCGCACCGCTCAGCCCCCAGGGTCCCCTTGCACACCCATGCCCACACACTGCCCCCATTGTTGCCCCCCAGAAAAACTGCAAACAGCTTGTGATTTACAGAGCTGTCTGGCGTTGCCTGCTGCATGAGGGATTCTAGCTAATGGAGTTTTCAGCTTTTGGATTTTCAGATCTAGGTCTGCCCAAATACAAAATACTGGGGGAGGGAGGGTGGGTTACAGTGAAGGGGGCTGGTCTGTCAAGAGAGCGTGAACTGTTGTTATAGTCGTGCGTGGCACACATTTAGGTTAGATCCAAACCAGCTTCCAATGAAAATGATGAAATGTGTTGCTGTTTTACTGTTGTCTAAGCAATTGATGACATTCCGCCTGCGTCGCCCTGCTGCACTTCCATCACTGCTGTGTGACTCTCACTCGCAGCAGCTGCCCCCAAATGCAGGTTTTGAGAAATCGACCATTTCACACCCCGTAAAGCATTTTGCCTCCAAGATATGTGGATGAAGTCTGTTCTGTCCCTTCAAAACACATAATCCATCTGACAACGCTGCAAATCTAACCTTATATGAGTCTCAGGCTCCACATAAAATTAGAATACAGGTACACAAATGTGCTCATTCCATTGAAGGCGTCATTAAATGGACTTGGCAGGGGACTGCCTGTACCACTGCTTGCAAAGTGTCACAGGATATGATATGCCTGTCCTATAAAGTGATATTCTAGGGGTACACTATTCGAAATGTATCTTCAGAAAGGAAATTGAATTAGAGAGTAAAAAACGATCTGCTCAGAGCAACTCTGAAACCTAGCGAAGTCAAACCCATAACAGCTCTCTCAGAGGAGTCTGCATTTACACAGTACTGTATATTGGTTTTACCCTCACACTCAGATGAGCAGTGTGTAATACTCCTAAACTATAAATGACAAACTGTTCAAGTGACTAATATGAGGAGGATTGAAGTGCTAACTGGAAAAAATATTCCCTTAATCCACTTTGATTTCTTTCAATGCCATAGCGTAAGCCTATTAGACCACATACTGTGACTCGAGGGGAACAACAATTAAAACAGACAGTTGGGTTCGAGGGGAACAGAGGTCCTCTTAGTGAGTGAGCACAGAATCGGACCATTCAGATGATGTGGAGTCAGACAATGTGGAGTCAGACAATGTGGAGTCAGACAATGCGACAACAAACTGAACATACCCCTTTCTGTTTCTTACCTGCATGGGTAGAAGACATGCAGTCGTGATATCGTGGTGAGTAGAAATAGTCAGAAATGGGTTGTGTAATGGAGGACTTTCAGGTTGCCTTCAGAGGATCCCAGCCTCTCTCTCCCCCTTTTAACCCAGCGGGAGGAGCTTGAGAGACAAGTGCAATCAAATGATAATGCAGAATTTGCAATAAAGAAATCATAGCGGGCGCTCTCCGCTTATAATTACACAGATACGGAGGGCCTGCTCCTCAGCGGCGGCTCAGAGGTGTTGTTCCTGTCCATATATATGAAGGTGTTATCTCTGCATAATGGCATCATTGCTTGTAAATTAATTTGGTGCTGTCAGCATCTCACCCCCCCTTATCAGTTAATGTGAACTTACAGTATAGGAGAGGGGAGAGAGATGAGGGGAGGGGAAGACATGCTGGAGGGAGAGAGGGGGAGAGAGAGAGGGAGGGAGAGAGAGAGGGGGGGGGAAGACATGCTGGAGGGAGAGAGGGGGAGAGAGAGAGGGGGGGGGAGAGAGAGAGAGGGGGGAGAGAGAGAGGGAGAGAGAGAGAGAGAGAGAGGGGGGGAGAGAGAGAGAGAGAGAGAGAGGGAGAGAGAGAGGGAGGGAGAGAGAGAGAGAGAGAGAGAGAGAGAGAGAGAGAGAGGTGAATGAGAGAGAGAGAGGAACGGAGGGGTCCCTGTGAGGTGTCAGAGGGGCTGGGAGGAGACTCCAGATGATAAGTGAATGTGGCCTGGCACTCGATTCATCATCCTGCTCGGCCCAATATCAAGGGTCCTTCAGTTATCAGCACTATTTGTCCCAGTGTCACAACCCCAGTATAAATCTTGTGTTGAGGGCTCTCGTTAAAGTGATCCCCCATTACGAGTGTAAGACCCCCACATGATCAGCCCCCCCGCCAACCCCTGACCTCTCAGTTGTTTCTAATTAACCCTTCACCCACTGCACGGAGGCTCAATTCCCTGAAGGTGATAACAACCCTAACCAGGATCCCACTGATGCTGAAGATCATGATGACAAATTAGGACAGACACTGATAAATTGTTGTGAACACAGGCTCGGCAGGGATTACATTTAGCATGGTCAAGGAGTCGTTGCGGAGTGGATTATATAGGATAATGAAAAGATATAAATGAGGGTTAATTAATTAGTATTCATTTTTTTTCACAAATCAATTGGAAAAAAAGTGAAATACAAATCAATATTACAGCGTATTTCCAAATCAGAACAAATACATCTTGTCGAATGTCAAAACAACTCGGGCCGACCCTCCGCACAAGCGTCTGTTTTGTTCGGAAATGACAAAGGCACAACACACTGACTGTTGGTCTCGTTGGCTCAAAGCCTCTGGTGCTTCGTTGTTCCAATAACATTTTCCTCTTTATGTGTAGTTGGAAAGTGGGAGCGAAACAAGTGTGGCCCCTCGATCCTGCAGAGCAAGGACAGATCAAGAAGTCGCTCTAACTACTTGTGACAAGTGGTGGAGCAGAGCTAAACATGTGCTGGTCAGCGGCTGAGCCACCGGAGGAGGAGGAGGCAACAGAGGGGAAATGACAGGTTTAAATGAATAGAGAAATGTGAGTAATAGGCCTATATCTCCCCCAGCCTCTCCAAGGAAACGCTAAATATATGCATGGACCTGATCTGATCCATATAACGTCTCCCTGCCCATGTCTATCCTGTTTAAAACATATTCAAGATCTCAGCCAAATCGATCTCAGTCAAGGTTCTTGGCACACAAAGCTAAAAGATAATTGCTCCTTACATTTGAACCGTGTACTTTATAATATATATATATATATATATATATATATATATATATATATATATATATATATATATATATATATATATATATATATATATATATATAATATACATGGTTCAAATGTAAGGAGCAATAGTCTTTTATCATTGTGGTGCTCATTGTATTCCTTGCTCTGCAGGAATATGTCATAAAAAATGCCCACAGAGGAAGTCCAATGTAATACTGAAAGTACGAACAGCTGAAATATATTCAGAGCCAAACATGCTTGGCAAAACACCAAAGAGAAAACAATACAGGCTTTTTACCAAGTGTAAAATAGAGAACAATAAGGCATGCATCATCCTTTGTGATCCACTCTGCAGGGCCATTACTGGCGGTGGTTACTGAGACAGCAATCCAAAAACATTAGGGGAAGGTAATGAGACCGCTTGCTGCACAGTTTGTGTTTGACTCTGATGCAGGATTTCAGCAGTGAGCAAATAAAGCAAAATGAATAATCCAGTCAAGCCATAAATGTGTAAAAACACTGCTGTTTGTTTAGGATGTTGAAACCTCCGTGCAGCGCCATTGCTCCAATGCTGAAGCGCTGGCCACCTTGCTCCCCCTAGTGCCCATGTTGGGCAACACCTCTCTTGCATATTTCGGCGGAGGGAAAAACAAAGCAGTTGAAAGAGTCTCATTTTCGGGAACAAAGGCGTAACGCAGCCTTTGAAATCCCACACACTATAACTCTGCCTTGTTTATCCTTGTGTGCTGCGGGTTTTCTGGACTGTCTTACTGTTTGTTCTTTCTGCTTTAAACCCTACACAAACCTGCCTCAGCTTAGGCCTGCTGGGCCTTCAGTTCTGAGGAATAGCAACACTAAATCAAGCTCTTTTGCCCTGCTGCCGTTTAGGCAGTTCACCACTGTCCAATACACCCCGCCCACCCCACCCCACCCCACCCCACCCCACCCCACCCCACCCCACCCCACACAAACACCCCATATTCATCCAGACAGACTACTGTGCGGCAGCCATGTGTGTATGCAAACTATGGTACTTAGCCTCTGTAAAGAAAATACATTCTACAGAGTAGCCATGTTCTGCCTGCCTGCACCTTTAATGCATGCTAATTGAATAAAGGAAGAGGAAACTGCACTCTTGAGATGGGTTACTCTCATTGGCTGGCAGCACGCAAGCCTTGCTTTGCTGAAACTGTCAGTATTAATCAAGTCTCATCTCTTAACACTGGCTGCAGTTATCAATGAGGGGCAGATTAATATTCTGGGCAAAACAGATGATAAATCATTTGTACATAATTAGTGCACAGCAAGGTTACAGCTGACATGAATTTTTATCTTAATTACAGGGGAAATTTGTTCCATTAATTTTATTTGGCTTGCACGAATGAGTCGACACCTAACAAAGTTAATCTTACACCTGTCACTGCAGCGGTGGAAAGGCTGTGTGTTTGCATGAGGGGAACGGCTTTTCTATATCAGAGACTGTTTTATATGATCACCTGAAGAACAGTTGGGACTGCCAGTATACTGTAGAATAAGTTATTTGGGGTTGTCTGTGAGTGAGTGTGTGTGTGTGTGTGTGTGTGTGTGTGTGTGTGTGTGTGTGTGTGTGTGTGTGTGTGTGTGTGTGTTCCTCAAATGGGGGGAAAAAACACAGCCACAGCTGCACAGACACTGTGGTACCTTGTACCTTGTATGAATGGTGAGTCATACAGCTGTGTTCTTAGTTTTCAATGGCAGAGTCATCACGTTGTCTGGAAATTATAACCTAGACTGGAGAACTGATGGATCGAATCAGACACTTTGCACTGGAGGGTTAAATTAGCTCTGTTTTATGGGAGACACCGAGCCTGACAGTTGTCGTTGAGTGTATTTTCCTTTTTGTGACAATGATGGTTCCTTATTGGTTCTCATAACATAAGGGAGGCCTGTAGTCCTCTGTCATGGACAGCTGCTTCACATAATAAGTACTCATGATTAAAAGGTAGGGACAATACTGAACCCCTGGAACTATTCAATCACATGACACATTTTACCTTAAAATAGTGTGGTTTGGACCCAACAATACAATAACATTGTAGCTCATAACAACAGCAATAACAACATAGCTCGATATATTAAATCATTATACTGACCTATACAAAAACAGGTAACAATGAAAAATGGATAAAATAATATTGACATCAATCAGTAAAATTGTTGCAGTAGTGTAAATGGTACGTACAATATTGTAGTTTATAGATTATAATTAAAGATTGTGTCATAATAACAACCACACAAGCACACCAGAGAACTGAAGACAAGTGAGCTGAATTAGATTCAGTGTTCACTGCAGCCGTTTAGGATACTCCAGGCCCTAATGGGGGAGCGATATTAAGCTGTGATAATTATCTGACCAACCCGTGACACCTCAGGTTACCCAAAGGCACAGCCAGAAAATGACTGATTTAAAAACAAAGGGGCCTAATCGAATTCACCTGCTTCTCCGTCATTCAAACTGGCAACTCAATTACCCACAGTGATTCATAGTCCATTATGGGATCACCCATTCTAATAGAATGTCTATCCTGCTGTAATACAGACATGTCCGCCATAGAACCATTTGTCAAGCACATAATTTCACCCGGAAACTGGTTTAACCCCAGTCTGCAGCTCGTCCCCTCCCGTGTCTCTTACTCTGACAAACATGAGATGGACTTATGATTGAGGGGTTGATGAGACACTCTAAAAGAAAGGACAAGAAGGATGTGTAGATCTTGTGTAGATTTGCACAATACAAAGTCAAATTCATATGCTGTAAAGATGGTCTTGTTGTCGCTGTCACCAATACTGTTGGTTTTGGTGATTATGAATATGAATTGTAAAACAAATGTTTTACATTTGTTTTACAATTTCACCTTGGACTCGAGGTTCAGAGAGGCTGTCAGCTACTGTGTGTTGGCAGCCTCCCTGAGCTGCTCTGTAAAGCAGGTGAAGGCAGGTGAAGGAGGCTCCCTGGGTAGGACAGGGGATTGGAGAACGTCCACTTTCTAGTTCTGCTTCATTGAGCAGGTGATGACCTCTGAGAGTGGGAGAGGACATCATTATGAAGCTGCCTCAGTAAAAAGGCACAGAAGGGCAGAGGACCATGGTAGCCAAAGGATTTCACATTTAGTGAAACACTATAACCACCGTATCCCAAATTGGGACAGAAGCTGCATTATTTAATATATTGTCGAGATTGTTTACATTGAATACAGTGTCTCATACCATACACAAGGCTTTCAAAATCGGCATTTAGTTCGAGCTTGAACCACGTTTAGATAACAGCGCTCTCCCGTGGTAAACATATGGAGGCATTGCAATATAGTTCATTTCTGAGCAAAATATAATTGTTGGACTGGAATGCCACCTGCTGGAGAGTCATTGCAAACACACTGCAATCCAAACAGAATCTTCATTGCTGTAAAAGCCACCCATAGCCACAAAGGGATTTACTACATGGTTATATTGTGAAATTTAAGTTATATTAAACTCATGAACTCTGTTTGATTTAATTTTAATTTATTTAACTGTAGTTTCTGAATTTCAAGAAACTCTTGTCAATTATATTGATACATAGGGCTCTTTTCAGTCGGCGCAAAACGGACGCAGTCCAAACGCAGGAGACGCAGTCCAAACGCAGGTACATCGGCAATTTGTGTCGGCGGTAACAGGTGAAAATACCACTGTCTCGCCTGCGCTCACGTGGGTGAAGCAGCGGTAAACAGAGGCGTGTTCAAGACAATATGCAAGTCAAGCGCCATCATGTGCGCTGAAAAATCTGGCCTTGAAAATAGCACTAATATTTCAGAGACAAGCCCTCCGCGTCCCCGACAGCACCCACGTTGCTAAGACTGCTTTTTAACACCGTTGAAATATAGCCCGTAGCGGTGATTGATAATGATGAATGCTGGGCAGCCTATCTGGGGTCAGTCAGTGATACCCCAGTATTGTGCCCACCCTGCCACAGCTAGCACCACGGCGGACGTGGCAGATGTATCCTCCATTACAGTTCAGCCATATCAGTCCCTGGTGCCTCCATTGCTCATTAATCTACCAGTCTGTTCAGGGGACAGGGGCACAGATGGCACTGAACTGGAGCTGCTTGCTCTTCAATAGGCCTGGCTAGTTGTCACCAATGGGGTGTGAAGTTGTTTAGAGCTGACCAGACCTGGTCCTGGAGAGCTCCAGATAAGGAGGCTCTCCGTCTCACCGTGGGCCTGCCTGGAAGCCCTGGAAGCCCTGGCAGCTCTAGTTAGACAGGCAGTAATCAGTAATTACAGACGCTGTACCGAAGGAACAGTTTCATCAATCAAACTGGATGAAAAGGGGAAAAAATAAACCTTTTTATGAGGGTCCATCTACATTTGTACAAATGTAACATTATTGCAAAATGAGCCAGACACTGAACAACAATAACATTTTCACTTTGTTGAGAATTCTGACATTCAATGATGTTGTCAAGTGTACAATGTTGACATTGGTACCAGCACAAAGTAGCATGTATCATTATATAGCCACTAATCATAACAAATTGGGATCAAATGCTTTCAGCACAATTAGGACTATTAACAGTCCTTTTTCTTGTCCCAGCTTTACATTGTTTTTTATTGTATATTCAAGGACATACATGTTTGCCAATCAGTTATTGTTCATGTAAAAAAGAGCCTGTGCTCCCTTGTCATGTTTTGAAACGATGAACTGTAGGAGGAGAAGCCATTGGTCGACGGGAGTGAGATGGCGGGATGCAACTTGGCATAACAGGTGCCCCACAGACGCATCAGCTATTCAGAGCGTGCGGAGCCCCTCCCCCTTCCCACCCACCCTCAGGAGCAGAGAGCAGCTGCAGCAGAAGCTCCAGCCCCAGATGTCTCTGGGAGGTATTAGTGGAGGGTCATGCTCTGGAATTTACAGCAAATCTCCCCCATCCTTCACTGCCACCATCATGTGCAGACCCCACAGGAGTTTGGCCCTGAGGGGGGGGGGGAAGCTTTTCAATGCAGCACCAAGTGCATGTGTGTACTAGCTATGTACTAACATTTGTATGTGATTAATTTTGACCTTACATGAGCTTACTGGGGAGTTATGTATTGGTACTGGTTCACTGTGGCTCTCTGTTTTTGCGTGTGTGGCTCGTGAAGAGCCTCCCCATCCATTCACCGTCAATTGAAATAAAACCTTGTAAACCTTAGCCCTGTTTGCTCTGTAAAGCCAGGTGGTCATCATGGAGGCCACCAAGGTGAGAGGTGAGGCAGTAGGCCATCTATTACTCTGCTGACGTGTTCTAGTTCCACTGCCAGGTGCACAGGCGGCTGTGTGACAGCCATGTGTAATGGATGGCATGTCACTAATCCCCTGCAGATGTCTTCACATATGGTTCTCCCACTGCCACACCGTTTCATTTTAGCCAGCGAATTAGGTGGTCATGGAACGGAAACGCAGACGCAACTGGTAATCTAAAGTGATGTACTCACTCACTCAGGTCTGTCTGTCTGTGCGTTCCGTGAGAAAAATCCACCAGTGGTTGCACTCTCGACATGCAGTCAACGTTATGGAATGTGTTCCGTACCGTATCGCTGTGTTTACTGAGGACAGCTAGAGGTTGGTTGAACAGCTGACACATGCAGCAGGAACATGGATACAGGGGCCAGGTCTGATGACAAGCACAGAGATGGTTAAAGGATGCAAATAGTTTAGTCATAAATCCATGTTTTATCATCCTGGTTGGCTTTCCTCTCGGTCTGGAGGTGAGGTACTTCAAGAATCATGCAAGCAGGCCCAGAGGACATTCCCTCTCCTGTCTGAACTTTCCAGAAGATCAACAGGGACAGGAACATTTTTATTCTGCAATGGACGATTGATGATGCTGCAAGCTGATGTATGTTTCACATTTGCAGTAAAATGAAATGAAATAAATAGAACAATATATGCTGTATAAAGGCTTTCTGCCCTGTTCTTTACTGTATTATCAGCATAGAAATGAATTTTCTGTCTTTTCTCAGTTTGCTGTTCAACCTTCTATGCATAAATATTTCCACTCACATCACAGAATTACTAAACAACTTTAATGGTGATAACAACCTTCATCGCAACATAAAATTGTCTGTTAGCAGACTTACAAAAGGGTTATCTGAGTAGTAACTTCTTCCCAGGCCTTTGGCACAGAGTATTTTGGGCCCCCATTTGCGTGTGCAAAAATTGGTAAAAGTCTGCCATCTTTACTTAATATTTTAATATTTCTAATAGACGCAATGATAAATAATCCAATGGGATTTTTGAATACTGTGTCTGGCGTTTCCATGATACGCAATGCACTTTGACTGTTAACAAAAACTGAATAGTTACAGTTTTCTCAAAACTATTGTTCATGCTGTAGAGTATAAGCAGGTGCAAGGTATTTTTTGCTCTGCTGAGCACTATTTGCTCAGTCAAATTGAGGCCCATTGGGCAGAAGTGTCTGGAAAGGAGATTATCTGAGTTGATAAATTGAGGGCTCTCTGCCACCAGGTGGTGCTCTTACCTTATTCTTATCAAAGGGCCACTATACAAGTGGCAGTTGCACCTCACCTATGCCACGTATTACAAGACCCAGTCAAAAAAGAGACTCACACTTGACTGTATGGTAATGAGCGTTTTACATTTTATTTTTGCTCTCTGCCCTGAATCTCCACATTGATACAACAATACACCCGAGCAATCATTAGAAAATCAGATGTGCCTTCTGGGAATGCCCCCCGTCTCTGGATTCTGGATTCAAATCACATCCTTTGTACCCTGCATCATTCTCCAGAGTGTTCTCTCAACCTTGCTGTGTGCCTGTTACCTCGGTGTCCACATCACTGAGGACTTGACATGGTCACACCACACCCTACATGGTCACACCACACCCTACAGTGTCACACCACACCCTACATGGTCACACCACACCCCACAGTGATCAAGACGGCGCGTCAGAGCCCGTTTTCCTCAGGTGGCTGAGGAAATTCAGCATGGTCCCCCAGATCCTCTCCGACTTCTACAAGGGGCACCTTAGAGAGTATCCTGTATAGCCGCCTGGCACAGCAGCTGCACCATCCTGGACCGTAAGGCTCTGCAGGATATCTACTCCGGGAGGTGCAAGAGGAAGGCCAGGAAGATCATCAAGGACCGCAGCCACCCCAGCCACGCCCTGTTCTCTCTTTTAACCCCCCACCCATCTGTCACAGCCTCAGCATGTGTTTGACATCTATAAATATAATACCCCCCCCCCCCCCCCCCAAAATGGACTTGCTGTGTCGGACATTAGTTGTTGTGTTTCTGCATGGGCGCATAATTCAAAAAGGCGACAGAGACAGAAAGGCAAACATCGGTGAGTCCACTCCTCTAGAACACCCGTGGCCAGCAACAACATGTTTGTATACAAACCGAGTGTCTCCCCTGACACTCCATTTTAGAAAGCACTTTTCAGGATCTAGGGATCTCCCTGATCGCTACCGATTAAACATAGTCATTACAACCATTAGAAAGCTTTTAGACAGCTTTGTTGTTACATATTGGATCTTAAACGTTTAAAAAATAAAATAATAATATCAATAATGCCAATGAAATTCCAACCAAAATATTGTGGGTTATCTAAATAATTCATATTGAATAATAATAATAATCTAATTCAAACATTTAATGAAATGTAGCCTATTTTTCCCTGAATGTGGCTTGTCTGAGGCTGAGGGAGAAATCAATAAGCAAGCCAAGAGTGCAGAGAAGGAGGTTCTTTCCTGCTCCAAACCACAGAATGGGTGAGACATCCACTGAAGCAGGATTATAGCTGACAGATAAGCATAACAGCAGGCTCCATTCAGTACACTGCTGTGGAATCGGAGCCTTGGAAAAGCATTGGGAAACTGCACGCTTGACTCCAGCACCTCTTTGATCCCATTTGCAGGATTATAAACAGATACAGGATCTACCAAGGCTGGGTTTTTATTTTATTTTATTTTTAATTTGTCATTCATTTAACATGGTTAAAATGTCAGATCCTCCACAACATTGAATGTGCATCACAGGGATGAAAAAGAGAGTAACCAGAGAGAGTTTAAAAGCAGAGAGAGTTTAAAAGCAGAGAGAGTTTAAAAGCACCAGGCACTAAGGTGAGACATAGGGTGAACCACACATTAAACACACGGCAATCAAGGATTCAAAGAACAACAAAGTGGTCACTACACCACTTTTTTTGGTAAACAGCTGAGAGATGAGGAGAAATGGAAGTACTCTCAAATTCATAGACGGAACTATTTATTTTTATAATCTTGAAGTTATAATCTTCAAGAATCAATGGCTAAATTTTATTTTGGAAGTCCAAATGTATGGACTAATCCCCGATTGCCACTTTGAGGTCTGGTTTCCTGGACACAGATTAAGCCTGGTCTCGGACTAAATAATATTTTCAATAGAAAATCTCCATTTAGTCTAGAATTAGGCTAAATCTGTGTCTGGGAAACCAGCCTTTACTTTAGTGTCTAACTAAAGACGAATGAGAAAATGTAACACGTTCACCAGTAAATCTATCCAACATGAATTTGAGCATCGATGTCCATGAACACACTGTCAGTAAGTAAATGTTTCCATTATTTGTGTATTATATAACATAACAATACACATACAGCTACAGTAATACTGTAGGCTTCAGGCAACTAGCCCCTTATGACACACCACATGGTAAAGTGTTTCTCTTTTACAGTCAAAGATCACACTGCACAGAGTAAACCAGTAAGTGAGTAGGATGCCGAGTGAAAAACATCCAGGAGCCTCGGGCCTTGTCAAGGCTAAAATGGCCAGAACATCTCAGAATTCATCATAGTACAGTATGTACCACACTGAGTCCGCAGCGCCGCGACCAGATAACACAGACACGTGAAGAAGAGGGAAACATGTGCATTTAGAAAAACCCTGAGCTGTAGAAACCGTTCCGTCCAACGGCGAATCTCCTCCTTGCCAAGGCTCCCTGCTCAGACGCACCCTCACAACGGTATGCACGCCGTTAGGACTGAAAGAGAACAGACTGTATGAGGGGCGTGATGCATGATATGTATCGACAGAAATGAAATGACATGATTTCGATATGTGCTTTATGATTCGTCTCGCTTAATTCAAGGGTAATTAAAAATGATACACTGTAATGTAGCATTTGCATAGTCAGTCAGTGTTCACGTCGTCTCCTTACGATAAATGAATACAGCATGTCGCCACCCCGTCCTTGTTTAATATATGTATGAGAACTTCATATGTATGGATTTCTTTTTTTTTTTTTTTTTTTTTCTTTTTTTTTATACACACAAACACTTTGCCTATACATAAAACTACACATAACACTCCGTGGTGATTGTAACGTCTCGTCCTGTTTCTTAGTTTATGTTTGTCTTTGTTTCATGTTATTCATTTATTGTTTCCTGTTCATTTTTGTGTTACTCACCTTGTCTCTCGTTTCAGACACTTCACCACCTGCCCTTTTGTGTTTCCCTGTGTGATTGTCTACCCCACCCTGCTTCACCTGTTCCTCATCATCCTTCCCTGTGTATTTAGTCTGTGTGTTCCCCTGTCTCCGTGCCAGTTCATCTTTGTACCTTCGTGTCATACGTCCCAGCATTTCCTAGTGATAAGTATTCCTGGTTTTTGATCTCTGAGTGTGTTTTTGACTTTGCCTTTTTGCCTTCCCCTTTTCGGATTATCTGCCTGCCTTTTTGAACTGCCTACCTGTGTACCAAACCCTGCCTTGCCTACCCCCTTCCTGGATTATCTGCCTACCCATTGACTGCCTACATGTGTACCATGGTGTCTATGTTTTGTATGTGTAATGTGTGTTATGAAAAAAAAATGTTATAAAATACAAAAAAAAGATTTTGCGTGGGCCTCAAGATAGAATGCAAGAGGGAGTGGATAACAATAGCAATTCATCAGGATGCTCAGCAACACTAAGGCATCATCTTGTGCAACCAAGGCCCACCGGGCAATCACAACTGTCCATTCAGTCAGACAGCACATGTGCAACCCAGCGTGGGTGGGCAGCCTCACCTGATTATCTACAGTTCAGTTAGCAGAGTTTAGAGTCATGTGACCCATGTTAACAGTCCTGTGCTAGACTAACAGAGTTTAAAGTTCTATGCTCCCTCTGGGTGTGAGGGAGAGGATAGCTTATCACGGGCTAAAAACAACCATCAAACACGACAGCCAATGTCCATTTTCCATGGTATCAGCAGGGTTGGAATTGTGTGTGTTTCCAGGGTGCTAGGAGCAACCCCCCCCCCCCTCTTGTCAAAATGATGAAAGACCTCCTCATACCAACAGCTTTTAAACAGGAGCAGCAATATCTGAAACCCTGAACTCATGAATAATAAAGTGCAGAGCCATCACAAGAGAACCTGTGGTGTTACACCAGAAAGTCTCCTCTTGGAGACATCCTAAAAGCTGCTGACACACAGTTCCATATTCCTCCACACAGTCAAGCTCAAGGTACTGTGTGACAACCGGGCTCATACATACAGCGCATGCATAACAGATGCTAGCTACTTCAGCACAGTTTTGCAGTTTCTTAACCCGACTGAAACACATGTACTGAGTTTAGACTGACAGCTCCTTTGTTGTGATTGCTGTGAGATCGGCGCTGAGGTTTAGAGCACGGGCACGTTTTACCTTGATGTCAGTTGCAGTGTACAAAAATCACTTCACTTCCACGAGGGCAAATTGCGATTGAGTTGCTGTTATTGCTTAAAGATGCAAGCTGTAATTGGTACATCGATGTTTGGACTTTTAAATTAACGATACATATAGTCAACTTATAAATGGTTCATGAGCTTACCCCATCAGAACCCAAACAATGCAATTATAAGCACACACTGTTTTACTACAAAGACATAGTTTTAACTATCGTTTTGATCTCATGGATGGTCAGCCTGTGCATCCATATCTCAGTCTGTTTACCCAAAAGGGTTAGGGAGGGAGCCCACCGTGTTGTTGGAATCACAGCTTGCACCTTTAAATTATGTCAGGAATAGGTTTTAGAGAGAGAAAGCTATTTTATTGAGGAATATAAACCACTTTTAGTACTCATTTGTTATCATGATATTTTAAAGTGTTTAATGATGTATTGGCACGACATCAATTTCTCTGTTGTCCCTCGGTCTGAGAGGGTGTCTCTGGTTTACAGCATGTGAAACCATAGCAAATAATTGTACTTTCCATCTAAATATTGTAGTGTACTGTCTATTCCATTGGAACCCTGAATGAACTGTAGCTTAACTCTAACAACACAGGAGGAAAAAAGTCAACTGCATGTCTTTCAATAGAAGACTCAAGAAGAGGCTCAGACATATGAAGGTCTCACATATTCTGTTGGAAGAATACAATCGTTTTACATTGTTCTTTATTGTTGTATTAACCAAGTAACAGACCATGGTAATTATTCACATTTATTCTAAGAGAAGTGAAATGGTTTTAAAGTGTTACAAACTGACCAAAAAAACACCATCGATTTAAACATATTTGAAACAGATCGACCCCAGGTGATACATTGCATCTTAGAAATATACACAGTGTATACTGTACACAATCTACTGTACAGTTGAAAACAGCACAACGAATGCACTTTTTGTAATCACATGGTGTCTTGTGTATATCAAAAATAAACTGAATAATCACTGTACTGATACAAAAGGTGACTGAGGATGAAACAGATGGAATACGGTATGTTTTTTGATACCAAGCACAATTCAAATAATGTGATAGAGTAGGCTTTCAAAAAAACATGCTATTGATAATCGAACAACAACTAAGGGGTTACAAATGTAACCCAGGTTCTCTGAAGTTCTCTGAAGACCCCTCACACTATGGAGACATGCACTCTTGTGTACCTTTCGTTGTAAATCACCCGTCCCAATAAAGGGACACAGCAAGTACGCCATTTCATCTAGCGAACCACTCTTCACAAGCTCAGTGCATTTGTAACCTTCAGTTCTTTTTCAGTCAACTCGGTTTGACCCCTGAACAGAGGATGTTCATACACTCCTGTTCGGAGAATAAAAGTGTGGGGAATGGAAAGGGAGCAGTACGGTAGCATTGCTGCAGTACGCTATGGAAATGACTTTAGGGATGAGCGCTGTGTCAGTGTTGCCAGGGGCGAATTGAGTGCATGGAGGATGGGCCGATAGCCGTGGCCAGGGCGAGTAACAGTGCGGTCTTATAAGACAGAAAACGCCACGAACAAACGGCGCTCACAGAGCATCCATTCCCAAAGTGACGTGTCTGTCACAATTGTTCGCTCGAGGACTCTCCCCATAGGTAAGCTCCGGAGACGGGGGGACGGGTCTCTCCATCATGCCGGTTCTGCTAGACACTGTGTGGAGATGAGCACTCCTCGTTGCCCGTGACGAGATGGACCCAGGTGGAGTGATGACACCCAACGCCGGAAGTCTCGCACGTGGAGGAGGCCAAGAAGAACGACCGCAATCGATGAAGCCATTAGACCCAAAAGTTTTGTATGGTACGAAACCCACGTACGTGGGCTGGAACACCCGTGTGTCTGGCTGGGGTGAGGGGTCCAGGGTAAGAACGAAGAAGGTCACCACTTGGCTGGGAATGGGCGAGCTTTTGGCAGGATTCATCAGCATGCCTAGGTTGAGCAGATGTGACAGCAGTACTGCTGTCTGCCTGCGCCTCGAGTCCGAGCATACGAGCCAATCAATGATATAAGTGAAAATCCAAATGTCTCTCACTAGAAGGGGGGAAATGGCAGCTTCGACACACTTCATAAATGCCCTTGGGGACAGGGACAGACCGAATGGCAGGTAGTTAGACATTAGTAACATACAAGTGGTCGAATCTCAGAAACTGTCTGTGTGTCTGACATGTGTCAGCAGGATAGATCAGCAGGATCATGCACGTGAGAGTAGTGACCCCAAGAAGCGGCAGGTCGCCTGCATGCCCATTGGGCTTGAGGTGGAGTTTCGTTTTGATTGCAAGAACTCTTAATACCTCTGGCTTGTGCCTTAGCAGGTTACGCAGAACGGAGGGAGTCCAGACCAGCGGCGTTGCCATCAAACTCCATGTTGGAGGCGCAACCAGACAGCTCACTAGCCTCGCTGTTGTCATCCTCCTCTTAATTCAACTCCTCGCAAGCTCCAGGTGAGCTTGGGCTTGAGGCGGGCTCAGCAATGGAGGAAGTGTCGAGGGGGCCCTCTCCAGAGGGTTAGGAGGCACTCAGCAGCAAGGACGCCCTGCACCTGACCCTCCCTCCGAATACCTCAGTGTCCAGCAGAGCGCATAGCATGCAGAAAGAGGTGCTGAAGGCGACGGTCCGTGCATGGATTAAACCAAGGCACGGTGGGCAGACTTTGAGAGAGTCTTGCTTCCACAAGCCACGTCCACATCCATTCGGGCAGAGCTCCTTGGAGCCCACCTTCTTGAGGTGATGTCTCTTGGATCTGGTTGATGGTAACCATGTTTTCTGTGGGAGAAACTAGAGTCACAGTGGTTATTGTGGAAGTTGACACACACACACACACACACACACACACACAACAGTCATGGCAGGGTCAACAACCGAAAGAGTAAAATCTCCCTAGAGAGAAAGCATTCACCCACACACCAAAATGGCATAGAAATTAGCCTGCTAGCTTAGAGAGTTAACAGATGCTCATGGAGGTGAAAAACGAAGGAACTTGGCTTACCAAATTCTTCGACAATTTTCTTTAGAATGTCGAGCTGAACCACAGGATTCCAGTAGAGACAAACTTAACGCCCTAGAAGAATCATAAGATTCTCAGGAGAACAGTTAAGTTAAGTTGTAGCTAGCTATAAGAATACGACTACAGTCAGCTTCAGACCGTCAGTGAAGAATGGAAAGGACGAAATGGCACGCTTGCTGGGTCCCTTTACTGGGATAGGTGATAGGCAGGGCAATCTCTTGCCAGCGTTATAGGACTGTACCAGACGTGATTGAATAGGGGTCTTCAGCAAAAGGTACACAAGAGTGCGTGTCCCATAGTGAGGGGTCGAACCAAGTTGACTGAATGAGAACTAAACGCAACACATAGAGGGGGAAGCTGTACAGATGGAGCCAAATAGATTGTGTGGAAATTCTCGTGGACAGTCGTACGTGGTCCTGCAGCGATACTCCCAACAGCCAGGAGGCGCTGGGAAGCTTCGCAGAGCCTGAACACACTTGAGATTGTTTAAAACTCCTCCTTACGTGACAAGGTGTACTTCTGTTTGCATCCACCAGAAGGTGCATGGATTAAAACTTTTATAACACAACATCAAACACACACAGAGTGATCAGAAAATCGAGACAGCTCGCACTTTACATAGCAGGTGAAAACATTGTACTATAGATAGTTTTTTTCCTTGCATTTGTTGCAAACATGCTGTTATTAATATTATTCTGTAGGCTATAATATACAAAACTATTTTTTTTTATATATATATGTAAACAACTTATATTTTCACTCTCTCACTACCCGTATCCAGCATGTAATTTGTAGTTGCCTACAGTAACTTGGTATTTTTAGCTTTATTTTCTCCCCTGTCCAGTGTATCATGTCTCATAGTTGGCTACAAATGAATCACTTTTATATAGGTGTCATATAATTCCTGTAGTGTTTGGGAATGCAAAACATGGGTTAAAAAAGCTCATTTATGAGGGACAAACACGCAAACACTAGAAATACTCTTAAGATGTTTTTTCCACTCTAGAAAAAGGTTTAAGGTCAAAGGTTTAAGGTCAATAATTAAAAGTGAGGATCACAGAACACAAAAGCAATATCATCCCCATTGTTTTCTTATTTTGTTTCATGGTTATTTTTACTATTATTATTATTATTATTGACATATGTAACGTTATGAATTATTCTCTATTTGCTTTATTATGAAGCACTTATTATAACTTATAATTGGATGACTAGAATGACACCAAACGAAGAATGACTCAACAGAAACAACAGAATGCTTTTCTCCATTGGTTTTATTTTGTAAAAAAAAATGCGGGTGTCATGAAATTAGGCTATGCAGATTAGAATAATACTGCATGAATTTTTCGACCAAAAACAATAAAACGAAGGACTCTTCAGATTTCAAAAGAGCCGGTTCCGCGCAAACAACCCATCACTTAGGCCACAGTGTCTGAACTAGCTACTGGCTAGTGAATTTCATGAATGAACCCGTGACCCCCACTCCTTGAGCCCACTCTCAACATTATCATCCCCCTCATCCACAATACTAAAAGAAAAGTTGGATACTGTAATAATCATTTGTATGTTTCTTTTTTTTTCTAGACGTTCAAGTGTCAAGCAGTACGTGCACTCATCTCTTGTTGCATTTGAATATCAACAGGCCGACCTAATCACCACCGATAGGGCAATAGCTTATTTCGATCTGGATGAAAAACGCTCAGAGCGAACATAAAATGCAACTCAATACAAGTCTCCAGTTTTGTTTCTGAGTGTAAACCTTTGGAGTTATGGTATCGCTGAAGTGCTTTTCACTTCTAATTCCATTTGACATCACTAAAATAATAAAATGGTTGTATTAATCCATGCATTTCAAATGTTTGTTTAGGCGATGCAGCTTTGGCGGAAATTGGAAAGGTTAAAATGGGAAAAGTCTTTAGTGGTGATAGTTGTTTATTGAACCTTTATTTAAGAAGACATTGGCAGCAGAAAATGGGAATGAGTGACGACCCAGGACCCAGGAAGTGCAGGCTTTATGCTAACCAGTGTGATCTACCAGAGCGCAGGTTGCTGTTGTTGGTTGAAATATTTAGGAGTTAAGCTAAGGAGGGACTTGTATATAAATGAGTAGCCTACCTACGGTATGACAGCTCCCTCTTTCGTCGACTTTCCCCAAATAATGGATCATGCAGTGACAGTAATAAATGAACCAAATCTGTGTCTGGGGGAAACGTGTGAAAAACCCTAATCAAATGTTCGTTCCTTACGATAGCCATTACGACTGGGCCTGTGTTGCCAGAAACAATGTCAGAACAGTTCCAAAGAGAACAACTCACATAAGCCAGAATATTACAGAAAAATGGACTGCCAAAATAGGAACTGAATGTTCAGGTTTGTGGGATATGCCTACAAACTTGATCATTGCATTAGTTTTAGAAAAGTGGCCCAAGCTTGACTTACTAGTGCCAACTAGTAACCAAGGTCAATGTGTGCACAAGGACAATTTGAGCCCGCCTCAATTTCACGAAGCACGCACGATTGCCCGCATCGTCACACACAATATATTTGGCTCCTTCTGTATCACTGAATGGAATATTGATATGTAAAAATCCTTTAAACCTCATTATTTGTCCATAATGCATTATGTACTTATGCAGATTGTAAGCCTTCATTCAGTATTCTGTAGTGTCCCATTTCTCTCTCACACACACACACACACACACACACACACACACACACACACATACACACACACATACACACACACACACACATACACACACACATACACACACACACACGGGGCTTACTCAACTCAATTAGTTGCCTACAACTAAAGCTTTGTCTTGGTCTACCATCTAAGACTTTGTCAAGAGCCCTCTGGGCAGATGCAGTCCTTGTAGAATACTGTATAACATTTTGATCCAAGATATACAAACAGCCTGTCTGTGTGTCTATATCACTCATCCTCTTTGGGTTGCTCAGGTAACGTTAAGGCATAGTCCTGAAAACATCCTCTGAAGGAGCCAATCAGGGACTCGGTCAGGTGCTGCTGGCTCTTCAGAGACAGGAAATGGCCCTCATCTGGGTAAATCTGCCTCAAAAACAAGGTCAGTCAGAATAGGCCTGTCTGCATTGTACTTTCAATCATTCAGTATCTACTCCTCCATCAGCTTAAATGAATAAGATGTGACAATTTCACTAGATTTTTTTTCCTGGAAGTGGGTTTCCACAAAACAAACAGAGCCGTAGTCTAAGTCTTGTGTCAATATTCACTATAAATGACTACAAAGCTTTTCATAAATGCAAAAATTAAAATGCAAAGTATGTGTAGATCACGGCTCATACCTGCATTGTGTAGTTAGCTCCAATCTTTATCAGGTGTCTAACTAACTCTGCTGAATGTTGAAAGTGGACATTTGCTGGGAAAGAAAAGACACAGATTGGTTTTAAGACTCATTAGATACACCACATTGTTGGTCATGATGTAAGCACAACCCTGTTTTACAAAAGGGTACCTACCGTCAGCCGTCCCGTGTATCAACAGCAGATTGTGTCCTTGCAGCACCTTCATATTTGACAGCACATTTGAGATCTGAAAAGCCAGATAAAGGAGAAGGTTGATCAAATGTTTGAACAGAAATCAGCATTCAAACCTAACCCTACAATTTGCAGAGAAGAACTTACTACTTCAAGTTTTTATAATACTAATTGGACAAAACCTTTCTAATGCCACAGAGGATGCCAAGTTTGTTATTGTGCTATTAATGGGTGATGTCCCTTTCCATCTCCTTTCCATCTCCTTTCCATCTCCTTTCCATCTCGTTTCTCTGAGGACTGTATAAGTGACGCTCTACTGATTACTTCGAGATCAAATTGTGCTACTTCCTTCTGCTAGCATCATTTAAAGCATACCCCCTTCTACAGGAGCTACAGAAATAGATCAAACTGGCCCACATATCAACAACCCACTTCCAGAAAAACACTTCCAATGTTTCCATGGTCATTTAACATGAGCTAGTGCTTCAAATTGGCTAGTGGTTAAACTGTTAAACACATACACGCACCGCACGCACGCACACGCACGCACACACACAAGCACGCACGCAGTCACGCACGCACGCACGCACTCACGCAGTCACACACACACACACACACACACACACACACACACACACACACACACACACACACACACACACACACACACAAACACACGTGCTAAATATCTTGCTGTTTTCCAATATGGTGTGACATTACGGTATGTTGAGAGAAAACTAGGAACTAGGGAGGGAAGCAGAATGTTAAGAGAACAACAACAGATGGGCCGTCGTAAACAACTTACTTGATATCTGTTGTCGTTCTTTGAAGGCAGGCCAAAGTGTCTCTCTGAAAACGCTGAAGCTGCAATACAGAGTAAACAAAAGACAAATGTTAAAAAGCAATCTCTTTTTCTCATCTTTCATGAACTAGATCATTACATTTTGAAGAAAACACATTGTTTGCCATTTGTTTCAGAAAATGTACTAACTCAAACACTACTTGTAGCAGCAAATTGTAGCAGTTCATACAAACATTCACTTACCATACATGGTCCAGTCAATCACTGGAGCCATAGCAACTGCACACTTTATCAATTTCTTTGTGGACTTCAGCAGCATTAATGTAATATAACCACCATAACCCTGTACAGGGAAAATTAAATAATGACTTATTGAACATACCCCCAGGAGTGTGACACATGATGATCAACAGAAGGAGAGAAGTGAACCTACCTTCCCGTAGATTCCAACTTGTGAGCGATCAATATATGGGAGTTTTGTTAAGTACCTGGAGCAACAAAAACAACAAAGTATTGACATGACTTCTGATTTGACTCAACTCTTTTTTTAAGTTAGGTTTCTTCTCATGCCATTTGGAGTCTCTCTCCTCACCTACACATTTAACTTTTACTTGTACATGATGCAACTTCTGTCACTTGTCTTAGTCACTTGTCTACAGCGTGCCAAAAAAAAAGAAGAAGAAGAAAATGGCACAAGGAAGGTTGCTATGGAAGTTCAAGGTTTGAGTGGGTGGTAGACTACATACTCCAATGCAGCGATATGGTGCTCGACATCCCCGGTGCCCAGCCTCTGGTCGACCTGCTGCGGACCTCTCTGGCCCTGGAAGCCTGCCCCTCCGCCGTCCACCCTCGCTACAATCACCTCATCTGAACTGACCAGAACCGAGTCCCAGCCCAGCTGAAACTCATCACTCACAGACTGACTGCCGGGACCACTGTCACTGCCGCAAACACAAAGACAGGTCAGGTTTAAGGGTAAGACACACTGTTCTAGCTGTCTTTCAATCTTTTCAAGTGCCAAGTAAAGAAAACTATGGGAACCATTGTCATGTCAGAAAAGAAGCGTTGATATGGAACAATGCTTACACGATCAAGAGAAGCCCATAGAGAAGAGATTCTGAGAAATCAAGTGGATAGGTCAGTTTCAAAGGGAGCTCTGTGAAAGAAGAAATGGGAATTAGAGAAGCTGATACGAGAGATGTTTCTAAGTAGAGATAAATAGAGATAAACAGATAGAGACATACGGGGGCATACAGAGAGGGCGAGAGAGAGAGAGAGAGAGAGAAAGGGGGGTGAGTCGAGAAAAGTGTAGAAGGGATAGTTCACCCAAATGACCAAATCACATATTTGGTTCCTTACCGTGAAATAAATAAAGGTCAGACTTCAATCAACAACCAATGGAAGTCAATGGACCCTACATTTGCATGTTTAAAATGTCACGCCAAAATCATCTGTCATTTAAATCAAGGAATGTAGTGTTTTCAGAGAATTTCAGATGATTTTGGCATGACATTTCAAACATGCTAATTTCCATTGTTTTTTCGGTTAAACCTGCTAACAATTAGCTGTCAGTTACTGTGCTCATATAAACAGAAATAATGTGTGAACTGAAGTCCGTCCTTGTCCTTATCCTTTCAGGGTAAGGCACCAACTATGTGATTTTGCAATTTGGGTGAACTATCCCTTTAAAAAGAAGCGTGTGGTTACCATAGTTTTCATTTGTGATGACCCTGATGTCTGTTTGAAGGACCTTTTTGCTCTCCAAGGCAGCCCTCAGAGGCATATTGTTCTCCAGGATGAAGTAGGCTGTGTGAGGAGAAAGTGTTGTTCTGAACATACTGTATGTTTACAACACACTGCACATTTACGGAAGACATTTAAATACTCATGGAAGCTGGAGTGATATTTGTGAAGGTTATTGAGGAAATAGAATGAGATACTGTACAAAGGCAGTTTTGGCTGCTGGACAGAAGCTGAAACTGAAAAAGCTAATGATATGGGTCATAAAGATCTACAAATAAATCCACAGATTGTAATAAGGCTTAAAGCAATACCGCATATTCATTTCTGCAGTAAAACCATTTAACTACTTTTCCACTAGCTTCCATCGAATTTGTTTTGGACTTACAAATTGCATCAATTGCATAATTTCAGTGTAATTAAACATTTTTAAGCCACAGATTCAGAATCAGTGAAAGCATCCAGGCATAAAAATCTATGACATTTGCATTAAAACCACTTCCCAGCTGCTTGTTTCAGCCAACCTTGGCAGACAATTTCATTGAGCAGCTGTTCGAAATTTCACACAATGATATGAAACCCAGCCAACAATTTCATCCCCAACATGAAAAGGACCATTGCAAATGACTGGAAATTGAACGGAACAGGAGGGTTTAAAATCAGTACTTACAGTTAACATTATCAAAACTCAGCAGCATTACAGATGGGGCACCAGGACCTGGGGAACCACACACACACACACACACACACCACAACATGTTTCTGGGCCAGAACCGTCTTAACAGAAGCTTTGATCTTTTAAAACGACTAAAACAAGAAACGTGATTAATCCATATGACCAGAACGCTATTCCACCATCCATTTAATATCATAACTTATAATTGCACCCAAAATATTTCCCTTTTGTGCATAAATGTCTGTGTATCACATTAGGCTGAAAACATAAATCTGTGTCTGAGCACACTGATCATATCATTTTAAAAGGTTGCTCAATTAACAATTACAGTATCTTAGGTTCCAGTGCTTAGTCACTACCCCTTCTTCTTCTTGAGCCAGGGTACTAGTTGGTGCTAGTGCTGTACATCATCTGTGAGGGAGGAAGACACAACAGACTCACCTTTACACTGCAGGATGACATGCTGGGCAGTGGGGCTGATGTCAGCGTCAAAGAATGTGCACTCCTCCTGATTGAGCTCACAGGTCAGACACTGGCGTGGAAACAGACCGACCGTAGAAACACTGCAAAAGGGAGCATGTTTAGTATTCATGCTAAACAAATATGTTATTATGACTAATTGTTATACTAATACTAGTGCATTCCAGTCATTCACAGTCATTGTCCAGCTGAAAGGGGCTAACAGGCAACCACTGCAATAGTGCTTTATTGAGAGGAATGTTTACAATATGATTTAGAATGGAATATAACATGTACTGTATATGACTTGCCTGTACAAGTGTCTCTTTTGTGGGGACTCTTCAGTACTGAGAAAATATCTGTTTTGGGTGAAAGCATTACAAATAAGAACAGCTAGTTGCATAATGGGAATAGGTTAGATGAGAGAACATAAAATAAAAATATTACTATCTATTAAAGCTCATATGAATACATAGACTGTCATAGAATACACTACTTTATAATCATACCACTACGGAGGGCTATCAAGATTCTTACATTTCATCAAACACTAAACGGAACTGGCACACTTACATGATATGATCCCTTTCATCGTAAGTTAAGATTCGGGTCACCTCCCAGTTGCCTGATGTTAAGTGACGAACTTCGCTTTGATCACTTCTGAACTGAGAGAAGAAAACAGATAATGATTTTCAAGAGAGAGAAAAAAAAGAAAAGGGGGTTTTGTCCTCAGCTGGAGTAGAGGTGCGATGCTACCTTAAATCATTAAACGATGCTCCTTTCTGAAGAAAAGAAACGGACAAAACATAAGACTGAAACAGCAAGAGAACTACATCAAGTTCAACCTTTCCCAGACATAAACCACTGCAACTAATAATTCATAAGAATCGGAAGTCAAGTATGAAGTTGCCTGGACACGATCTGCACTGGGTGACGAAATTCAAGCTGACTTTATTGTGATAGCCATTTTAAACAAACCCTGTGTCCCAACTCCACACATTTGTCCCTGATGTATTCACTTGTGCATTCCTCCACATTGATTTAAAATCATACAATTGGAGTAAGCATGGGCTCTGCTTTTCCACCCAGACAGGGGAGCCTCAAGCAGGGTGGAGCATTGGGGCCAAGTGAAAAAGCATCTCTGGTAGCAAATGTGTGTTTTTGAGTGACAGTGTAACAGCAGCACCCACCTGTTTAGTATACATGGCAACATGATTAAATACTCCTTGTCCCCCTTGCTTCACAGGCATGACCAGGAAAAACCTGCTGCCGTCCCTTGAAAATACCGGCACCTGGTTCTGAAGACATAACCACAATGCCGTCTTCCTTAGTATTACTGTGTAAAAGCCAGACACATGTAAGTGTGTAGCATGAATAAGATAAATAAGATGCTATCAGAGAGAATACATGAGCTGTGAATATAACATGGCGGAATATAACGTGTGCAGAAATTGAACATTTCACTCAGCATACCTGCTTGGTGAGCCAGAGTTCTGAGATCTCCTCATGTCTCTGAAATAAAAAACGTGAAATCAGGTCTGGTAGCCCACATAAAATATAAGAAATATGAAACACCACAATGTTATTCCTAAAAGGCTAATTCCTAAAAGGTTTCATAAATGATGGGCCACTTAGGCCACATTAAGCCACTTCACTCTCTCTCTGGCTGACGGCATAATATCAAGGCCACAGAGACCCTGCGTTGTTTCCACTCTCTCCCAAGCATTGCACGTAGGTGGAAACCAAGTGTGTATGTTTCATCAGTAGCTCCTGCGAATCAAGCAACAGCAACTGTGAACCCTCCCTGTTGTAGGTGTATGGATATATGTGCCCACCTGGATGCAGGCTCCTACGGTTGCATCACAAACGGTGAGGACTGAAGAATTCTGGGGCCGGTTGAGCCACCGCACCGCTACGTGTGTCTTACTGATCCACTTCACCATCGCCACATAGTGTTCCCTGGTTCACACACACACACACACACACACACACACACACACACACACACACACACAAAACATCCTTGCTCATGAAATATTTTTACTACTATAAATGGCACTTTGTCAGACATGCACTGTAATAATGAAAGAAAGAATGCATATATTCAACAAGTGATATAAAGCAGCCCTGCCATTGAGGTACAGAAGTAAAGGAATGGGCTATTATAATTATGTCAGATAAGCATTTCACCCTGCCTGTCCTCCTCACCTGAGTCTCATGTTCTGTGGTGGCACCAACTCCTGAGTGTGTGTGGGTCCATACAGGTTGACCACAAACAGCCCCACAGTGGGGTTGGCCTGGCCAGCCTGGGAGAGAGGACAGCCCAGTTGAGTTAGAAGCAATTATATTCTAAGAACGTAGATACATTCAAACAAAGCTACAAAATAACCTCTCTGGTCTAACTATCATCTTCATTTTGCCTGGACACTTGGATGAGTTATGGCCTATTAAACTGTCCTTCATATTTAGCTGATTATAGAAGAAATACTAGTTTTTAAAAAGCTCTCGAGGTAAAGACTGGACTGTCATCACATCACAATGAACATTGCAGGCTCCTTTATGGAAGCTAACATAGCTTTTGCTCCCTCCTGTAAAATCACAGCAGTGGTCTTATCAATTCATCTAATCATATATTCAGTTTCCCATTTCCCTTTTGTAGACAGCATGAATACTTTATTAGACAGAATGTTGTATAATACAAGACCATAATCCATAAGGCGTTTCCAACCAACCCTAATTACAGCATCGTCAACATAACTGAAAGCTACAGTTGTTGCAAAACACATAATATGTCATATTTTCCCAAGGAAAATTGCACTAGACGTCACATCTTGTATATTGCATGAAAAACCAAGGCTAAGTTTGCAGAGCTCCCAAAGCAGAAGCAGCAATGCAAAATGCTTGTAAATGTTTAAAGTCCTCTCCTACGGTACATTCAAACAGAGACTCACTAATGGGATAGATAAACTGAAGGACAATGACAGGCGGTCTACTCTTGTCTTACTGTACCTTGGGGTATGGGTACTGTAGTCCTTTGGGATATGGGCTGCCAGTGAACTGTGGGAGGACCATGTTGGGCACCAGGGTGTCATTAATCACCAGAAAGGCCAGCATCTCCCCATCAGGTGACCACCAGTGAGCGAGGTAAGACTGCAGGAGCTCCTCTGAACACAATGACAAGATAACCATCAGACATACTCTGAACTACAATAACCATCAGACATACTCTGAACTACAATAACCATCAGGCATACTCTGAACTACAATAACCATCAGGCATACTCTGAACTACAATAACCATCAGGCATACTCGGAACTACAATAACCATCAGGCATACTCGGAACTACAATAACCATCAGGCATACTCTGAACTACAATAACCATCAGACATACAAGATTAACAATTAACAAAATAACCATCAGACATACAAGATTAACAATTAACAAGATAACCATCAGACATACACTGAACTACAATCACCTTACTGCCTGTGTTTCACTACAAACACTATCAAAAATTTAAGAAAAACTAAAAACTAAGAAAATAAAAAAGAATGAGATCATGGGGTCTTTGGTTATATAACTACCATTTAGGAACAGGAAGCTAAATGAAAGTAGGTGCGGGCTAAAGTGTATCATTAGGGTATAATTATTGTGTGCAAATTTAGAATGACATTAACCCTTGCCCCTATCCTTGAGCTTGGCACAGTGCTAACCATTATGGGAGGAGAGCATTATCAGCATACTGCCAAGTAAAATAATGACTTTCCTTTATCTACATTTAATTAACTTTCCTAAAATGTCGAGTTAGTTCTCATCTTTTCAATTATTCTTTACAAATGGACAAATGCGGTTATAGCACTAATTTAGCATTTTATTCCATCTTTCCCCCCCGAATGCGAGAGCCATTCATCTGTGAAAATGTGATTTATTCCTTTTTTTGTCTGTACGTTATTTATCCCCCCTCTCTGGTATACATTTTCTGTGTGTCCTTGGACGAGCTTTGAACCTGAAAATTGGCATTCATACAGACCTTCATATAGCCAGTCAGCGATTCCATTAAAAATTACTCCTTCTATTCCCGAGGAGGTGATCCTGAGGGAATTGCTTTGTACTTGGGATTGGTAATAGATGTTGTTTTCAAAGATGTAGATCTGAAATGAGAAGAGTAAGGTGGGTATAATTCTATTGTTGTGGCGACAGCACCTACATCACCTCACCAGAGTGTCCACAAGCCAAGCTCATTGTAGAAGACTTGCAGTAGTGACTCTAAAACATTCATGACTTATTTCCATTTATGAACCAAAGCAAAATTATATGGTAGATAATTGTGTGTTGCTACTTGATTGTGTTTGACAGAGCCTTTCAGTCAGTTACAGTGATTAGACGTGGGCATTTTAGATGCAGTCTTTGATTTATCCTTTGTGCTTCAATAGGCTACAAGATTACTGACATACTTAGTTTTTGTACTTTTATCTCACAGGGGTTTATGTTGAACCGAACCCCACACAATTATACTCCCTGAGCACTGCCAACCCAAACTCCTGCACACACCACTGATGACTCACATCTTAAAGGTTCAGACAGGTATAAAAGCAATGTAGCCCCATCAAGCCACAATGTTAACACCAATCCGTTTCTCTCAGATGAGAGGGATGTGTGTTGGAGAGCGGGGGGTGGTGGTGGTGGTGGAGAGAGAGAGAGTGGGTGGGTGGGTGACGTCACAGAGGAGGGACACACTCACCAGCTGCTGTCCCTGTACTCCCCAGGCGGCATGCTGGAGCACTGCATTCTGGACCTCGGGTGGATTCAATTCCCACACCTCCCTAACACAAACACGCACGCACGCACGCACGCACGCGGGCAGACACACACACACGCACACGCACACGCACACGCACACGCACACAGATGTAGAACAAACACCATATGTTGCCTAATGCAGGATGCCGCAGACTGGCTGTATTGTAGGTGCAGAAATTTACCCCTCCTCCAAAATGTTGCATATGTATTTCAACACATAATGGATGCACATTTAAACATTTCAATCCACACATAAAGTGAGTACAGTCGATTCAGTCTCCTACCTTGTGTGGATGTTGTAAATGGTATATGATGCAGTGTATGAATATCTGTACACCTGAAATGATAAAGGATGTTCAAATAACACACTGACTAACACATCTATGTTATTTTACACTGACTTTACCTCACAGAAATAAGCTCCTCTAACTTTCCTCAAAAGACAATCATTAATCAATCACACAGTATAAAGTGTACTGCAGCATGCGCCTTATTTTGCAATTACAACCTAGCCTGTAAATGGAAGCAGTAGAGGCTGCAGCATAGTGTCAGGATTCAACAATGCAATGCCTGACATTACATGAAAACAGTTGTATTGTGTCAGTCTGGTCCCTAGGGTTTCCAGATGATTCAATGTTTCCAAACCTTGCTTTTAATCGACCCGTTCATAAACAAAGAGGAAATCAATGGCCGATCACCGATTGTGGCCTAACACTACAGAGAGTCGCACAAAGGATGTCTGAATGCCAGACAGAACCCAGGTGGTGCATGCAATGTCTTTTGTACAGTAGATTGTCTCCTTGGCCCTCGCTTGGCAGACTATAATCAAGGTCATGGGTGGTTATGTCTTGAATGCTGCCTCCTTAGCTTTCTGTTTGGATTTCATAAGAGTGATCTATATCCCATCATGTTTGGAGTTGCAGCTTTAAAGACGTTCAACTCTTCATATTCAATCAGCCAAAAACTGGTCATGACACAATACCAAATGTTTGTCTAAGTGACCCTCAGCAGCTCTGACAATAGAGAACAACAGTGTATAGATAGAGACCAGATTCATCAACTATAAACATACAGTATACCGTCAAACAAAACAACAACAAAAAGGAGCAATTATTATTTTTTATAACCTACCTGTTTAACATCATAAGCAAAAAGCACATATTTCATGTCTGGAGAGAGAGAATATTTTGCAACTTTGAAAGCAACCTAGGACAAAGAAAGACAAAGTCTGTATACACTTGAATTCATCATAAATCATATACAAAATGAAGAAATTAGATTAAGTGGTTGCTACCGTATCTTGTATTTGTGTATGAGTATAATTGTAGTGTAGTGTATGACAGGCACGTTACTGTACGACCATTCCTCTGTTGGCTAGCCTGATAAATATCTCCCTGTTTTCCCCCCAAATACTGAAATGGCCCAACCTTGCTACTGAAAGAGAAATCTGCTAATGCACCACACAAAACATGACCTATCAGAAGGCTCTAACAATTATCAAGAAGTAACAGGAGTCAAATAATGAGAATTTACTCATTTGTATGCAATACTGCACTCTCTTAAACAAACACAAATCAGTTGATGGAGAGCAGGGATGAATAACTGACAGTCCACTTACAAATGTGCTGTTTCTCAGTATTATGTCTGTTTCATTTGTGGCAAAGTTGAACTTGATGACATGGCCATCTCGGTTCCTGTACAAAACCTCGGAATCTGTAAGATGACAGGGGAGAACATTTTGTTATGGTCCATACGAGAAGCACACATCAGAGGGTACTTCATATCACTACTAAAGACCTAAAAAAGCGACATGCATTGACAAATATTATGCCTGTTATTCATCAAAGATATGCAGTAGAAACATGGACATATCAGTATTAATACAGATGAACTTGAAACAGTATCCAATATATCATTCTGAAATGACAGCCAGTGTGACCTGCACAGACAGTACAGCAATACATGACAATAATCCCAAGACAGTACAGCAACTGAGAGTAAAGAAACAATAAGTAATAATGAAGCTCAGAATACATACTGTACCCATCAGTATGGCTGATGTACAACCATCACACTCTGAGTAACAATACAAGTCAATAATGCCATTTAAATCAGTATAGCATTATCTTCTTTGACAGATGTTTTGCAGAGTGATCAGCTTGACCTGTGTTGACTAGTGAAGGATGTGTAGCTGTCATCTCCTGATCCTCATCGACAAGCAACACAGGGAGCTTAAAAGACGACTCCCCTGGTCCCACTACACCAGGCAGGGATTGTGAGCTCAGTTCATTTCCCTGCATTTCATTTCGAGACAGCCTCTTCTTATCTCTCCCAGGCATGGGCGCACCTTGCTGGCCTACGGCCACATTAAATGGCAATGTTGTCCTTGTGTTCTGCATTACGAATGTAACTTTCTTAAAAAAAAGGTGGTTCCCATTTCACCACTGCACCGGAGAGTTGCTTTAAGATTTCTGGAGAGTGTCATATTCATGTAGCGTCGCACCACATGAGAATTGTATCCATCATGTAAAAATGTCTTTCAACACAATCATGATGTACTTTTATGTCCTGACTCAGCGTGTGGTGCAGTATGCTGTTAGTTGCTGGAGGGGGTTGGTCAATGAGACTAACACGCTGCTGGGGGAGACGTGAGACAGTTCATTTGGATATAATAGAAGTAAGACCCTCATGGTGTTTCTTTATTTCTCAACCTATCTTTGGTTTTGAGCATCCAGTACTAGACCGGTATTAAGGCATTACACAATGAGCCATTAGGTCTATCTGGAGGTCTGTATGACTCTAACCTTTAAATGGCCTTTCATCTCGCTGCTTCTGCTCCTGCCTCTGTGCCATCATTAGGAATATGTATACTTCACTTCATTAAAACCATCCTACATCCTTAAGGCTAGTCAAGTATCTATAAATAGCTGTTCTCACTGACCTCCAACTACTAACCTTTCATCAGGGAGAACATCCCTATTTTAATGAGATAATATTACCTGCTGGTGTGGTATTAAATACAAATGTAACCAAAAATGGATGATATGACGGCCAAGTGAATTCTAATGTCATTGATGGAGGTTGTGTATGAACTAACAGATCACTTTTGGAGATATGGTAATAACACGTGACCATGGAGTATACCTGTGGTGAAATCCCTCTTTTTAAGTTGACCTAAGTTGCAATCTAAAGTCTTTGAATGACTGTATATTATTTATGTATTGGGCAAAATATGGACAAACTATTTTGACTTTATGAATGTATGGGACAATACAACTGGGATTGAGTGGTGAAGCCTGTTCTCCAGTCTAAGTAAATCAATTTAATCTTGTTTAAAGTCAGTGTGTTGCTGGTAGTTTTGCTGTATTTTGCTGTGGCTATCCTGCCTTCAGCTCTGGGACCAATTTCTGTTGAAAGCTATCTGTTTGAAGCCAATTGCTGCCAATCTCCAGTGGGACGGCCTGAAACTATTCTGCAAAGGATTTTAACTTCTGCTCACCTTGGACCAGGACATACACATTTGGGATTAAGTGGTGAAACCTGTCTGGTCGTTAACTGATCGTTAGGTGGGAGGGGCTGCTACCCTGCTAGTCATCAGCAATCACAGAATCTGCATTTCTATCGTGATGGTCATAGAGCGACAGCCTCCTGACACGAGGACGAAGGAGCCAATCTGTGGAGTCCATCGAGGAAGGCCTGAGAGGAAGGCCTAACTACTAAGTATTTTTATTTATTTGATTATTTTTGTATTGAGCGGTACCTACATCTTATATCGCCCACAAACCCTCTATCTCTATATCAGCAAATATCACAATGTGCTTTCTCCACATTCCTGTTATTTCATCCCTCAGGAGGACACATTGACGCTACACCTCCTCTCGCAACCATTCTAATCTAATCTACCCACCATGCTAAACTGACCACGACCTCACTGTCGTGGGAGGACTTTGGAACTGCCAGTCAGCGGTCCGGAAAGCAGAGGCTATCTCAGCTTACACCTGCTTCATGTCCCTCCACTTCCTTGCCCTCACAAAGACATGGATTACACCAGAACAGCTACTCCGGAAGCCCTCTCTGATGCCTACTCCTTTTCTTATTCCTCTAGACTCTCTGGTCGAGAGGGAGGCACAGGACTCCTCATCTCAGCTAAGTGGTCATAAAATGAATTCCAGGCTGTTTCTGTCACCTCCCCTGTCAAACTTCACATTGTCGTCTGGAGTACTTGACCTTCTCTCCTCCTTCGGCCTCACACTGTCCCACTCTCCTCCGACTCATAAAGCGGCCAATCAGCTCGACATTGTCTTCACCAGACCCTCTCATACCTCCTTGTAGAATAGGGCTCCGGGCAGCTCAGAGGAAATAGAGAAAAAACGGCCTCCCTGATGACCTAAAACCTTATCTCTCTCTCCTCCTCAACTATACCTCCTCTGCATCAGCTGCTAAAGCTTCTTACTACCATTCCAAAATTCAATCCTCTGTCTCTGACCCAAGGAAACTGTTCTCCACATTTTCCTCCCTCCTCAACCCACGTCCTCCCCCTCCTCCCTGTCTGTGGAT
Source organism: Argentina silus (assembly GCF_951799395.1). NCBI lineage: Eukaryota > Metazoa > Chordata > Actinopteri > Argentiniformes > Argentinidae > Argentina > Argentina silus. The sequence goes on from NC_139665.1 coordinate 3,405,737, forward strand.
GACTTTGTCACCTACTTTGAGAAGAAGGTTGATGACATTAGCAGCTCTTTCTCTCTCTCTCTTGCCAACACTGCTACCTCTCCTCCCAAACCCACTGCGCTACACTCGGTCTCTGGTTTATCAGCTCTTTCCCCCCTCTCCCCTGATGATATTCTAAAACTGGTCACATCCAAACGGGCAAACACCTGCCCTCTGGATCCTATCCCCTCCCCCTTTCTCCAATCCATCTCCAAAGACATCCTTCCGTTCCTTACCACCATCATCAATTATTCTCTATCCACAGGATCTGTCCCAGCTTCCTTTGAGACAGCCAGAGTCAAGCCTCTTCTCAAGAAACCAACTATTGACCCATCTGCTGTCCATAACTACAGACTGGTATCCCTTCTCTCCTTCTTATCTAAAACCCTTGAAGGTGCTGTCCTACCACTGCATCGCAGATAACATTCAACTTTCTCTCTTTCCCCCCTCCTGACATTACCGCTTGAATGTCAGCCCACCACCTCAAGCTCAACCTTAACAAGACTGAGCTGCTCTTCCTCCCGTGGAAAGCCTGCCCTCTCCAAGACTTCTCCATCACAGTAGAGAACTCTACTGTGACCTCCTCCCAGACAGCCAAGAACCATGGAGTGATCCTTGACAACCACTTATCCTGTGCGGCAAACATCACAGCGACAGCACGCTCCTGTAGATTTTTCCTCGACAACATCAGAAGGATACGTCCAATCCTCATCAGAGAAGCAGCACAACTCTTGGTCCAAACACTTGTGATCTCTTGCCTTGACTACTGCAACGCACTCTTGGCCGGGCTCCCCGCCTCTGCCATCAGGCCTCTGCAGCTCATCCAGAATGCTGCTGCCCGCCTGGTGTTCAATCTCCCCAAATTCTCCCATGTCACGCCCCTCCTTCGCACCCTCCACTGGCTCCCGGTAGCAGCTCACATCAGATTCAAGATCCTGGTGCTCGCCTACCGGGCGGTAAAGGGAACAGCCCCTCCCTACTTGCAAGCAATGGTCAGCCCCCAAACCCCTGCCCGATCACTCCGCTCTTCCACCTCGGCTGGCCGCCGGGCACCGCTGCCTCTACGTGGATGCAGCAGCCGTGGTACTTGGTCACGGCTTTTCACTGTCCTGACACCCCACTGATGGAACGAGCTTCCCACTGCTGTCATGACTGCAGAGTCACTACCTATCTTCAGCCGTAGATTGAACACCCAACTCTTCAGGCTATATCTTAACTGTCCCTCCTAAAGACCTCTTCATCCCCACTACCCCCCTGTACAAGTTTCTCTACTGTAAATAAATTAATAAAAATAATAATAATACAAAAAAATCTTCCTTCTTCTAGCATTGTGACTGCCAATAGCTCCTGATCTTAGCACTGATTACTTTCTTATGATGACTAATGGATAGATGATTCACTTACCTAGACAAATGTATCTGCCGCTCTGGATAAAGGCGTCTGCTAAATGCCATAAATGTAAATGCATGGTGCTCACATCGTGCAGTTTATAATTATTATTGGTATAATTCTGGTATTGGAACATTGCATCCTTGTCTGATTAAAACAAATGTTGCTCTGACTAATATGTTGTGTGAAAATGTAAGGTTGGCTCTAATCTACATTAGTCACACATTTGACTGCCCAAAATAAACAGCTTTGAATAATTCATCCGCAGATAGTTAGATGAATTAGATGAAAATAAAATGTCTCACTGACGATTAAAACAGTTTCCATGGTTATGTAAATTAATTGCATGAGAATTAAATTAAATTGTGAGGCTACTGGCTATACAGTACCGCTTTATCTCTTTGTTGTATTGTGGCGTTATCTATCAGACATTTGCCCGGCACCATGTATTACACAACTGTAATTACTTCCCCAAAACCCAATAAACACAACCACATTGTTAACGTTGGTATTAGACCCTAAATGTCTGCCCATACAGTAGAGATTATACCAATATAGTGAAAATAAAGTGAATACCATATTTCACGCAATGAATTGCAAACACCAGTTGCAAAGAGAAAGACACAATGGCAGACATTGTAATAACCCCCCAAAAAATCATAATTAGCTTTGCCAATGTGGTCTATCTAAAATAGACTGATAGACTATGGTGTTCTGGCACACTAAGCAGCAGAGTGACAGAGAGCCCTCATCCAGATAATCCCTCCAAATATAATGAGGTCCAAGCAGGAGTGGCTGTCTGGGTCTTGTCAGAACAGAGTCCCTAACCAATACATCACTCTCCACACCAAGTGTAATTCTTAAGCACATACTAGAGTATCACCTCCACATCTTCCCCATCCAACACAATACTTTAGCTCTGATTGCCAGGCTAAATACAATCTCTGATCAATAATGACTAATGCCATGTCAGCAGACGTGAAACTGGTGACTGTGTGTTTGTCATTATGTTCCTCACAGTGGTTTACTAAAGGGATTATCGGTGTTAGGGCCCTGTACCCTGCAGAAAGGGAAAGCTAGCGTGAATGCGTGGACGGGTGATACGGCTTGATCCATCATGGTAGGGGTGTGAAATCAACAGGGGTTCCAGAAGAGTTCACGCCGTCCATCAGCCTGGCACAGTGTGAGAAAAGGCGTCCCGCCCCATCCACGTAATGAGAATCAACAGGCTACTGAAAAAGTCATTTGTATTTGCTGCCCATGGAGCCACAGGCTCTCTGTATCCATTTCTTACCGTGGCCGTGTGAGGAAGCTCACTCGCTGTGGCAGGTGGACACAAAAACAGACACCTGTGCCCAAACTATTGTCTCGCACTATTGAGCCTGTTGGCTTTATGGCAAAGGGTGTTTATCCCGAATATGGGCTAGAAGATTTGACCCAAGGCTACATCCTAGAGGCTGTCCGAGTCATAACATGGGATAAAGAGACAGTCCGCTGTTTTGGCCCAAAACAGGCATGGCTGTGAGGCCATCTGTTGTTAGTGATGTGCATTAGGAGGTGTCACTCTGACGCTTTTCGGTGGGTGCCTCCACAGGCTTTGCTTGCTAACAACAAAATCTTAAATATATTATTCAATGGTTCCTTCACGACGTGCATTCATGTCAACAGAATGCAACATCTCTGTTATCCCGTTAAAGTTATTGTACCTATAATTTATAGGAGAGCCCAAAAAATCACCTAACCTGGGTGGCTGAGTTGGTTTGTGAGGACATCAGAGCTCTTAATTGGAAATGTAATCAGATTCAGGGGAGACAGGTCCCTTAAAAAATGCTTCATTTAACCAGGCGTGTGAGATAATTCTCCTCAAAGCACTTACCACTTATCCATTTGGCTTCAGGGTCATGCACGGTGAAGTCTGGTTTAAACAGGTCCATCACAGTAAGTCTGGAGTTACTGCCACCGGGGACTTCCACTGCAAAACAATATCAGTAAGTATTAGCAAAGTACTGGAGCACTGAAACATCCTACTAGGTGCCGAGAGCTCACACTTCCTTTGTGTTACATTGTGTCACATACGCTCAGTTTACAACACACAGCTTGGCGGGCAGATGGAAGTAATCTCTCTCTCTCTCTATGATATTGTGTGTGTGTGTGTGTGTGTGTGTGTGTGTGTGTGTATGGCTAGGATGTATGGGTTAGGATTGGTGCTATATAGATTATTGATTGATAAAACAACAGCAGGGGATTCTTCAAAGAAACTGTTACTTAAGTGCGACTCTAAATAAATCAGAAAGACTGAGATGTTAGTATGTTATTACATTATTAGTTGCAGTCATTACACTTAAGCAATGTATTTTATTACATTATTAGCAATTATGACATGGTCTGCAGTTATTACAGTATTAGTTGCTACAACCTCCAACCCTCACCCGATGGGGACAGACACAACATTGAACATTGCCCAGATTGAACAATAAAGCATTGGTCAAGCCAAGATTAAAAAACCCAATCTGGAAGCCAATGCATTCTCCTCCCCATCATGTGTTACCTGGCGTGAGGACGACGACAGACATGGTGATGAGAGAGCAGACCACCACTATGACCAACAGGGAGATGGCGATCCCTTTCCAGTTCCTATGAGAGGGGCTCACATCCACAAAGTCCTGAGAAGAAAACAACAACACACAGAACACACTGATAACTCTTCTTGCCTTACTACATTACCTGGACCTAAAGGTTACAAATGTAACCCAGGTTCTCTGAAGGAGATGAGGGAGACCCCCGCATTATGGGACACGTGCTCTTGTCTACCTTTCACTTGTACATGTGATAGATCAGAGATATGTGCTGCTGCCATCTGGGCATCTCCACATACTTTTCAATGTTTTTTTTACAGCCTGGACTGCACCCTCGGTGCACACCATCCTAAAGCAATAGGGGTGTTTTGCAGGGTTCCATAGTAAGGGAGAGAACTAAAGGTTAGAAATGTAACCTAGGTTCTCTGAAGAAGATGAGGGAGACCCCTCACCTCATTGCCCCCCTTGCGCATGGCATAGCTGGCCTGCCTGTACCAGTCATTATTGAATGCCGGCCTTCAGCGAAAGGCACACAAGAGTGGTACACAAGTATGTCCCATAATGAGGGGTCAAACTGAGTCGACTGAGAGAGAACTACTACTCCACCAACCCATTACATTATAGCAACAAAACATGAATAAATGAAGGGATTTGATTCAGCATTCAATATAAACCAACAAAAGGGTTATGAATAAAAATGAATCAATATCATTACTGACTACAGCTGAAATGTTAGGGATGTGAAGAGAGAGGTCCTGAGACGCAGCAGAGGGCAGATAGTAGTCGAGACAAACTATTGATTGTCAAGTAGCCATCTCAGGAAAGATTACCATCCTGACCTCGACCTTCAAATTAACCTTTCCTTTGTCCATTCTCGAGGCACAGAGGCCGTAGCTACAGAGGCGGAGAGAGACAGATTTCTGAACTTTTTACAAAGCTGTTCATCAAAGAAATGCACAAGAGATGCACACAAAATGCGAAGCAAGGAAGTCAACTCCACAGGGTACAGGTGCATGTGTTTGACTCTGTGTGGCAAATAACTAAGCAATAATGTTCCAGATACCTGCAGTGTTTCACTGTTGTTTTGGTTGTGACTGAGCTTCAAGACTGCATACATAAACAACTCTGTGAGTACATCCCCTGTGCAAAGAAACCAACATACTGTAATTTGCACCTAGAGCAGAGGTACATGTACATGTCTGCCTGATCCTGGTTCCAACCACTTTGGAATGTGTCTCCCAGAGTGTGAACAATATATGATATGGTAGTCTCACATTGAAATGGATGGTAGTCATCTACGCATACAACATCAGTACATTACGCTTTTATTTGTTCTTTTTTCTTTTGTCCGTTTGTTTGTTTGTTTGTTTGTTTGTTTGTTTGTTGGTGACAGACCGTGTTCTTAGGGAGCTAAGAGGGAGAGAATGGTGAGGACTCCCCAGGCGTTGGGGTAGTCATTAAAACGCTGACCGTCTGCCAGACACTGCAGAACAAGTGGAATGAGGGAGCGGGAGACCCTGCCAAGTCTTCACCAAACAGATCTCCCTATCCCTCCGCTCTACTGCCAGGGTACCCACCACGCCAGAAACCCATCTCCTTGTTCGTTACTAAGGCCACCTGTCACCATCTGACCCTGATTAAGCTCTTCTGAGGATCAGGCCAACAATTGAGACGAAACCGAAAATCAGTCGGAGAGAGTCAGTAAATATTTGTTGATCAGGGTTCTGCTGCAGCCATGACAAAAGACATCGGATCTCCCCAAGCACCTACCTAGCCGTAACCCTGTCTAACCTGTCCAAATGTATTTCACACAGGCTTTTTTAGGGGTTAGCCCTAAACCATATACATGTCCAACATTCCCCACGGAGAGACACTTGCACTGAATAATTCACAGCGGGTCTGTTTTGTTGTGAGGGTTTTATTATGACCCATGTTGGCAGCACAGGTGGTATAAATCAGAACTGGGCTGTGGAGAGGTACACAACTCTTTTTTTTCTCTCCAATTCACGAGTAATAAGTAGCCTACATGTTTCCAGGCCATTGAAAAGAGGGCAAAGGCTTCAATAAATACACTTGCCCTGCTGCATACCCTCCTTACCATATTGACTACAGTTGACCATATGGCACAGGCGTGCAGAATGGCCATCAGTGTGGACACAGTATGTGGCTGGTCAAGACAAGCAAGTAAACATGTTGAACTGCACAATAGTGCAGAATAGCATCATTCATAAATACATTTTTTTTTAAAAACAGCACATTATCCAAGTGGATGCATCAGACACACATTCTCAATCTAGATACCAGAAAACTGTTGAACATGAACAACAATACATTGGACACAGACATTTCACAAACAAATGCAATCCTCACTAGTAGTGGTTAGCTTCTACACAGAAAACTGCATTATTGAAAGGTTAAGGCATGATTCACCATTAAACGACAGCTCCTTCATACAGTGACTCTGAAAAGCTTGTCATGATTAGATCTGATAGGTGGAGAGGGAGGGATGCTGTTGTGGATAGTGCAACCATGCCGTAAGTGTACCCTGCTGGAATCATTTGAGCTCATCTGAGCTGTCAGGTGAAGCAAGGGGAAATCACTACTGCCTGATTATAGGTTTGACAGTGGGAGCGTACCGATTCATGATCATATTCACGAGGCCTACTTTGGCTTTTTGTCAAAATAACACTTTATCTTTTATTCAATAACTAGGAGCAGGTTCACAGATTGAAATCGTTCAATAGACAACATGTCCTTGTTTAAATCAACTACCATCTCACACTATGTTGGGACAATACCAAGGGGCAGGCAGACGACACAAAAAGGCGACAAGGACGACTTATTTTAACTCTTTCCCTTGCTATAGTCCAGAGTAGTTGCTAGACCATTGCTTGAGCCATGCTTGGTGGATAGCCCACTTCAAATTGACAAGGAATAATACAGTATAATTGTATTCCTTATGATGCCTTGAAATTCTGCATTTACATTTCTGCATTTGGGAGTGATTTTAAACATGTATCCTCTCGACACCAACTGCAGTCTGTTGCTGACAAATGCAATTTCCATATCTGTAAATGACTATGGCATGATTATAATCATGACATATTTCATTATCAACCTTCAACTCCTTAAGTATTTGTTCAACATCATGAGCTATTCTTCTACATATAAAAGGCCAGGCAAAACCCTAGAGAACTGAGCAGACACCCCTGAGATGATAATTGGTAACTCAAATCATTGTGGAACATGAGGAAAAGAGAACACTATTATCTGTTTTTTTAAATCAGAATGTAAATGTTACAGTTCTATGACAGAATGTATGTAAATAAAAACAGCCAGAGTCTACAAGCTTGGCTTGTGAAGGACACCATGTGGTTGGCCAATCAGAGGATTTCTACAAACCTACAGTGATTATGAGATGCATGAAGGATCTAATGACCAGCTGTGAGTAAGATCATAATCTTCTATGATTATCTGACTTACTTGTTGTGCATTATGTGTAGAAAAGTCAGAACTATTCAAAAGTCACTTTCTTAGCTCTTTTTTTTTTTTTTTAAATAGTGTTTACTATATGTAGGCTGAACTTTGAAGTAGTGAATGTTCATCACTAAATAGAAAGGTAGTCGTTAACAGGTAGTGAATGTTCTATGCTGGTCCTAGAGAGCTGGAGTTGCCACATGGCTTAACCAAGAAATCATCCTAGTCCATCACCATCCTCCTCATTAATCTAGACATCGCGTATAATACTAAGAGTCAACTTGAGTTAAACCTATAGCCTACAGTATAGGCACAAATCTATGAGATTCACGTTTGATGTATCAAAATGGTATAGGCTACTCATACTCGACAAACAAGCATATGTGAAATCAATCTCTCACAACAAAGTATTTGCAATCAAGTGATCCGCAAACGAAATTGAACTTTAAACTGATTCCTGATGAGTAACTGAATCGATTATGTTTCGTCGCCTATCTGTTGCATCAATCACGCGGATGCTACGATGCCCCAGTAAAATAACCGCACGATCTCCTGAAACAAACACATATTGGAGACTGGATCACTTCATATAAATCGGTTGATCCAACTAAATGGAAAATCAGTATGTTGAATTACCTCTTCTGGCTGTGGCTGGTTCGATCTCTGCTTTGATTGCTCCTTTGAAGCTGTCATCGTGAAATCTTGAAATTTTCGGACGTCTTCAATCGTATTGACTCAACAATTAACAATACTAGCCTGTGACGAATGCATCAATCTTTTCAGAAGGGAATCTTTAACCAACGAAACTAGAGATGTGGCCGCGCCGGCGTCAGTCTACCTAATCTCAATTATAACCGAAGTAAGAAGGATGTCACGATTCCAAGACATCTACCGGTCACCTGGAGGTTGGGGCTCACGGGCAAAATAAACATATTACAGGGGAGAGAAACCCAGTTGTGCGTAAATATCGTGCCATATATAATACCTCCTGTCTTGTTTCTATTTGAAGCAATGTCAAAAAGACAATAGCCTATTTCCAGACGACTGAGGTGCGCTGTTATGATCCATGAATCGAAATGTGCCCCCCTTTCACTTCAATCTGTAGACACTCGGCACAGTGGGCGGGGAACTTCATGATCATTACTTACATAGTTTTCAGGAGTTCAGGATCAAGGATTTGAGGTGGGATCAGTATAGCCCTTTAACATACACAGGATTATTCGTGTGAGTAGCCTTCTGAATGAAGAGGTCATTTTACGTTTTGCGAAGTAGGGTAATAGGCTACGCGCATAGGAACTGTCCATGGTCTCGAAACTACAAACTATCAAATCAGCACAGTTTCTCCCACAAAATGGACCGCCATAATATCAAACAGACGCTGGTTTGGAAAGAATGTGCAGAATACATTTAAAATACCAGAAATAATAAAGAAAACATTGATCATGAGGCTTCTGTTCTCCCTCTTTGCATTTCATGCATTCAAAGGAGAGATACTGTAGGGAGACTTGACATTTGAAATCATTGACCAATAACCGCTCTAGACCATTGAATATTGAAAACCACTTTCCACGATAACATGATCGAGTGTTAGGGTTCGCCAAAGTGAAAATATGTGGTATTTGCATTTGCTTAATCGAAACTGCTTCATGCAGTGTCTTATGAAACTTGGTAGATTCAATTCAATTAACGATTATGAATCGTATAAAGCTTTCTTACCAACACAACATGCGTTACAGCACATAGCCAATGATTTACATTACATAATCAAACCGTTTCACTATCACAACGTCCGCCAAAATCCTGAAAATTATGCTTTCAAGTCCTCAATTGAGTTGAATTGAGAGCATAGCCATCCACCCACAATTATCAGGGACATAAGATGTAGCTCTCTGGACCTGAGAAGTCGGGCAGAAATACAGCACACTGGCATTCAATCTCAAACCCAACAACAAATCATGCAGATTGCAACCTTTATCTCCAGCAAAGCAATCATATCCAGCTCTCAGAATATGCATCATGGAATACGTCATATGCTTATACATTCACCACATCATGACTGTCCCAAAAATGTCCTGCAGGATTACAATCAGGAGTGACAAATTGGTACAAATTATTGGTTGCCCATTAACACTAGAGAGAGAGAGAGAGAGAGAGAGAGAGAGAGAGAGAGAGAGAGAGAGAGAGACAGAGAGAGAGAGAGAGAGAGAGAGAGAGAGAGAGAGAGAGAGAGAGAGAACACTGAAACCCTCATTGTCTCTTTGGATTGTCTTGATATAATGGACTGAAGGGCAAACTGACGTCTCTCTCTCTCTCTTGTCACTGCAGCAAGCATGTTTTGCTAGGAGCCTGTGTTGCAGGTGAATACAGGAATCAATTATTCGGACCATATCTCTCAAGGTTGGTGGGTATATCTCAGAAGGACAATGACAATATGACTACTTTAGACTCCACTACATGGCAACTGATCAAACTGATCAAACCTGAAACCCACATGCAATCCTCTCACTGATGCAAGAGAGAGCATTTGTGTGTGAACGATTGAATACAAAGTGATGGATTTCACTGAGAAATGCCCTTTGGACATTCTTCAAGTTGCGGAGTAAAACCTAAAAATAAGAGGAGAGAAGAAAGGGTGGAAAACAGCCAGGGGATATTTTTCTTCACTTTCTATTTTGATTGTGGGAAATGTGAGTGACGTGGAATGAGCAATGCCAGCGAGAAGGAATCAGAACTGTGGTTTTTCCTTCCTCACCCAGTAAATATTGAACCGGTGGAATCAGAGACCATGGGAAATTCTTTCCCATTCAGAGGTGACCTCCCCTGGTGTCTGTAAGTTCAGCCATATTGTTTGTGTTAGAGATTGCCTCATTGTGTTTCTCTATTCTGTGGCTAAGGCAGGAGCAAGGCTCCCCTCTCTCATTACTTAAGCCCAGGCTATAGGAAAGGAGGCACTTTGTTCTTTGTTGACAATGGCACCAATGCCCTTATGAAATCAGGCAGAGGTTTCATTAGCTTCAATCCCCATTGTGTAATTGAGTTGGAAGGGGTTTTGAATGAAGGGAGTTTATAATGTTCAGAGATGAAGTAATCTACTGAGCTGCCAGAAATAAAAGCAAGGGTTATTAAGGGTACTAGCAAGGGTACTATCACACTGTGGGAGTGGATTTCGAGGCAATATGCATTTCATCAAAATTCTGCTGTAAGTGAACATTTTCTAATTCTGTATGAGAAGTACAATTACCATGATGAGCATGTCAATGAGTAGCTGGTGTGTCTTGATGAGTTGAGTGTATGTCCCTTGTGAAAATTCAATGCAAACAATGCAAAACAAACAATACATTTTGAAAGTCTTGCAATTAAAAAAAATATTCATACTCAGTCATGATAGTCCAAATTGCCTATAGACTTTTATGTGTGTACCAATTAGAGATATTTGATGGATAGAGTTTGTATGGTGGTTCACGGGTGTTATATCCTGGTATTTGTAGCTAGGCCACACAGTAGGGGGGTGCTGAGATATGTAGGGACTGAAATGGGATTGATTTTCTTCTCCCTGTTACTCAGAGAGTGGGTCAGTGGAAATGAGGGCTCGCTAGGTCACACTTTAATAAGCCTGGATCGAGAGATTTTAAGTATGTCATCAATGTGTATTTCTGCTCCTCCCTTTTCTGCATTGAACCATTTCACTGATCTTTACTGTTCTGTTTGTCTGGTATGGTATCATTGCTCAGTATCAAATAGGCTACCAGCGAAGTAAGCTTCGCCCTAAGGGCCCTGCTTTGTTGCGACGAGAAATGTGACAGTTGCAAGCATTTGTGTTTACATAGCCTCACTTATTCTTTTAAAACTATCGTAAAATGGTCCTTACTGAATTAAAATACTGTAACTGAAGGTAGACTCTGGGATACGGCATCACACCTGTAACGATCAGGTATAGTAAGCGGACCCAGTGCAGGTACAGGGAGGCAGGCGACTAGGTAGCGGTACCAAACAAAAGGTTCTTTACTTAAAGAAGTGCAGAAAAAACAGGATACAAACACAGACTCAAGCTCGAAAACAAAAGGGGAGAACGCATTCTCCAAAAACAGTACTTTGTATGTTCCAATAGCTTACGTTCATGAAGCGACCAGCAAACGGTGAAGACCAAGCAGGGAGTGAAGGGAAGTGAGGGTACGCAAAGCATCAGTGACAATTACACACAGGTGCTGAGTGATAAGTTCTTGATGAGGCGGCACAGTGGACGGCCGGAGGGAGACACCTAGGGACCGCACTGGGTAGTGCGACCCCCACCCGGAACACACACCCGTGAAGAGAGAGCAACTTTCATCAAAGATGTTGTAGCGAACACAAGCGAACCAGAGCGCCCAGTCGTTTCACCGGCCTCCGACAAAAGATGGCAGAGGGCATGCCCCGATCGCATTCGACTCGCAACATGTTCTATTCTCCCGTCTGTTGCATCTCTGGTTTTTAAGAGTCTCTGGCAGCGTGGCCCCGCTCCTGTTGCTATGATGTCATATCCCAGAGTCTACCTCTAAAGTTACATTTCAGGCTAATGTGTGTTACCATGAGTTTTACCATGTGTTACCATGAGTTTTACCATGAAGTATTTTAAGCTGTCAATAACAAAAAAAAATGTTAAAAAGCTTAAAAACACATTTCATTAATAGTGATATGGATATACTATACTATATTCAGTAAACATGGATAGCAGCCAAAAGTGATATGAACTTTTTAAGCATACCATCTCAAGAGTATCACTCATATTTTCCATTCCCCTCTCGTACAAGCTGACGTAGCACATGTGGTACCCTTGGCCCAGAGCTCCTTTGAAGTGAGTAATTCAATATTCTCATCCTCTCAAATTCCTCTCAAATGGCCTACTGGGAGTTGTAACTGCCAGGGCCCAAATATGGGCAAAACACTTCTCCACATGACAATGCTGAGTCCACAGATATAGAACAATAGATGGGCTGATTTCATAGGCAACCTAATGCTCTGGAATGGAGCAATTTGGCAGCCATCTTACTGGGGTTCAGTTCTAAACTGGCTATAATAGGCATATATACTAAACTCTACGTGGGCAGAAGTGGCATATATAGTATTTATAGCCATTGTTATTCTTAAATAAGATACAGATAACAATTTGAATGCACTGCAATATGTGTGTAAACACTGTGCCTTCCTGAAATAGAATGAATTTTAAGTCATTTGTACGTTGAGTCGAAGTTGAGTCTATCTGTACATTTTAAAGGAAGGTTGGTGTTTATTTAACCTTTAAAGGTTTTAGAGAAGTAGCATCTTAAATATATGTTTGTTTGTTTTTGAAAAAGTACATATAACTCAAAATGTAAGTACATTCATTAATTAATTGAAGTAAGTCTGCACATTTTGAAGTTGGTTTGTTTTTAGATAAGGGTAGGCCTACAGTGAACTGGAAAGGTTTACATTGTTTCAGGCATTTCCCAATTTCAGTCAGCATTCCGAACGATGGCCAACTGAAAAAACTCCCATGTGATTCACAGTCACGTGACCACGCATTCACACCAGCTTTGCTGTCATTAACAATATTTTCTCAAACTCATCTTATATATTGTCCTTTCTAAAATACAGTTTAATAAAGGTCAGAAATGTCACAACCACAGCAAAGGTAGGTAAATTATGCATGGGTCTAGTTCTACATCCAACAAGTAAAAAGTAGTACGTCTAACCACAAATGGGGCTAAGTGGTCGTGTAGTTAGAATTTAGATACAAACAACTCAAATTTGAATAAACTGTGCGTAGCGAGCTTGATTTAAGCAGGGGCAAATTAGGATTTCGCCTTAAGTCATCTGTTATTATGGCAATAGTCTGACCTGCCAAACCGCCTTCCTTCTGAATACTAAAGCAGTCAATGAACACTGCCTGGAAGAAGATGAGCAGAACAGAGGCTGCCCAGGCCCTGTGCACTTCTGAGTCAGCCTCTCTGGCAACACTCAACACACACTGCTAGTCAAACGATCGGATCCTTTATCCACCGCATGCAGTTCTTGATGAGGTTTTGTGGCAAAGGCTACAAATAGGTTATCTCAAATCCCAGACAGAAACACAAAGCATTTCCCCACCTCTTTTGTGCCTACAGTTGGCTTATTGCTAGTGATAAACAGGTTGATTACTGTTTGACTCACACTGACCTGACCAGATCCACTGAACATGGCACAGCCACACCTAAACTAACATGGCATGATCTAATGAAATAAATCCTAAGAAGATAACCTCATGGTTCATATGTTATCATGGCCAGCTGTTGACGTTAGTTAATGCACCCCCACACAAGCAAACGGGAGTATTCTAAAACATTCTAATCGGTGTAGAAAGCAGCAATACAACAAATAGCATCGTAACAATCACATCAAATTATTGAAATATGCATTACATAGAGGCAATTGGTCTTACAGCTGTCTAATGTATGTCAGTAAAAAGAGGGAATTGAGTCTCACTTGGAGAAAACAACCCCAGCACTAAGAGTCTTGACACACTTCCAATCCCAGAGGGGCTGTTTCCATTTCTTCTCCCTGAGGTCTTTGAGAGGCACATAGGACTGTTACACTTCACATGTGCACGCACACACAGTCACACAGACACACACACAGACACACACACACACACACACACACACAGACACACACACAGTCACACACACAGACACACACACACACACACACACACACACACACACACACACACACACACACACACACTCACACACACACCTCCTTCTCCCTCCCCCTGCTTCTCCATCAACAGCCCCCGGTCTGATCCAGAACAGAGATGTCTCCTCTGTATCTCCCCAATACTGCCCCCTGGCAACCTGGAGGTAGAGTACGGTAACATCCTCCAGAAGCACCTAACCTCAAAAATGTCCTCATTCATCATTTGCCGTGTTGAAATAGTCAAAACACAATGCCTTTGTGGCTCAGGCAGCCTTTTCTGTTCAGTGCAGAGCTATTTTCTTCGCCATTGATTAATTTGTACAGCATCACTAATCTACAAGGGTTATGTGTCACCCAGGGAGGATCTGACAGCATGGCTCCCTGGGTTTATTTACACACAAAGTGCCTGAACACCTCAATGCCACTGAAGACTTGACAACAAACCATGTATGCCTCCCCCTCCCGTCTTCACAAACCAACAAAGGGATAAAAAGCTTAATTAAAGCTTCATTGAATCTGTTCACATGATTACTCATGTTTATTTGATTTACCCAGCTCACTGTGTCCCCTGAACCAATAACAAGCATTTCCCCCATTTCTTACAGAAGAACAGACAATGGCCAACAACAGCATCTGAGACAAGGGGGCGGTGGGGGGAATTGTTCTCTCCGATGTCCTTCTCCGGATCAAGCACCAGAAATAGCCCATCTTTTGCCTGCTCCTGGAGTGAAGCCACAGACCACAAAGTGCTCTGCTCATCTGTACAAAGCTTCATGTTCTAAACGTAATTTGACGTTCACAAACTGGGAAACAATTTGGCAGCTATGAAGAACAACTAAAACTAATTTCATATTTTTAAATTAGTTTGAACTTTTGATTAATTTCAAGGTTCATTACATAGCCTGGGAAGGGATGTTTTAGAACATCTTCATTGATACAGCCCATTGTTGTCATGCTTGAATAATGTATAATTGAATAATGAAATAACAACTGTATATTCCTAATATAACCATTTCCATATGTCCACAAAGAGACCTAGCTGATGAATTTCCCAGAGGATTTCTGTGCAATTGCCAATTTTCTTGTTGGGCTTTGAGTATGAGCTACTTTGATGTTTGATTGTAGGTGACATGAACAGGACATCCAGAGAGGCAAAGAGAAGTGTACAAGAACATTTGCACCTTAAAAGAAAAAGCACATTATCTCCTATAACCACAGGTGTTACAGTCCTTTTGTGCAGCAGGTGAATTAAAAAAAACGGTGATTTCAAAGACTTTGATGCTGTGGTTTTGATCTAAACTGGTGACTCTAACTATCAAGGGAAATTGCATTTCATTCTGTTTCATCATATCTCATATTAGCGTCAGTGTCACCATGGCCATCACCATGTGTCAGGACTGGTTTATATTTGGTAACATTGTTGTTTGCTCTTGAGGATATGAATAACCTTGCTTCCCCTCATCACTTTTTTCCCTGTGTGCTGTAAAATGGCATACCGCATGTCTACAGTTAATGTGAATCCTAATGTGTGTTTCATATGTTTTAAAGTATTGTTGGCTTGATCAACTACATTCATAGGCTATCAATGCTTGCGGTCACAATATCTGTTTGGTACATATGCAATATTTAAAGTTCAATTATTTCTGCAAGACACATCTCCTCCTTTTTTAATAACTAATAATAATTTCATGGGTGTTTAGCCAGATGCTGTTCCTCCAGCAAAGATGTTGCTGACTTTTGATACATTTGACATGCTCTCATACACAAATGATGACACCAGATACAATGTCTTAGCTGAACATATACATTTACATTTACATTTTTGACATTTAGCAGACGCCTTTATCCAAAGCGACTGACAACAAATACATTTGGCTAAGTAAGTGAATCATATATCCATCAGTTATCATAAGAAAAACAAATCTATGCTAGGAGCAGGGGCCATTGGCAGTCACAATGCTAGAGGAAGGAAGGGGGGTAGTGGGGATGAAGAGGTCTTTAGGAGGGGCAGTTAAGGTATAGCCTGAAGAGTTAGGTCTTCAATCTACGGCTGAAGATAGGTAGTGACTCTGCAGTCATGACAGCAGTGGGAAGCTCGTTCCACCAGCGGGGCACCTGGACAGTGAAAAGCCGTGACCGAGTAGTGCGACTGCTGCATCCACGTAGAGGCGGTGATGCCAGGCGGCCAGCCGAGGTGGGAGAGCGGAGTGATCGGGCAGGGGTTTGGGGGCTGACCATTGCTTGCAAGTAGGGAGGGGCTGTTACCTTTGCCGCCCGGTAGGTGAGCAAAGGGTCTTGAATCTGATGCAAGCTGCTACCAGGAGCAAGTGAAGGGTGCGAAGGAGGGGAGTGACATGGGAGAACTTGGGAAGATTGAACACCAGACGGGCAGCAGCATTCTGGATGAGCTGCAGAGGTCTGATGGAGGAGGCGGGGAGCCCGGCCAAGAGTGCGTTGCAGTAGTCAAGGTGGGAGATCACAAGTGTCTGGACCAAGAGTTGTCTCGTGAGGAATGGACGTATCCTTCTGATGTTGTAGAGGAAGAATCTGCAGGAGCGTGCTGTCACTGTGATGTTCGCTGCATAGAATAAGTGGTTGTCAAGGGTCACCCAAGATTCTTGGCTGTCTGAGAGGAGGTCACAGTAGAGTGTCTCCTGTGATGGAGAAGTCTTGGAGAGGGCAGGCTTTCCCTGGGAGGAAGAGCAGGAAGAGCAAGGTTGAGCTTTAAATGGTGGGCTGACATCCAAGCAGAAATGTCTGCAAGACACACAGAGACATGTGTTGCCACCTGTGACTCAGAGGCGGGGGAAGAGAGAAAGAGTTGAGTGTCATCTGCATAGCAGTGGTAGGAGAAACCATGTGACGAAATTACCGAGCTAAGAGATTTGGCATAGAGGGAGAACAGTAAGGGCCCTAGGACAGAGCCCTGGGGGACCCCAGTGGTGAGGGCTTGTGGGGAGGACAGCGATCCTCTCCACGTCACCTGGTAAGAGCGATCGGCAGGTAGGATGCAAACCAGGAGAGTGCAGAGCCAGAGATGCCCAGTTCTGAGAGGGTGGAGAGAAGGATCAGGTGGTTTACTGTGTCGAATGCAGCAGACAGGTACAGAAGAATGAGAACAAAGGAGAGGGAGGAAGCTCGAAAAGAGTGGAGGGCCTCCGTGACAGCAAGGAGAGCAGTCTCGGTTGAGTGCTCAGCCTTAAAGCCGGATTGATGAGGGTCAAGGGGGTTGTTCTGAAGGAGATAGTGAGACAGTTGGTTAGAGACAACACGTTCAAGGGTTTTAGATAAGAAGGAGAGAAGGGATACTGGTCTATATTTATGGACAGCAGATGGGTCAAGGGTTGGTTTCTTGAGAAGAGGCTTGACTCTGGCTGTCTTTTAGGCAGCTGGGACAGATCCGGTGGATAGAGAGGAATTGATTATGGTGGTAAGGAACAGAGGAGGTCTTTTGAAATGGATTGGAGAACAGGGGAGGGGATAGGATTGAGAGGGCAGGTGGTTGCCCGCTTGGATGAGATCAGTTTTAGAATATCAACAGGGGAGAGCGGGGAAAGAGCTGATAAACCAGAGACCGAGTGTAGCGGAGTGGGTTTGGGAGGAGTGGTAACAGTGTTGGAGAGAGACAGAGAGAAAGACCTGTTAATGTCATCAACCTTCTTTTCAAAGTAGGTGACAAAGTCATCTGCAGACAGGGAGGAGGTAAGAGGGGGGGGAGGTGGGTTGAGGAGTGAGGAAAATGTGGAGAATAGTTTCCTTGGGTCAGAGGCAGAGGTTTGAATGTCGGAATGGTAGTAAGAAGCTTTAGCAGCTGATGCAGAGGAGGTGTAGTTGAGGAGGAGAGAGAGATAAGGTTTTAGGTCATCAGGGAGGCCGGTTTTTCTCCATTTCCTCTCAGCTGCCCGGAGCCCTATTCTACAAGCTTGCAGAGTGTCAGACAGCAAAGGAGCATGTGGAGAGGATCGTGCTGGCCTCGAGGTCTGTGGACTGAGAGAGTCGAAGGACGAGGGAGGAGTGGACAGGAGGGTGGAGGAGGCTGCATCAGTGGATAGAAGGGAGAAGGATTCAACAGAGGGTAGGGAGGATAAGACAGAGGAAGAGAGAGAAGAAGGACAGAGACAGAGGAAGGATAGAAGGGAGAAGGATTCAACAGAGGGTAGGGAGGATAAGACAGAGGAAGAGAGAGCTGTGAGGGAGAGGGTACGCAGGTTATGACAAGAGGATACAGTAAAGTAAAGGAAGGTAAAGTCTGACCGGGAGGGGGGGGTGGATTTGAGGGGAAGGGGGAAGGATACAAAATGATGATCAGAAACTGGGAGAGGGGTAACAGTAAGGTCGGAGGTATGGGAGGATCTGGTGAAGACGAGGTCGAGCTGATCGCCCGCCTTATGAGTCAGAGGAGAGTGGGACAGGGTAAGGGAGAATGAGGAGAGAAGGTCAAGCACTCCAGACAAGTAAAGCTTCTCTGACTGGATGTTAACATAACACACATGCACACACATAAATATCCATTGCAGACTCATCTTCCACTGTAATTATCTGTACTGTCAACCTGTCATTCCATTGTGTACATTGCTTTATACTGCTTAAACTGTTTATACTGGTTATACTGGTTATATTATTTATTAGTTCTATTTTATTTTATTTTATTTTAAAACGTATTGTTGCACTACTCTGTGGCACTGTCACTTTTGCATTTCACTGCATACTTGTATGCACGTGACAAATAAAGAATCTTGAATCTTGAAGTCATGATAGCAGCACCCTCTAGTGGTGAAAATATTATTATGCATTTGTGTTCATTCAATCTAACGAATAACTTGGAGTTGATATACAATTATGCAAACACTTAATTATTCAGTGGCTTAATGAGTAATCTTTGAGCAATTAAACCTCAGAAAACAATGTAACTGAAGGAAAAACTCAAATGGATAATTATGCTGCACAAAGATTGAAAAACTAACAATGTAGCACACTATTTGTAGAAGGCCACACATCATTAAAATAATAAGATGTGCATCAACACGTATAATTTAAATCACTGTTCATTCATCATGTATATTCTTAAGGAGCAACTGTAAATATGACCTTCTTCTGAATGCAATTGTAATGCAATGTCATGCAATACCACTAGATGGCGGCGTTAAACGCCCTCTCCCTCTTTCTCACTTTGTTTTGTACTGTATGTCACTGTGATCAAACCGTCTGCTCTGCAGGTAACGTCAGATTAACAACCTGTCAGCAAAGCCTCTCTGGTACCTTGAGATACAGCTTTTCATAAGCTTCTCACAGTCTTTTCTTCTCATTCCCACT
Source organism: Argentina silus (assembly GCF_951799395.1). Lineage (NCBI taxonomy): Eukaryota > Metazoa > Chordata > Actinopteri > Argentiniformes > Argentinidae > Argentina > Argentina silus. Next base: position 3,425,200 of record NC_139665.1, read on the forward strand.
TATTAACAATGAACATCCTCTGCAAGTGCTGATGAGTTTACAGAGATCAGCGGTGTGTGTGTGTGTGTGTGTGTGTGTGTGTGTGTGTGTGTGTGTGTGTGTGTGTGTGTGTGTGTGTGTGTCTGTGTGTGTGTGTGTGTGTGTGTGTGTGTGTGTGTGTGTGTGTCTGTGTGTGTGTGTGTGTGTGTGTGTGTGTGTGTGTGTGTGTGTGTGTGTGTGTGTGTGTGTGTGTGTGTGTGTGTGTGTGCGCACAGTGATATACTGGCCAACAAACTTAAATCCTACCATACATCCCAAACCTGTTGGCATCACACACTAAGCTTTCCTCTGGCAGAATCCTCAACCATGTAATAAGCTGTCCTCTTGCAGAGTCCATAACATAAATTCTTCACATAAATAATTGTGGATTTAAATGAAGAGAGGGGGATTAAAACCTGCCTGCCACGCTCGTAGGGATCTGCACTGCTTAGAGACAAGCACAGCCTTGAACAAACCCACAGTGATTATGCAGTATAACATGAATGTGACACATAATGTTGCTCAAATGGAGACAGTTGATCATTTTTGATGGAATCCAGGCAGAATTCTCAATTTCAACACGCGTTGTCATTAGGTTCTGCTCTGTTCAGAGTGGAAGTGTATGGAACAATTTGCATCATCATTTATTTGGAAACCATTGCCAGAGAGAGTTGGTCTTTATGTGTGAAGGATAACTGATCATGGTCTTACAGGCTTCAGTGAAATTAATCAATAAAGGAATCATTGTATTTCATTTGTCTGACAAAGTAACCATTTTCCCTAAGCAAACAGAATACTTCCCTTGTACTTCTTATCATGGTTGTTGCTAGGAAACCAGCTACGGTCACTTGATTGTGGAGTCTCAGATGATGATTGCAATGATTACCATTCACTGTTATAATATACTGTCCTAACAGAACAAGATGGTGGTATGTAAATAAGTGGTGGGGGTTCTGCATCAAACAGGCACCATTGTACAACATGTTAAAGTAAGACATCATACAACATGTTAAAGTAAGACATCTGCAATTATTCAATGAGAGTGTACACAAAGAGTGTACAGTACTGTGTATGATAGCATAATTAGCCTATAAGCAATTATACACAGTGCATTAATAGGTTGCAGCTACAGTGGGAGGATATACCTGAGCATCCTTAAAGTGATTGACACAAGTGATAGATACAACTAATATTGGATTTGCATATTGGCAAGTTCAGGTCCCCCCCCCCCCCCCCCCCACACACACCCACCACACACACACGTTATTTAATCATAAGAACAAAACTAGGACACTCACCAAATCCTTGGATGATTGGCATGGTATTTGATGAGAGACGGAGGCTGTTTGATTCATCTTTAACTTTGAAATTATTGTCAAAATAAAAATTATATAAATTCACCAATTTCCGTTTTCTAGTGTTTCCCCAGTTTAGAGATCACGAACGGCTTCCTTCACACCGCAGAATGCAGCGGTGTCTTCAGCTCTGCTGCTGAACTGGAAATACATTTCTCAGTCAACAATCTTCGTGGCCGCGCTGAGTTTCTCCCGTCACTGCTCCGTTTTTTCTCTGAATGAGAAATACTTGCAACACTTCTGAGCAGACAGAGTGAGAGTGACAGAGTGTTACATGGTCACTGGTTCTGTCTCATTTCGAGAAAGAGTGCAGTCACAAAACACTCCAAGGATCAGTCGGTAGACGGCAGGATTATCTCATTGAGGACAGTTATGTTTTGAAAGTTAAGTAAATCAAAGTGAAATTGGAATTGTTTGTAACAGTGTGACAACATGTTTACACATATGGCCATAAGGTTTCGAATACAAAAAGAAAGAAAGAAGAAATAAAACAGAAAAAAGTTTCTTACTCCCCACTCATAATATCAGTGCCTCAGCCCACCGAGTTTAAGCCAGTGGATTTACTCAGTGAACTATCGCAGGATTTCAGGACCCGAAATGTAGATGTATGCCTTTCCAATGTGTTAGAGTCTCCAGTCAACTCCCATCTAAGAACCCTTTTATCTTCTCATTCTATTCTAAATGTGCACCAATCTGACTTTAGACCTGGTCATAGCACCGTCTCAGCGCCTACGCTTGTCTTAGATGATGTGTTAAATTGCCCAGATCAGAAAAAAAAAAAAGACATGTTTCTGCCTTATTTGTACATGTGTGAAACACAAGCAGGAAAGGATGGTAGACATCTATTTAAAGTGAAACAGTTTACCACTATATTAGCCTACTGTTCCTGGTTGTCAAATTCATGGATGTGCAGCAGAAAGGATATGCATTGCATTTTCCAAGAACAATTACACCATACAGCAGCTACAGTAAGTTACTGCACATTAAATATGTAAGAAGGAAATCATACATATTTGATGGACAGTCCCCCCCCCCCCCCATCACCTTATTGCGACTAATACTGCTTTTTCTTTCCATTTGCCTTTTATAGGGCTATAAAGGCATAACATCAAAGATGATGAAGAAAATGAAAAAGGAAAAAGAAAGAAAAATACAGTGCAGGTCATCATGGTGGTGGTGGAGACATATGGAATGTGGCCTCAGCTAGCACCTAAACTACAGACTTTGGATTTGCATTGTGGGCATTCTTTGTAATTGGCACATTTATCTTATGTTCTTTCTTTCTGAATATACTGCCTAATTTCACACTAAGGTGATTTTCTGCAAATATGTGATCCCTGTAATCACTATGGCCCATCTTTAATTACTGAAGGGATACACATTCAGTGTGACTGGTGTGGGCAGGAGCTGGGAGAGAAGAAACCTGGCAGAATTAGAAAGAACATCTCTAAATAGCAGGAGTCAAAATCACTTTCCTCAAACCTCCACTGACTTTAGCCTGCTTCCAGATTTGCATGTGCTCTAGCCAACTCGTTGTTATGCCAACTATAATTATTATTAACGATAGCCATAGGAGATTGCAAGAACCAGGCTATCACTGAATGAGGAACAGCACAGAGCCTCAGAATATACTTCATAGTTCAGGAAAGATATAGTGACATTTAAAAAAAGAAGGCTAGATACAAGTTATGAACAATTGATTGAACAGTGATTGAATTACTGTCCCCCAAAGCAGCGCCAAATGATGACAAACCTCTCTTTTGACGTTATAATTGATCAACCTACTGTACCAACCCCTGAGTGCATGAACTACAGAAAAAACACAAGGAAAGGAATCATTTTGACTGTCCTTTCCTGCCAAATGCAAATTACTTACTTATAATCCCGCAAATGGAACCGACATGGTGGATGCGACATTGCCTATCATGGACAGTTGACCACAGCTACAATATTACAATACTTGAATTCCATAAATCTACAGGCTGTCTCAATCACTGACCAGGCAATTACCACATCACCGCTCATCCGTACTTCGATGCAGCCTCCAAGAGCATGAAAGGATGCACGCCTCTTTGCAATCAGAAAGCTATTATCTGCAGTACATGATGCTTATATATTCTTGTTTCTATATTCTGTTGATTATAGCAGATAATGAGAGTTGTGGGTGCTTTAGAGAATCTTAACTCCAATGACCTCAGCAGTTACCAGGGAAACAGTACATTCGACACACGACATTTGTTTGAGTGACTGTCCATTCACAGTTCTTTGAATTTCTTTTTTGTTTTTTAGTTTTTTTTATTGAACCTTTATTTATCGGGGAAAACACACTTGAGACCAAAGTCTCTTTTGCAGGTGTGCCCTGCCCACATATACATACAATTACAAAACAACACATTGAATATACACAGTAAACACAATGTACACACAATAATTAATCAAAACAAGAGCATGTCTCTGTAAGCTGGTCCCTAACCAAGGACTTAAAACGACTAAGTGCTCCAACCTCCGTCTACCCTGAAGATTGTTCCAAGTCTGAGGAGCACAGTAGCTAAAAGCATATTTTCCTAATTCTGTGGACACCCATGGAACATAAGTAGCAAACTCTGAGAGTGTGTCTGATCACCACTGGGTCGCCATGAAAGCAATGACGTGAGATAAAATATGAGTTTTAAAAGAACTGCTTTATATACAAATACAATCCAACCCACATACTGATACAAAATACACATTTTCATCACAGATGGAAAGAAAGACGTGTCAGTTAGGTCATAGTTTTACCAGCACCCAAATCTGAAATCTCCAACCTACAATACCAGTTTCATATTTTTAAGTCTGACCCTTATTACTTTATCCAAGGGTTTAGGAGGCGGGGGGTGTACATGAACACAAATGGTTGTTTAATTAAATATATCCACATTCAGTCATATATTTTGTCCATCCACACTGTAGCACAATGTGTCCCCTCTCATGTCGAGCTGGCTCCTATGTCCTTGACTTCATCACTGTACCTGGTCATGATGCTGACCCCTTCACTTCAATTGCAAAGTATTGTACCTATTCTCTATTATCCTCTAGAATATCTTTCTGTCACCATGATTCATCTTATTGTGGTAGTAGATTCCTTAATTGAAACAAAGGCAGATTGCCTGTTTCTTTTCTCAATAAATATTTGAACCGGAATACTAATGTTAAAATTGATTCGTGATAAGAATGACAATTGATCCAGACACATGAATATTGCATTGAGCTGAGGCGTATTGAATCGAATCGTTAAAAATGAGAGGAATCTTTTCCGTATCATATCAAGAGGAATCTTTTTTCCGTATCATATCGCTGCTTTTGTATCGAGATGCATATCCAATCGGCTTGTATCAAAGACGCACACCCCTAGTAGACATGTAAAATTACCCAAAACCGAGCTAGTCCTTCTCTTCAATATAATCTGACAATTGCAAACCTTGGCTTTTGACGGGCCTCCTAACTCAATGCCATTGCCATGGAGACCCGTCACATCAAAAACACACTTACAGAAATATCTGCCTTTATTGGAATGTCGGTAGGTGTTGAAATCCACACTGGAATGTGGTCATACAGTACAGTACAAATGAGATGCAACAGTGATGGTTCAACAGTAATTTAGATGTAAATTATCCTACTTGTTTTTCTTTCGTTATTTTTTTTTTTAAATACATGAATCAGGGGTTCAAGAACATATATTCCAAGGCCTGCCTACAAAGTGAGCATGTAACAAACAAACAAATGAACAAAACATTCAACAAAAAGTGTTTTTTTTTAATTGTACACAATGTTGAATTATTGATAGGACTACATTATGGTTTGAGAGAAATACAACCACATTGTCAATGTCACTTTGCTGTTATGAGTTCATGTTAATTTGTTCTGATTATCCATCATTATATATAAAAAACTTTATATGAAATATAAACAAGCTCTACCTATACACAGAGAGAGAGAGAGAGAAAGAGAGAGAGAGAGAGAAGTGCACCTGAACTAAAGAGATATTGATAAACTAAATATATATCAACCCTGTATTTATTAGGATACCATAATAATATACTTTGGGCACATAACAATAAATGATTTTTTTTATTTTTTATCATGATTTTAAACATTAGAACTATTTTCAGTCCACACACACATTGCTCTGAGGATGCTTTTGGCTTAGACACCATTCCACTCTCTCCTTTGAAGACATTCACAACAGTGTGCCCGTCTGATGGTTTGGTCTGGTCAGTTTCTTCCTGTGTTTCTCTGTAACCGCAGCCCCGTATAGGCAAGATAAGCAGCACCTGTAGCACACAGTTGCTCTCTCCATTCACACCTGTATCCGACTGCAAGCCCCAGTGATTCCTGGGGGAAGTTCTTAAGACATGACCCCAAACACAGGGTTGTGGCGGCAGATACTTGGTCCAATCTCCTCATAGTCCTTTTTGGTGTGGCATACCTGGTAAAACTCAGGCTGGGGAGAGAGTAGATATGAGTGTTATTATTCATTGGGTTTCATTCATAGTCTAACACAGGGCTGGGCTGTATATCGATTTTTAACAATATACTCAATGTATTTGTATGCATGAAATGGCCATCAGCTGCATCATGAGTAGAGAGTTTTAGTGCATTTTATCCTTTTTTTTTATTTTTGTAAAGGCATTTTGCTTATGTCGATACATTTGCGTTATTCCCCCACCTCTGTACTATCTCACAGGCCTGCTACATGAGCCCAGATCATGCACTGATGACCACAGACTCTAGTGAAGCCAACCTCTCGCCCTCGTCTGTTTGTACTGGAGCGGCGGTCACGCGCCACAGATGGCCAGAGAGAAATCTCGCAGAACTTGTGTTGTCGTGTCGCAGCTTTCGCGTCAAGTCTGCTGTCGGGACATTGGTTGAACATTCCTAATTTCAGGCAAAAACTCTGAGGGTGCGTTCCACCAAAACAAACAAAAAAGAGGATGTAAAGCTGCAAGCGGCCGTACCGGGGTCTAAGCGAAGCCTGCTGGACTCACACAGTATCGCACCGCGTCTCACGGGGCACACGCAGAACGCTTGGGAGAATAGTGAACATGATGCGTTTCGCTCGAGTGACTGATAGTTTTGTTGAGCGTTTCTTGTCATTTTGAAAAGTCCGAGAAACGCTCATGACGTACTCTGTTGTGTTTTCAATGTTGTGACAAGACTGTAAACATCTTCTCACCCAAAAGAACACAGAGATAGTAACTTTAGGCCATATTCCCCAGCCCTAGTCTAACATATCCTACTAAAAATTCCTGATTTTTCTTTTAATTTCCCATTGACAACATGGAAGCGAGTGACAAAGATCAACTCTGTTCCAATACTCACCGTTGACGCCAACATGGACCCACCAAACCAGACAGCGTATCTCTGCATGTGATGAGTGATGACTTGCACATCAATGGGTTTGGGCTGCAAAAGACATAGGAAATAAATTCAGCATCCAGGGACGTCATTATTGAGCCAATGCTGACCACTGTACCGATTTGGGCCGTTCCCACCGTCTTACCTTTAACTTGCCGCCACTCAGCTCCTCGCTGATTTTCAGCCGGCCGTCTACTGTCCTCTTCAGGTCCCTCTGCAGACGACGGCCGAAGTCCCTGAACATCGTGGAGCCTCCGGAGAGAACAATGTTCTATATAGAAAGAGGCAGACGAGAGAAGACATTTGCTGTACATTCACTTAAGCTTGGAAACACCCCAAAACAAGTCATACAGAAACATCCTTTTCTATTGTAAAGGTCTACAGCGAGCTATAACCAGGACGTCAGGCCCAGGACTCACCTTGTAAAGAGGACGTCTGACGTCTATGGGGCAGTTCTGAATAACCTCGTCAACAACCTCAGAGATCGGCTGGGTGAAGTCAGGGTTGGCAAACTGCGGGAAGTGAAATGTGACTGTGAACTTAATGAAGCATAGCGATAGGGTGGGCTATGGACGGACATCTTCCAAATGATCAATATGACCGTGTTACCTCAGGGTGGAAGAAGATCTCAGGCCCGAGGAAGCGCTCGTAGCCCACGTCGATGGTGAACTCTTTCTTGCTGATAGAGTTGATGCCTGTGTATTGCTTGATCCATTTGGACCCGTCCGTGTCATACTTGCTGAACTCCTTCACCAAATCAGGGCACACATAGCTGAACCGCTCCTACAACACAGTACCAGTGATTTATGAGACCACAATTAAACAGATAACTGCTAGTGGACAGATAGTTTAAGACTTGAAAATAGGGACTCTTGGTTTGTAACTGTACATCGCCCTGGCCACAACGAGGCTCTACTGACATCTACTGTTGAACCTGAGAAATGCCCAGAGAGTACAGTAGTAGTGATACATTGACATTATTCTTGGGTTTGGATTTCGAGGGGGAAAGGCAATTCAAGTGTATGCATATAAGAAAACACAGGCATATAACTCAAGAGATCTTCAGAATGCAGGTGATAAGCAGTTTGATTACATCAGTGTTATTACATGCAATAACAGGGTGACAATGACTACACACACAGACACACAGACACAGACACAGACACACAGACACAGACACAGACACAGACAGACACAAATATAGACCAAATTGGCTGCACACTGAATGTGAGAGATGGTGTAAGAGGTGTGGAGAGAGAGGACAACCTTGACAGCTTTGGCCGTCTCCAGAGACTGCTCAGGAGGGATCCCCACTTCCCTCTCCCTCAGCAGCTGCTGGGTGAAGTATGTGATGTCTCGACCAGCGATGGGGATGTGCTTTATACAGCTGCCGATGACGTACCCTTCCGCCTGGGGAAGACAAAGAACAACAACTTTTACACCACTAACTGCTAAGAAAACAGAATACTGTGTTCTAGTGACTTAATATCCAAACACGTGCTTCAATCTATCATGGAGAACATGCTGCTCTTGCATTGCATCGTTATGCATCGTGATAATCCAGCGAAGGCACTTACCACTGGGATGACGTGGGTGACACCGTCTCCACTGTCAATCACGGTCCCAGTTAGTGTCCTCTCACCCACTTGCCTGGATGTCCAGGAGGCTGCCAACGCCAGCACAGCCTGGGGGAGAAAAGACAACCCCAATGACTTTCCACCTCCACCAACAAGAAAACACAACTGAGGTCTATACTAGAGTATGGAGGGGGGGGGGGGGGGGGGTAAGGCGTACTGGACTTACCTGAACAGCGATGTATAGACCCGGAACGTTGAAAGACTCAAACATAATCTCTGCTGTATACTCTCTGTTTTCAGGAGTATTCAAGGGAGGCTCTGTCTGTGAAAAAAAATAAAAAATAATAATAATACCATGAGTCATTTGCTGCTGTGAGTTTGAGCCTGCTCCTACTATATAAACATTTTCAACCTGGCATTTGTCTCAATAAAGTGTCCACCAACACAACAGCTCTTGAGGCATTCTGATCATTTCCATACTAATGCACATTCTCGAAACTTACCAAGAGAAAGTAGTGGTCTTCTGGCTCTGCCCGCAGATACTTGAAGATGACCTGTTCCATGAACCGCTCCATAAGGTCCCAGTCTTCCACTATCCCATGACGAATGGGCCACTATAAAACAGGGAAGCATGCAGACACACAGACAGACACACAGACAGACACACACACACACACACACACACACACACACACACACACACACACACACACACTGTATTAATGTATGTTTGCAGTTGCAGTACATAGTGATGAAGATCTTTTAATCAAGCTTAAGTTTAGGGAACCCTGTCCTCTCTACCTTTGTGGCATAGTTGGGTTTGTCAATGGCCTCGTCACCGATGAAGAAGTCCAGATCATCCACACCTTTCATCATCCTGCGCTGGGCCTGGTCTCCAACCTTGGCAGACTCTTTGATTGCGATACCTAAAGTTTGAGAACGTTAAAACACCATAATCATTCTTCATCCAAAAACCCCCAACAACACTTCGCATTTCGCACTTCAGTTTGTTGTTCACCGAAGCTTTCATCGTGCTTCTATCAGAATCACTTTTATTAAGTCTATAAACCTTTTCAATTTGGTTTAAAAGCTCCCTGACTTGGTGCTTGTTATGCCTCCTCTCCTGGGAGGGCACGGCTGACAGAGCCTGATACATACTGCATTGATAGTGGGTTGTTGGCGGTGGAGGAGGAGGAGGAGGAGCAGCCACAACACCAATCACAGATGGTAGTGGGCTGGAGATGGGCTGTGCAGGTGGAACAGGCCTCATTCTGTATGTACACAGCATTGCCTCCTCGCACACAAGCTCACACTCAGACTCAACCCTGTGTTCTCTGTACTGCCAAGACACATGACCTACATTTCCTACACAATGAGGTGCTAATGTTGAAAATTTAAGACTCAAAATGTAGTCTAGGCTTCACCATCTTGTGTACTCTACGCCCCACAGGGAGATGGCATGACAACATTAGTCAATTATTCCAGTCAGCAGGGGCATAATGGGACTCTCTGGAACCAAATGACTAGGCTATAGCTTCCTCTCAAGCAGTGCATGACCTGATTGCAAGTGCAGAACTCTTTCAATAAATATAATAAATACTCTACAGAACTGTATATGTATATATGCAAGCCCCAAATAACTAGTCTCACCAAGTTAGAGTCTCCATAGATGAAGAGTCTGATGGTGAACCATAATGCAAGTGGGGCTGGGAGCAGTTATCCATCCGGTGAATTTTACCAGCACCATGGATTCTATTGATGAATAGAGGTGCTTGAAATGTAGGCAGGGATTTTAATAGGAATTTTCTTTCAAACAGGGAATTTAATGCACACTGCTCATTTGCGAAATGATGGCATCTTTAGCTAATGCCATGTTTTAATTTCTTGCAATGTGAGCATGAGCTACATTGAACACTTTAGGGGGGTGGGGACTCGCTGACAACTTCCTGTCCCTAGTGTTTACATCCCACGCCCCCAGAATCTTAATCGAGAGATGAGCCTGATCATAATCAGTCATAGGCATGCAGAAATGCATTTTACAAAGGCCACTGTTGAAGAGAGAATCATCACAGCGTTTTATCATGCTTTTTTTGTGTGTTCACCCATCAACTGAACCACATCAGTGTGATTCTGGTCAAAGTTTGTCTAAAACAGTTTTACATTTTTTGTTGAAAAATCATGACTCTATAGATAAAAATGGTGCATACTTAGGAAGAATACTGTACTAATAAGTCTAAAACAATTATACTTACATGATGGAACGATAAACTGTGGCTCTGTGTTTCCAGCGTATCCAATCTTTGTATATCTAAAAAAAAAAAAAGAAGAAGAGAGAAGGTTCTAGCAAGATGATGCATTCCTCTAACCCGGTTGGCTAGAACACTGTCTGAGGGGTCTCTATGCAAAATATGTAGTAATCAGTACCATCTCTCCCCATACGTGGACTAGGGCCCCCGACAGCATTTTTTTCTTATTTTATAAAATCCTTGGCAAAATGTAGCTACGAAGGGGTGGAAACCTGTTTGAAATGAATGATGCCTCCCGACACGATAAACCAAATCAGATACCTTGCTTGGATGGGGCTCCAAGCCAGGCAACAACTCTCTGTATAATAGTAACAAGAAACTATTCTCTAGGCGTGTGTGTGTGTGTGTGTGTGTGTGTGTGTGTGTGTGTGTGTGTGTGTGTGTGGGGGGGGGGGGGGGGGGGGTCTTGGAATGTAACATCCAATGAAATTGCAAGCACACTCTCAGGCTCCTTCCACTAAAAGTCTCCAGACCTCCATGGCTAGACGAGACTCCTCAACCCCTAACCTAACACATGTGGTTCTACTAATTAGCTACTCATTGACACCTTGTTAAGTGGATCAGGTGTGCTAGGGGGTCAGGTCTGGAGTACAAACGTGCAGGATGGCAGCTCCCCAGGAGGACGGTTGGGCACCCCTGGGCTACACGAATTAGCCCCTCAATTTGTATGTTTAGTCCTACGCAAAGTAAATCCAATCCAAGAAACTGGGGTCTTTTTGAGCAGAAGAAAATTGATATTACAATCAAGGATAAGCGCTCTAAGGTGTGGAACAAGTGCGGTGACAGAGGCTCACTTTCTGACCTGTGACAGAGTGACTGAGTCTGTGACTGAGTCTGTGACTGAGACTGAGACTGAGACTGAGTCTGTGACTGTGACTGTGACTGAGACTGAGACTGAGTCTGAGACTGAGTCTGAGACTGAGTCTGTGACTGTGACTGTGACTGAGACTGTGACTGCCCATCCTTGAATGAGCAGCATAGGGAGGGGTCTGTTCTACACGTTAGGTAGGCTACACTTGCTAACAAATGTCTGCATGAAACTGGAATACACACACACACATTTTCTTTTCACATATAATACGTTAATTCAATTCCAATCACTGATTCAGGTCATGTATTATAGCAAAAATGATAGCTGTTATGTAGCTAGGCCAGTAAAGACAGTCAAAGTAATGAGGAAGTACGAGCTAAATAAAATAGGACCAAACAACCGATGGCAAAAGGTTGGCGTTGAATTAACAAGGTAAAGGAGCACATCTTAAACGCCCAAACTTCCCTCCTGACTTCACGTTACTGCCTATAAAATGGATATATCATAGCAAACTACACGGTGTCAATCTGGGCTAACGCGTTAGCATTCGCTAGCTACTTACCCTGTGCCACAGTCAACAACACAAGCCGGTAACCGACCAGCCATAATTTTACTTTAGTATCTATTGAATACGGTAGTTGAATAGTAGTGTATTCTAAATTCGTTTTACTAAAGTAAGCTAGATGTGTTTCGGCCGGGGAAAAGGGATGACCAACTTGAGGCAGCTGATTCTTCCGTAATCATTCAGGAGACGATGCGGAAGTTGAAAGTGACGCGACGCGATTACGCGACGCGCCTACGCGGCACTGACCCATTCTTCAATGACCTGAACCCTGATTTTGGAGACAATGAAATTGAGTGCTTTGAGTGCTATATTCGACATGTACTCTCATTATCACTATTGCATGGCTAAATATATTAATTATCTCTTCTCCCCCTATTATGACATTTCTCCGCGCAAGCAGTTGACTTCCCGGACCTTCCAGCAGAGGGAGATGTTGAGCTAATAAAGATGTGAGACTGTGGTTTGTGTGAATACTCTTTTTTTTTCACGACTCTGGAATCAGACAAAAACTAAACATTTTTAAACTTTTCATGTTAAACTTCAGCGTCGTACATATCTGTCCCCCTGTTTTAGATATGTTAAGACTTTATTTTAGTCTTAAAATAGGGTTTGGAGGGTTTATTTAAATATTTTGTTTGCTTGTAGCCTAAGCAGTTCGTACAGTAGCCTTCAATTAATTTAATCAATTAACTGTCAATCAATGTTTTTTGTTTGTTTAAAGCTACAATCCTGAATTTATTTGTATGAAACATCTGCCCCACCACTTTCTTAAATCTGAAAGATGGGGCAAGAGAAATGTTTCCGCTCTCAAATTGATTGATAGAGCAAAGGATGCTCGGACTGACAGTCAATGAGAAATTGAACATGATAAAACATATTTAGAAGCTATTGGAAATGATACATTGTTTGTTTACATGGACATTTTTTATAAACAATGGAGTAAAAGGACCATATTGGGTTTTGATGGGGTAGTACAGTTGTACAAGCTCGAGGCATTCTCCAACACTCAATGGGTACATAGCATTGATTGATTTGACCATTGATAATTTGTAATAATTGCCTATTGCACCTTTAAACAATGTCGCAAAAAATGGAAGTTAGGTTCAACTGCAATCATAGTGAGTGATCCGTCTCACCTAAGACCCCAGAAGTTTTCATCACTTCAACAACAATGAAAGCTGAGCTGAGCTGTATCGCAGCCTCCCACAGAGCTCATCTACGCAGGTCTGCCCTGCCCAAAGATGATGCTATTGATTTACCCCCAATCAACAGCCACGGAGGATGGTGTTCTCCTCCCAATACCTCATGGAGGGCCACTGATCAAATCAAATCAGACTTTATTTACATCGTGCCTTCCGTGCAAAATTGCAATATTTGTAAAGGTGCTTAACAATACAGTGAAAATAAACGGTAATATAAGGAAATGATAGTATAGGAAACATGAGACATGGTAGAACAGAGAGACCAGTGCAGCACAGTAGAATAGAGTCGATTAAAATAAGATGGATTAAGAGAATACTAAACTAAAAAGGTATGTCTTAAGATTTATTTTAAATAAGCTCCTCTGGCAGGCTGTTCCAGAGGGGAGGACCAGAGACACTAAATGCCGCCTCCCCGTAGTTCTTTGTCCTCACCCAGGGAACAACTAAACGGCCAGAGCCAGAGGACCTGAGTGATCTAGACGGAGCATATATTAAAAGCATGACTGACAAGTATTCAGTATTCGACTCTACCAGCACATAGTCACTTTAACAACACCTCTTACACCAACGGCACAGTGCAATAATAATGACATTCCACTGGACCACTTTACTTTTTTACTCTACTATTTATACTGCAATTGTGTCATGTCTACTGTCTTGTGTCCCCAACAATCGTCACTGTCCAACCGTCTCACTTATCTTGCACTATGTCACTTATTGTCTTGTCTCACTTATCTTGTACTATGTCACTTATTGTCTTGTCTCACTTATATTGTACTATGTCACTTATTGTCTTGTCTCACTTATATTGTACTATGTCACTTATTGTCTTGTCCTACCTCATTGCACTACTGCGTATTTGTATTATCTGTATTATCTGTATTATTTGTATTATTTGTATTGTATGCTGCATTGTCAAGGAACCGAGCCCAAGAATTTTACTCCCTGCACTTGTGTATGAGATGTAACAAATAAACTTGAACTTCAGGCACTAGTCCATTGAGTGATTTGAACACCAATAAAAGGATCTTAAAATCTATTCTAAAACTGACAGGCAACCAATGAAGGGACTTAAGGACAGGTGAGATGTGTGCTCTCTTTCTGGTCTGGGTTAGTACACATGCTGCTGCATTCTGAATGATCTGTAGCTTATTTATAGTTTTCTTAGGTAGACCAGAAAGGAGAGCATTGCAGTCATCAAGCCTGCTAGTGATAAAAGCATGCACAAGTCTCTCAGTATCTACCTGGGAGAGAAACGGTTGCACATTAGCAATATTTCTAAGGTGATTAAAGGCGGTTTTAATGAAATTACTGATGTGAGATTCAAAATTCAAATCAGGGCCAAGAAGCACGGCAAGATTTTTCGCGAGGGGTTTGGCCTTTTGTGCCAGGGATTTTAAGTTAGTGCACAGTATCTCTCTCTCTAGACCTTTGCTCCGATAATTAAAACCTCTGTCTTATGTTTGTTCAATTGCAAGAAATTATGTGACATCCACAAGATAAAGAAGATATATTATCAGAGAGGGCACTTGGGGGGCAGAGCTGGATCCATCACGTATGACCAGACCAGATCCAATCCCACAGCTTTATAGAACATTGCCCTTTTCTCTCCAGGCAGAGCCATCACTCACATCAGGGTTTCCTCACTGCCTCTCTCCTCCTGAAGCCCTCAGCTTTCTTCCTCTACCTGTTAAAATCCCCTCCCAAGTCAGCGGGAGGGATCATCCGTTTACCGTGTCAACACTTGATTGACCACCGGAAAGGTTGCTAAAAAGAACAGATGGGTAACTCTGAGTGAAATAGCCTACGCTCTCCTCCCATGCAAAATATATGACTGCTTATATAATTTTTCATCCACATTTGAGGCCTGCAAATGGTAAAAGACAGGGATGACAAGGGATGAGATCCTGTTTGAAGTTGAGTTGTCCACACATAATCTGTATAGAAATATCCAATTATAGTCTAAACACATAAAGTTATTAGCACCCTTTTTATCCAAGACTGTCAGACATATAGAAGGACGAACGAAGTATATTTCCTACCTAAAACAAGCAATTCTGGTGAATTTTGATGGGAGAATAATAACTGATGGTCGGTGGTTAGCAAGTGAAAAGCACAAAATGATCGAGTTTCAGGAAAATGACACTAGGCCTACAGCTGTCTGGACCCAGGTGTACCCGTCCGGGCCCAATAAACAGCTCTGATCATGAGAGCATTGCATAGAGAGAGAGAGACAGAGAGAGAGAGAGGGAGAGAGAGGGAGAGAGGAAGGGAGAGAGAGAGAGAGAGAGAGATACTGTATATAACAGCCAAGTGCTACATTAGCAATGCACCTAGTACTTTGACTTCTGTGGCAGTCAGGCAGTATTAGGCAATAATTTCAAGTGATTTAGGTTAGGGTTAGGGTTAGGGTTAGGGTAAGGGTAAGTTGTCAGGGGAAGGCATTAGCAAGCTAAAAGCACTCTTGTTTTGACCCCACAACACACCACTCGAGATGGGTTCTTTGGTGTTGTTATACAAATGTACATGCATGAGAAAACAATACATTGTTCTATTTATTCAGCTCGACCCATAAGGTGATAATTTGAATCTCATTTGCCCACCATATGTCAAGTGAACATTTGTTTCATTTTAGTTTGAAACATAGCATGGCAAAAATTTAATACATGAATATAGATTATGCTAAATTTGGTCCATGAGAAAAATGCTTTTGGCAATTCTTTCCAGATGATATTTCTTTTACATTTGAATTCTTTGGACCAGAAGCTGGACTATAACAGGGCAGCTACTCTATGATTGCTGTATGTGCAACCTGAAGTGAGGTGGTAATGACTGCAACATCGTTGTCCTCCTCTTATCACAATGGAAGAGACTATAGCAACAGTACTTCACAATGCCTAGGTGATTTTGTCTCTTGCGAATGCAATAGCATTCATTATTTGTGGATGACACAGACGTGTGACAGTGAATCTGGAGGCTCTTAAGAAAGCACTTACTGGTGAGTGGCTTGAAATCACCTGTAGGGCAAAGTCATGGTTAAATGGATCACACTGCCAAAAGACATAATACTCAGGTTCAGTTTTGTGGGAATTTATCACTCAAAGAGAACCAACACTCCCAAGTGATTACATTATAGTATAATGCCTACAATATATGGTTGTAATATTTGTGGCATTGTGTAACAAATGTTTCAATCAAAAATAAATGTCAAATACTGTTTTGTACAGCTGAACGTGAACATAATGATGTGAAATGTAGTAAATTTGAATTCAGTATCATCTAATACAAGTATGTCTGTTGGTCTTTTCAATTGCTAATTTTACTGGTATCAATACGTAGGCCCAGAGAAAGCAGAGCAAGTTAGTAAGGAGGGCTAGTCCTTTCAGTTCTCCACCAGTTCCATTTATCACTCTGAATGGGAAACCTACTCTATCTGTTTGTTTCTAATTATCCCAATGTGGTAAAAAGCTTGCGGGCCATGGCATCTTACTTTAAAAGATAAATGAATGGAGTGGATTAGCTATATGAGGCGTCCTTTTGGAGTTATCCAATAGCCCTTCCACCACTCCATCCATAAAGCATAATTATTGGATTCCCTGCTTGGGCTTCTATTTTAATTAGTGTAAAACGACTGGACATTGCACCAAGGGTTCCTCAGAAGCATTATTGTGATTAATACACACTCTTTATCTTCTGGCCACTTCTGGAGGTGTGATGTACTTAGTGTCAGCCCGATGCTTGTTAATGTCTTTCCTTACCCAGTGATATAGATCCCTCCCACTGAAATCCCCAATAACTCAGTGGAATCAATCAAAACGGAATTTTTTTCATTAAGTTTCTGCTTCTTTATTAACTCTCTGACCTTGAGAAAAGTGAAGTAAATACACTTTTGATTTCCCTCCAGAATACTGTAGAGTGGGAGTAAGCCTGGCTTGTTATTAGTATGTTCTCCATTGTTGACCCTCAAAGATTGAGATTAATTCACAGTAACTCTACCTATGATGTAATTAAGGGTATGAGCACGAAGCAAGCTATGAATACAGTATGTATATGTTCAGCATCAATTTCATATAGTTTTATGTTTTATCCTGCTGCTGGACTCCTGGTACCAAGAACAAATGTACTGATATGCATGGTTTATTCCAATGAACATACAGCACATGAGAACTGGATGAGATCAATCACATTGAAGCAGCTCTGCCGATATGTCAGTAATGGAGGTTCTGGTTGGTAATGAAGTCCCTTGGGTTCTACACCCAACTCTCCTCTCAGAAACCTGATCTTTGTACCTCCAACAATTTCCCCCCACAAATTTTTCAATACTTTTGCCCTCATTTCTAATACACTTAGACAGTAAACAAGCTATATGAGTTGAGGTCCCTCATCAACTTGAGTGTTTTAACCACCAAGCCCTAATATGACTATGTTTGCACACACATCATTAGGCAGCAACAGAGGTGGGTCTTATTATTTTTAATAATCTTATTTTTTTGCTGCTTGTTAAACCCAGGAGATCTGTAGTCTGCACTTACTTTCTCCTGTCTCAATCCTTGGCTTTTCCACATAGCCTCCCTGTCTGTGTTTAATGGCACTGTCACCAACACACTTTTTCTGCAGCATGGTGCACTTGCTGTTAATGATCTCATTCTTTAAGGTGCAGACATCCGCCTGTGTTGTGTTCATCACTGTTTCCCTCATATCTTCCTCTAACTGCACATTTTTATCCCAAACGGTGAAAGTGAGCCGACTCTTAAGTGCTCCCCAAGATATCAGTGTGTGTTTCCAGACTTATATTGGGCTATTTAAGAATGAGTTGTGAGCTGAATGTTGACACTCCCTCACAAAACATTGGGTCATTAAATGGTAAGAATGAAGACCTTACGGTATGTTTGCAGGCAGCCCTGTCCTTTTAAAACCTACAACATTCTTAGGACGGAGAAACACAGACACTAGATGTTTCAACTGAGGGTTGAGTTATGCACATGTCTTCCTTTAGAATCTCACTGTGGCATCTGCTTTCCTGACCTATCACACAGCGTTCCTACTAAGAGAGAATAAACACACAGAAGAAATGTACAGTACTGAGGTTGTGAGATTCTGGCTGCTGTCTGACATCTGCTAACAAGCGCTGGACAATCACCAGATACTGCTGCTGATTTGTGTGTGTAATTGGGTGAGCTATCATCAGCATTAAGTGTCCTCCATCTGTTCAAGCAACGGCTGTAAACCACCTCCGAGCCCCACTGTGAACCTTTTGATGAGCCAATGGTAATCAATGACACCAGGCAGAAACAGTGATCTCAGAGCTCAGTGATTGTCTACACTGTAGAGCTCTGAGCTCACTGTTTCTGCCAGGTTACTGCAGATTCTACAGTAACCTGACGCCATGAATCTACTCAATGAGTCATTGTTGGGAATCCATGGTTGTGCTGATATGTAATGATATTCAAGTAGAGAGTTTTATTGCTCTGTAGAAATTGTTTGTATATGCTGTTAGGAACAAAAGGCCGTTATGTTGATTGCCAAAGCTTGTAAAGCAAGCATGGTGCTTCTTGTCTCTCTGAACGGAACTATTAAGCCCAGTGAATCAGCATCCAATGAGAGACTTGTGTACAATAAGTCATTCTGACTTTCACAGATATGGATTTTTCTGCAGCTGTGGATGGACCATAAAACAGGACATAGCATTAGGTTTGAATTAATTAAAGGCTACAACAGCCACATCTGAAGTGTTGTCCTGTATGACACCAAAAAAGAATGTATCGCCATCAAACACAATGTTTTCTCTCTCTAGTGAGGGACCACTGAACATGGAACATGTTTCTGTCTATTATTGCATGTTCGGGAGTTTACTTATAGTTTGCTCTGTTCTCAAACCTCAGAAGTAGGAGAAACAATGGGCTTTTTTATTCTGAGAACCCCACCACCAGTCTTGAATTGCTCCCATCCTTAATAGCATTCTCTAGGACACTTGAAGCAGAATGTAAGACTCATGAAACAGTGAAGAGTGGATTTGAGCAGAGGAGTTCAATCATTTCTGATTTGTATTCCTCCTGGTATTTTTCCTCCCCAGGTATTTTTATTCATGGCCTCGAAGCCTTAATCTCCTGGTTTCCTTGCCAGCTTTTATCAGGTCACAATGCAAACCAGAGGTGACAATCTCTCAAGTGGTTAGTCTGGCCTTTTATGTATGACATTGAAAACATATGCGCAAACTCACACACACACACACACACACACACACACACACACACACACACACACACACACACACACACACACACGCACAGATATTGCTAACTCTGGAAGCTCACTCATGCTTGAAGAAGACTGTGTCTACAGACTATGCTGACTCTATTGACCAAAGAGATGGCCACTCAGCTCACTCCCACCCACGTATCTGGGAAATTGCATTTTAACAGGCTGAAGCACTGGCTTCTCTCTTTCAAGTCCAACATATGAAGTACATTACACCCTGGATCCACAGTGGCCATGTTGGATACTGTGCGCTTTAGTCAATGCTTTTTGATGAGAGGGAATCTTGAAACTTGTGAATGTAAAATGCTCACAAATAGGAACGTGGATGTGTTTTATTGAAAACATGATGTTATACTAACTACTGCACACCTTCCTTTTAGTATCAAAGTGAACACAACACAGTGAGTCATCTGAAGAGATGATGCTGAAGCACACTATAGCATGTTTCCTTACACATACTGTACAGCACATCTTTTGAAAGAATAAGGAGACAAAATGCCCTTTGCCTCTATTGTACAAGACCCGTCCACGGCTGGCATTCAGCGTTACTATGCACTGGGTTGTGAGCTACACAAAGAAGACAGAGGAAGCCGACCTGAAAGATCATCAAAGATGCATTCAACAAAAAACATCATCCCTCATAGTCCATCATTCATCCATGTTCCTACTGTACATATCACACAGTTGATTACTGTTGAGTGCTGTTTGCACTCGCTTTTCTTCACTGCTCCGCAACATTTAGTTACATTTGCACCCATGAATGGAACTCAGAGGCCTCCATATCCTTCGCCTCTGTCCCCAGTTATTGCCTTTCATAGTGTGACAATTGATGATGTTGTCAATTCTGAGAATATGTGGTCCTCTGTGGCTCAGTTGGTAGAGCATGGTGCTAACAACGCTTAGGTTGTGGGTTTGATTCCTGCATAAATGTACTGAAATGTATGCACTCACTGCAATGTAAGTCGCTTTGGATAAAAGCGTCAGCTAAATGGCATATATTATATTAGCATGGGAGTGTGTGGCATGCAAAATGCCGTCAATGGCAGTTGCATAGTATGATCAAACACAGCACAACGACAGGTGAGCAGTATAACTCAAGCTGCTGCTACGACAACAGTAACAAACCAAACCTAGTTATTAAAACTTTGTTCATACTCACCGTTCTGCAACCTCGGTCACATAAGAATAGTTGTTTATAGGATTACAGCAACTGAAAATTGAAAGCGACTGAAACTGCATAACACAATGAGTGTGAGAGGGTACTTGATGTCTAGTAAACTAATTAAAGGCTTTCAATATGTTCCATTCTGTCCTATACCTAGCAGTGTGGAGGTTACTAGAACGGGAAAGCTAGTGATATCTCCTCCAGAGACCACCAGATATACGGCCCTTTGAGTAGATTTCCATTTTTCAGACGGTGGAATAAGGTGAGCCAGGTCCATATACTGTATCTGTGGTGAATAATAATAGAAGCCCTGCCTGTGGAGGTCACTGTAATTTAAAGCTAGACTTCAAGCTGGGATATTTCATACCCTCTTTCCCCGTACCCTCATTTAAACGTGGGGCACAGCTCTCAAGGCCATCCCTCTCTCCCAGTGTGAGCCTGACCTTACCGGGCCCATCATTCTCTAATAGACCCTACTCAACAAAGGAAGCCACCCTCTTGGTCTCCCAAGGTTATTTAGGCTGCTCAAGGAAATGAAATCGACCCTTTACAAAGTGTTACAAACGTAACATTTGTCTATCAAATCTTCTCATCTTCTAATAACAGTGTGTTGACAGTCGGTTCAAAAGCAATTTATTTTTGCCTAGATATTTTTTTAATTTCACATTTGCAAAATACAGTTACTCTTCACAGAAGACCAATCAAGGTAGACTGAAAACATTGCCCATATCCCAACTCTGTTGTCAACATATTAGGTCAATATCATACACGTTCATGACAAACACCAAATCAGAAGGGGTAAAATGCTCTCACTATTATATTCAATCAGGTTATTTTATTTTACTTTGAGATATGAAAACAAACAATTACGGACTTTTTAAATTCATACATGACCCTGATATCAATCATGCAATCAGATACATTTCTGAAATCTATTTAATAAACACTGTGTTTTCTTCAAAGCACATTAAATTGACAATAGATCATGAAGAAAACAAAGACAAAGTAGTGGACCGTTAACAATATATATATGATACTTAAATCTACTGTAAAGCTTATACTGAACTTGACTCATAAAACCCATGGCACAAGAAGCAAGAAAGACACATGTGGCAAAAATAAATAAATAAACATCACTTTTTTATGAGTCAATAATTGGCTTATTCTCTCATTTAATGTACGTACAATTACCTTTCAAATTCACTCCAGCAAACACACGTACAATATTCAGTAGCCTTTTATAGATTCTGAGAGCAGTAGCAGAGGCCATTCACACGATAAGCGAAATGAGCTGAGCTGAAAGAAAAATACAGTGCAGCTTGTACCCAAAATGTAATTAATTTGAACTCTAGACGGCACTTACTCTAAAACATTCATGGCGTGCACCGCCACTTAGAAAACAGTTAATTAGGAAACAGTTGATTGAAAACAATGAGCGTGTTTGAGAGCATCGGTTTTGAGCAGTACTGATCGTCAGTACCTGTTCAACTTGTTGCCTGATGGGGATAAAATGTGTCCGACTTGCTCCAAAAAGTAGACTGTTTGAGACTGACGATAGCGTGAGACCGAGGCTTACACAGTTCATCAGGCGAGGCGCTGTACAGCCCCGCAGTTGCTCCTCACCGACTGCATGGAGCAGCAAGCGCCTTCATTGAGGGAGGCACTTTTCACGTCCAATCATAGGAATGTTTTCTTGACACGTGTACTTGTATGACAAAAATACCTATATGTCGCGATGTGTAGATTGTGGTAGGATATAAATAATTATGGTAATTTGAGAGGTATTTGATTGGACATATATGTTCGGTTGATGGTTGTGACATGTGGTGGTTATTTCAAGAAAATGCAGAGGGACGTTCTATTGAGGATTTTAGAGACAAGCGCAATGACTCGCCCGGCGCAATGCCTTTCCTGCGCCTATCATGTGAATGCCCTTTTAGGGGTCAATCAGAAGACCTGTTCCCCAAATTCATTGATATGAATGTGAAGGTTAAAGGTTCGTGTTCAAACAAAGAGAGAAACTGAATGTGAGGTGCAGCTCCGTTTACTGGAAAAAAAGATATGATTTTTATTAAAAACCTGACGTGGCGTTTGGGTCATGGTCATGTTGACCCAAAGGTCTGTCATATTTTAAAGTACTTATTAATGTAATAAAGTATTTTTTTATGGAGAGTGCTGCGCCTCACATTCATGCCAAATTCATTGACACCGATGCCTGTCCAGAGCTAATTGTGGTCTCAATCTTACATAACCTCTACTTTTATACATTTGACTTGCCATAGAGATTGTAGTTGAATGTGTTACCAAGTGCATTCATTGTGTTTTAAATGGGAAATTCAAGACCTAAAAGGTGTGTCATTGTGTGAGTGGCCTTCTTGTTCAATTAAGCAAGCCGGGACTTACAAATGGCAATACATGAAGAAGAAAACATCAATAGATACATAAAGTGTGATAATTATCATCGGTATTTGTACATGATGAGTTTTAGAATTAATGTATCCTTCAGCTGTGCTCTTTAACAAGATTTAAGCGATCCACAGTCTCTCTCAGGTACTTAGGCCACAATTCAATCAAATGCAGATTCAGGTTTTCCAGAATATCAATGATTATTGCTCAGTTGCAAAATGCATTAACCATTGCTTCAGTTTCATACTTAAAACATTGCTGCGCTATGGACATTAATCCATACATTTATTGTTGCCACACATGGAGAAGAATATTTTGTACTATCATGGAGACCTCCTATCTGCAAGTGATTGAATTTGGGGCTTATGTTTAAATTCTACATGCTTTGCAGATGTTTACAGTCCTGCAAGTCTTTGTTTGCAGCAGTCCTATGCTACTGCCTACTGAAAGAGTTATGAATAGTGCCAGAGAAGCAGTGACATTAATAGGCTTTTCTAAGCAGTTTCAGCAGGTACAAAACAACCAGTACACAAAAACGACCTTCCGCAATGACAGCAACATCTCTCTTCTGAACAAAAGCACATGTATCACTTATCGGTTCCTGCAGTGACATGTATTCATTTGAATTGTATACATAACTGAACTGCATGACTGTTAAATGGGGGATCTGGGATTGGTACATATATTTTGGAAAATTCTGGTTGAAATCCCAGTGTCCATTTAAAAGTCTGACTTTGTGACTCGTTGACACAGATCATAAGCAAATAACTACAACTAACGTGATTAAACATGGAGAGTTAAAGGATACAAGTATGCCCCATGAAAAGAAACACCCAGCACTGTTCTTTTACAGTCAGCTAATTGCCAAAATATTTGAACTAATATGGTAATAAAGACCTGATATTTGGCAACAAGTGCTTAATCAGGAACTTCACTAATATATCTGGTTATTAGAATGTTAAAAAGTACTGTGAAAGGAACTGTAGCCTGTTTTTCTTACCGTACACCTCAGCTGCACTTGTCTGGAAAGTCTGTTGTTTTTTGTTCCATAACTTTTGTAAAAACAATAAATGATGCAAACATCTCAGTATCTCTCAAACCCCTACAGCAACTCATTGCCTGATATCCTCAGCTGTCAGTTTGATCTCTTCTACTCAAAGGTCCATGAGGAAACACAGCTCTCACAGGAAAGGCTCAGCATTCACTGCCTATGCATACGACTGACTCCTAATAATTAGATATTGATTTGGATTGCTGGCTGCACTACAGCTTCCTACCAACAGAAGCACAGCGAGGCTGATGAGGTCAGTGAGGTCGGTGCCCTGATGTGGACCGTGTGGAGCAAGCAGGAGGTGTGGAGGGTTAGGAAGGACAGAGGCAATGCAAGTGTTCAGTTCCGAGAAACAGCAGGGCTACTACTGTAAAAGGGATCCTGTCGGAGAGCCGAGGAGGAGCAGCCTGTCTGTGTCTATGTCAGGGAGAGGAGAGCCAGGTAGACCAGCACGGCCGGGAGGGAGGAGGGCAGCGGGTGGGACGTTGCGTTCGCGGGGCCTGGCCGCTTCTTCAGCCGAGGTCCGTTGCAGAGTGGTGTGTTGCAACAGGTGATGCACACAGAGTTAAGCCTCCCAGTGCAGAACTGCTGGTAGCCTGACGAGGCTATGAGGCAGGCCCCAGAGGAGGCGCAGGACTTGCGGTAATGTATGCCTGAGGAGACAGAGAGAAACTGTCAGGGAGATTACAGATTACAATGTATTGGACCGTCGGTCAAACTGAGCCAAGCCTCAATAAAGCTATATTTGAATTTGTGTTAAATCCTATTCCTTCCAATGGCTATTGACTTTCGATGGTACATTTTTAAATGCACTTTTTCTTATCTTGAGCTAGATGCCCTTAGCAAACTTTACAATGTATGTAGACCTACTCCACTTAATTAACTTCTATAGAGATTTTTAAAACTATTTTGACTTTTTAAACTATTAGCATTTGAAGTTGCCCTGAATGAACATAGGTTTCAATGGGGACAATTGGCTATGATACATTTTAAGATGCTTCTCCTCTTTTATCTTTTAACACTAGATGCCCGGGCCCTCATTACTAACCAGAGTAAGGCCTGGAGATGTCCTTATCATCAAAACGCAGGAACTACATCATTTTAATGTAATCGCACATTGATCATGCAAATAACTGTTATTATCTGCCTGTCTATTTTTTTCTGTGTGATTTTGAAATGTTGCCATGTTGTGTCAGGACGTGGATGGATGGATGATAGGGTGGATGGATGGATGGATGGATGGATGGATGGATGGATGGATGGATGGATGGATGGATGGATGGATGGATGGATGGATTATATTAATAATTGTGGACGTAGCCCATGCCAGTCTTTCAAACAAGAGAACAGCACTGAAAAACAACAACAGCAGCTAGAGTCAGTGTTCCCATCATAGTTGTGCTATTTGTGTTTACATGTGGAGGTCCACTCCTTCAGCTTACAGGTGACATGTCAGAGGGTCACTGCATTATTCATACTGTCCAAACTTCGAGCCTGACTGCCTGGCTTTATCGTACAAGAAAATCCCTAATATTATGTAAATCCCTAATATTATGTAGCTATCTCACTGTCCTGAAGTTTTGTTTTGTATCGGAACATGTCAGCCAATGTCATATTTTTTAATAAGCCTTGATTTTAAATGTTTTTGCTTCTCTAACAGGATTATTAATTGTCTCACAGGATAGTAATGGAATCACATTTTTGAAATTTAACAGCACATCACCTTCCGGTGTAAAAAAAACATGCAAATTAATGACAAAAAACTAACAAGGTTTTCCAGCACGCAGCTTTGATATCTGCTATCGTGCTGCATGTTGGTCTACTGTACTTCAAACAGCATGTACTCACTACAATTCAAAGGTTCTCTCAAACAGCCTAATTCATACTCTTTAGAGTGATAATACAAACCCATGGAGGTTCAGGCTGCACACAGAATAAAATGCCGGTCGGTGTTCCATTGAATAGGTCTGTTGTGCCCCACCAAAAACCTCAGTCCTATAACAACCCTAAAAGTCAAGCCTGGATGCTGGTTTGGGGGCTTCTGCACCCCTGCTTCAGACAAAAGGCTGAGGAAACACCGATGCAGGTGTATGTTTGGTGGTTTACGCATATCATTAATTTGTATATAACAGAATTTAAGCCTATCCATATTCTAATTGTAACACAACCAGACTTATTGTGAAACAGACACACATACAGTATAAACACTATGGCATTATTAGCCTACTTGACACGGAACTGATTATATATCACGGAAGTGATATACACGGTATTACGGTAATTGTTGTGGTAGTGACCTTGATGTCACACAGGGGAATGTTTACAGACAGGAACACATATTTAAAGCTTCTATAACCTTACACAAACGTAGGTGACAAAGGTATGTGACTGTACCCAAAACATTATTTGAATCTTAAGCAACCTGCCCAGTGGTGAGTACATGTTGTTTGAAGTACAGTAGATGAAGTAGATGAATAGATGAACATACAGTACAGCACGGTACAGGTATCAAAGCTGTGTGTTGGAAAACCTTGTTAGTGCATAAGTGAAGTTATGGGTGGTGGTGCTCATTTTGAAGTTCCTGTCTTTTGAGACTTTTAACAAGCCATAACTTCTCACTTAAAATGTTGTTTTTGTGTTTTGTTAGAGACAGACATTCAGGAAAAGTCAGAGAAGGAGGGACATGGGTTTCACAACAAAGTTATGTTATTATAAAGTGTCACAAGTGCCTGTGGACCTCCGATTGGGACGACTGGTGTTAAGCTAATCACCTCAATCTAACCTTTTATTAAGACACTTTGCTAATATTGAGGTTTTATCTCTCCATTGGACAAAAAAACATTCCTATGAGATTTCCCATTTGTCCGTTTTAGAGTACTTTTCTGTCACATTTCTGCTAACTATATAAAGGACACATACATGGCAAACTTTTCTCATTTGTTTGTGTTCCCCACCACCCTACAAACACCATTATTATTAACCATAATTGGGCTTCCTGCACCAATAATTCATTCAACTATGCCATTCAAAATTAGTGTGGTGTTGGCCCCATAGCAATGCTTGGTGGCCATTTTCAAAATGGCCCCCAGGGAAGTATAAGACCACATTGGTGATGGCCCATTAGCTAAGAATGCTCCTTAAGACTTGCCCTTGCTCTGTGTCAAATGTTGTGCTTTTATCATAAAAGGCACAGGAGTCATGTTGCATATCATTTTAATCAGAAGATACGGTACTAGAGAATATTTAAACTAGGGATAAACTTACTATTCATTTGTTTGTGTTCTCTGCACTCCTACACACATTATAAACCATCATTGGTCTTACTGCACCAATAATTTATTCATGTATGGCCATTGAAAATTATTGTGGTCTAGGCCATAAAGCAATTGTTAGCGGCCAATTTGAAAATGGCCACCAGAGGGGTTTCACACCAAATCTTTAAGACCTGTCCTTGCCCTGTGTCAAATTTGGTGCCTTTATCACAAAAGGCACAGTTCATTCAAATGTGGCTTCCAGCCGCCTCACTTCAAGTCAATTCACACATGCAGTTTTATAATCTCACTGCAGACAACCACAATCGGAATGTAACCTCAACAAAGGAGAACTCAAAAACGTAAGATTGTGAAAGTTAGCAGCATCTTGATAAACGCAGCGTTGACTAATGGGGGAAGAGTGTTTTGATTTGCTGCCAGTCCTGGGGAGCTGTCAGTCGTCACACTGGAGCAGGTAAGAAGGTGTGTGATAAATGAGCCCCCTGGCAGGAAGCAGGAAGCACCCCCTATGGGAAACAGAGATGGGCTGTTGGACACAAACAACACCAAGGTGACCCTGTTCATACGACTCAAGCTCCAGTGAATCTTTACGGGAAAAGAAGTTATGTTTCAGCGGTAGAAAAGAACATACAGCCGATAAAGTGACCTTTATAGTCACATGTTGGAAGCTGCTTCAGAACAGCCTGTTAAAATAATTCTTTTTTTTTCTGTCTCAACAAGTTCAGACTAGTCATCAAGAGTAAGTAGGCAGTTATTGGCTCTGAATACTGCTATTACGTTTGACAAAACTAATAATACATTTGCTGCATATTCAATGCTCCCGTTCACTACTCACGACTTGGCTGTGCAAGTTTGGAACTGACAGCATGGCAACAACAACATCGCTGGAGAGCTGGAGTTGAATAGCGACTGTCTGTGCTCACATTAGTTTGAGAGGTTTAGAGATCTCCGATTAGACAGTCAGAGGTGGAGCAGTTCAACCATACTCAGGCATCTCAACAGTGCATAATTAGAAGGGTTAGTAGGAGGTCGATATAATCAGTTTAACCCTAAATTAAAACATGAGTGTTTAGGAAAATTAGTCTAATGATGAGAACCCTGCAGCCCTTACACTGCAATTCATTAGACTCCCGAGACCAGTAGCAAAAGAACAACTCTCCCTGAGGATTTAGTGTGCTAGAGATGTCTTCATATATCATAAACACATTATGTGAGTGCTTCATTCCACTTATAATATTGTGGTAAACAAATTCATTATTTTGATAAATTATGTTTGCAGCAAATAAAGTTAATTAGTTTGGCTCCTGGTCTCAAACTGACATTATATGAAATGACATAGTTAAAGACAACCTCCATTCTCCAACATTCCTAATGTGGTTCCCTTGCAGGCTCTTTACGGCAGAGGTTTACTTGAATCCTCAATGTGTGGAGTCAGGTTTGTGTTATTGTATATTTAACGCATATGCTGTCCCGTCCTCCAGCACGGAGCTTACGGTTCATGGCATATAGTGAATGCGTCAGAAGAAAGGGCCGGTGAGACGTCTGTTCTTACCATCCTCCATCACCAGCACCTCCTTCTGGCACATGTCCTGCACGTTGACGGTGCAGTTGACGATGAACTCCGGCGTGGAGCAATCATTATGCTTCACCTCCTCACACTGGTAGCACT
This sequence comes from Argentina silus, assembly GCF_951799395.1. Classification (NCBI taxonomy): domain Eukaryota; kingdom Metazoa; phylum Chordata; class Actinopteri; order Argentiniformes; family Argentinidae; genus Argentina; species Argentina silus. Next base: position 3,454,249 of record NC_139665.1, read on the forward strand.
GGATCTGCAGAGCATGTCCTGCCCGGGACAGACGAACAGCAGGGTTAACAGCCACAGCACAGCAGTCCACTCATTATAACATCAGTGTTCTAAGAGTTCGTCAGGGCATTTTTGAACCCTGGCAATAACTGGATGGTTCGAATCAAAACAAATCAAGAATAAGTGCTTTCGTGATCTATTGCCATCCCAATAAACCCTGCAATTCAGTGGAGCGAGCAATGCATCTTTGAAATGAAAAAGTCTCTTTGCAGGCATTTTAAAAAGGTATTTTAAAAGGATGAGTCAACTTGCACAGCTATTTAAGACAATATACAGGATGTGAACCAAGGTTAGACTCTGTGAAAGAGACTGGAGACACCATTCTCTGAATGACAAGCAAGTATATTATCTTAGAGCTTTTACTGTGACGGTCACAATGCTCTTGGCAGATTCCTTACCTACAGTATGAGTAAAGTGTTTAGAAACATAAGATAATACTGAACATTGATTGAATACTGTATGATAAAGTTTTGTTTCACATAATGGAAAGCAGTGGTATTTCACAAAACAAAAATGACATTTAACCACAGCAATCCTTTTAGTTATGCGCTAAACTTATACTATTATTAATATTGCCCATCTGATATATACTGTAGGCACATTTGTCCAAGCACTACTAGTATACTGACCCTTCCCAGGAAAGAATAACACTTGACAATCCATAATAGGTTACAACAATTACCAAACAAGAGCATAGCATAGCAACTCTCTTCACACTCTATGACACTGAAAGTATTCAAGGGTTGTCTTGACACTAATATACCACATAAATGATTTTTTTAATATGAATAATACAAGTCATACCATCCATTTTGAAAAATAAACAAGACAAAGGGCGATTTCTTACATTCCATCGCAGGAAGAAGTACACTGATTTCAGCTGTCGCTGAGTCAAAATAAAGGTGGAATTAGTTTCTTATGGAGAAAATACCATTTTATAGCCGTAGGTGCTCACAAATAACAATTGCAATGTCAGATCTGCAGTGTATGAAAATTAAAGTTTTCAACAAACATGTGCAATGTTTACAATACAACATTATTTGCAATGTCATGGTTATAGGCCATTTGTTCTCAGTGACAGATATTACTGTTTTAATTATTTAAATAGCGGCAGTCATTAATCTTGAAGTCTGACAGCACCATCAAGCACAAATCCAATTGAAAAGGATCCAAAACAAAATCATACCCTAATTTCTTTAAGCCAACGAAAATGCTTAAAAACTCCATCCATCAGCTGAGCAATGGAGTCTCGTGAGGCGGCCAGATAAACACATAATCTACTGTCCGAAGAGTATTTGACCTCCAAAAAGCACTGCATGGGATTACAATTTAGGTAAGCACAGTATACTATACAAGATTCATGTGTGCGTACCATATCCATCCAAACACTTTATGTTCATCAACTATCTTTTCTGTGGCAAAACATCCAAAAATGATACAGACATGATGACAATACACTAACAATGATGGTGTATGGCGGTGGTGAGCAACATAATAATATATGAAATGTAATTGAACCCAAATCATACAAAACTAGTTGCAGCACAAAACTGATTCTCCAACCCACAGTTTATCTGACCACAACACCTCTCCTAGAAGACTTACTAGTTACACAGGCTCTCAGACTGCAATTGATACATCTCTTTTTGTTTAACTGGCTACAGGGTGGGGTCAGAGACACATACATACATTATTACAAAGCTGCCCGTTGTTATTTTAATTAATTCAACGATATGGAATAATTTGTACAATCTACTATGATTTATTTGGTCTTGAGATGATCTGAATCCCTTTATACCATGGCAAGTCAACAGTCAACAGTTCCTGCATATTTATTGGGATTAGTATTCCTCACCAGTGGGCATGGGATGATGGACTACCCTATTTACAACATACATTTTACTACATTGTCCTGTGCTGACAATTGTTGATCAATCGTGTTCCTTATCATTCGAACATGATGGAATGCACAACGTTAAAGGGACGCTGTTGAATTGCATGGTCTACTCAATGTGTTAGCAATTCATTAGTTGTTAATAATAATAATCCGGGAAATATCCTTCACCTGTAATGGTATCATTATATTTCACAACAGCTATTCCCTAGCATGAAGGCATACAGACACTTTGCAGAGGTTTTAGCATGTAAGCTTAATATATCAAAAAAATAAATAATGTTATCTAGTCGTCAATACAGAAGCCCAATTGGATATAGGTGCAATCATATAATCCAATGTTTTAAAGTGTAACAATTAACATATTAGACAGATTGGCATAACTATTAAAAACATTGAGTTACATTTTGGTAAGAGCTTGTGATGCGCAATACTCTTGGTTTGGGCGCAGGAAGCATGTATTTCATTACGAAACCGATCAAATTCGGTGCAACTTGGACATGTCTAGTGATAACTGCATAAAGAAAGACAGGTGAATAGTTACAGCACTAATCGATACAATTATCTTCAGTGACTGCCGATAGATTTTTCCTGGAATACTGGAAGTGGCCTAACTCCTATTTTCTAACATAAGCAGTTACGCAAATTATTAATTCATACTGTCACCCGCCAAACTTGGAGGATCGAAGGAACTAAACACGTTGACACGTAACTTGAATGTATTCCGTCATGGGTTCTGTCTGAATGAAGCGCTGCAAGCAACAATGTGGCAATACGCAATCCCTAAACTTTTACATACCTGTTTTGAAGAGAAATCCAAATAAAGTTGTGTAAATGAGAAGCCGCATCCTCTCCCAAATGACACTTGAATGGAAAACATCAGACCAGGTGAACTTAAGACGAACGCAAAACCCGTAGAAGCATCCGTGGCAAAGATGTAAGTAAGCGCAAAACGTGTGCAATGTGATGCGCACAGCTGAGAGCGAGCTATACTGATCGAGACTTCGTCGCGCAATCCGAGTGATATTGGAAGGGGAGAAATCATAAAGCGTACCACGTGATGAAAGCTCTTATAGAGTCGGACAATGTATCGTTGGTGTAGTTGCAAATAGAAGTGACTCTTAATTGCGACCAAATATGTAATGCTTCATGATTCGATATGTGGCCAACGTGCACTCTGATAGCCGCATGACGGTTGAGAATTGCCTATACTTTAAACCATTCATGAAATAAAGTTATATGATTTTAAAAATGACTATATGTGTATTGTGTTCTATTTATAGCTCTTGTGTAAGACAAATACTTGGTCTACCTTGCTTTAACAGTGACAACATTACAGTACAGGTGCATGTAGCCTACTCGAGGTGTTACAAGAATGGTAATGGAATGTGAAACAGCACTTGCGCAATCAGCTTTCTCTGTAAAAGGCGCCCATCTCTGGAACTCATATCCAGGTCATTTGAAATGTCTAGGAGATGTTTGTTAATTCAAACATAAAGCGAAATACGTATTTAAAGAATAGCAAGAATGTAATCATCTGTAAACAATTGTATAGTTTATGTTATTGTTACTTACATTTTATTTTATTTTTGTATCTGGTTATATGTTATCCTGTTATCTTTCTCTTTTTCTCTGTTCATTTCTTATTTCAAGGTCCAACTAGAGGGACTGATGCTGACAATTAGCACAAGCTAAAGCATGATGATGCGATGCAACTGACTCTTAATGATACAATGTTTCAGTGTTGAATCTGTCTCTACTGAAACACAATGTTCTTATTGTTATCAATGATACAATGTTCTTATTGTTATCAATGATACAATGTTCTTATTGTTATCAATGATACAATGTTCTTATTGTTATCTCTGTGGAGCATCTTAGCAAGTTTACTGTATAGTATCACTGGAATGTGTTGTATTATACTGTACTGCACTGCATTGTGCAAGGTGCACTCTGTACTGACCCTACTATAGGTTATCTGTTCAAATCTGCCTAACATGGTCTATTGAGAGAGAGAGAGAGAGAGAAAGAGAGAGAGAGAGAGAGAGAGAGAGAGAGACAGAGAAAGAGAGAGAGAGAGAGAGAGAGAGAGAGAGAGAGAGAGAGAGAGAGAGAGAGAGAGAGAGATAGATTTAGAAGTCACTCTTGAGTGGTTTAATTAATTACTTTTATTTATATTCACATAATCACCCATCAAGACACTAATTGTTATAAATCCCCTGCTTTCATTGCTTTGTAAGTGCTTTCAGAGAGTAAATTGTTGACAGTGAACACACTTGTGGATGGAGTGATATCATGTGTTATGTCACCCATGGAGAAAACACTTGGCTCAATAATTTGCTCTATGTTTGGCTCAAAACCACCTTTCCGCTCAAAAGCACCATCTGATCTCACCGCCTGTAAAACAACAGTATTGTAGTGTTGGATAGCTTTTCTTACATGTAAATTACCCTCTCTTAACTGTGGGGTTTTGACATGTTGAAACTACATATCATTTATACCATTGAACTAATATGAAAATGGGCTTTTATAGTAAAGTGTGAATAGATTACAAATAAGTGATTTATTCAAAAAACTGTAATTGTAACTGTAACTGTCCTCTCTATCAGAGTAGCCTCAGAGTGCAAGGCAAATGACTTGTCAGACGTTATAGCTTATTTCTGGTTCATTCTGTCCAGTTAGAATTAAATGCCCATTGGACACTATGCTCTATGATGACATTGAGAGGGCATCAATGCCAAGAGCCTGGTAACTCTGGCGCTTCTCTGAGTGATCACAAATCTGGGCACATAGTTAATGGGAATTCATAAGCCGGGTATTCATATATCCGAGGAATTGTGTTTTTATCATCAGATAAAGGCTCAACACGTACAATTAGCACAAATAAGCAGATACACGTTTGAAAGAGGAAATAGTTTATTTTATTTAGGAAATTATTACATAAAATATAGCATTAAAGTCTAGTGTAACAGCCAAAATTGCACACATAATTACCAAAGTAACACTGCTGGTAACAGATTCTCTTTAAAAAGGAACAGTTAAGGAGAGAGGTGACGTAGGACAATTACACTGCTATACAGTTTCATGTACAAAAAAGTGGGGCATAAATACTCAACCGCTAGAAAAATACAGAAGTCCTTAGTAAGACTCTCTCCATACATATTAACAGTTTCATAGAAAAATTTGAAACAATGAAACACAGTCTGCTCTCTTGATTAGCACCAGAGTCAAATTCCATAATTTTGGCATTATGTTTCCTATGTTCAAATATGTTCTAGGATAAAGTGATACAGGATGCAGCAGTAGCTCTTATTGAACAAAATAAACCGTTTTTGTAGAAGGAAACCCTACAGAATTTCACAAACACAGAAACACGTTTCGCCATTTTCAATCAGTAGATGCGTTGTATGAAGAAGGCTGAATGATTGGCAAACATAACACAATGATTTAACAACATTTTTTTGCATATACCAATCAGCAATGCCCGTTCTGATATTAACTTATAGCAGTTCTTTATACACAAACAAAATATACAACATTAAAGGAAAAACAAGAATGTTTTACATGTCAGGTATGCTACAAGGGACAATATTTAGACCGTTATGGAATTCTGTTATCATGAAGAGTTTACTTTTCAAAAATATCTGTTTTCCATATGCAAGTGTCATTATTCTCCATAAGGAGTAACATTAACTGCATGGTTACTTGGTATAAATATAAGTGTTGTATCTTCCCTGAGCTACTACCATAGACCTTGCTATGCAATGTGTCGTTTATGCCAGAACATGGGTCCACACCTACGTACCATTCAAACAGTTACATGTTGCGTTCAGATGCAATATTAGGTGGTCAGATATAATGGTGATAACATAGTGATCGCTTGACAAGTACCAACTCAACAGCACTTCTAGTTCAGTTTGACAGTTATTACTTGCTGCCATCAATGATTTCCATTTTCTTCCCTTAATTTTCTCTACCTGGATGTACATCTCTAGTCTAATACCACCAACTCTTATTCTCATAAAAGCATAGGTGGTCAAAATAAATGAGCACATTCATGTATCAAGGACACTCAATACAAAATGGAAATCACCTCAGTTGATTCAGAATGATTAACCCTCTGCTGTAATGTTTGTAATGTTACTGACTGGAAGATTTTAGCTCTATCATTTTTAACAGGCAATTGAACCACAGAAGTCTTAAAACCAAGTTTGGGAAAATGGCTTTCTGAGAGCTCTGTTTGTGCATATTTGTATTATATTATAGTACTTGTGATGTCTAAGCCTACCTCGATCACATACGCCTACCTCGATCACATAAGCCTACCTCGATCACATACATCACTGAGACAATAAAACATAGTTCAAATCTTGACCGATGATAACGCACAGTGCACATAAACAACATATTTCTGCAATGCTATGGATTTTGAGGGTATTGCTTCAGACTACTAGGCAGAAAGGACAACCGAACCTGGTGAATTTATTGATTGGTTTGATTTGGTTATTTGTACTCTACTTGTGTCTCCTAATAAATGTTCACTTTAAATTCCTTACAAACTTTGTACAGTCATTGTTACAGTGCAATGATAAGGAGTTCCCCATGGGGATCAAGATATAACTGCAAACGCAAGAGGACCCAGGTGTCTAATATTGATGTCCACACCGTGAAACATGCCGCTGTAGTCCAATTGTCCTGGTCATACATGCAGCCATGGTCCATTGTGATCCTTATAATCATGACATCACTGTTTGTCTCGGTGTCCTAAGTGCTTCGTTGGAGGGAGAGCAGAAGACGTCACGCCACATGAGCGTAGTGTTCGTGTCTGTGCCTTTACACGTCGTTGGAGCCCTGACTGGTACACGAGGAGAAGCTGTCATAGAGAGAGTCGCTCAGCGAGCCCACATGGTCCACCCCGGGCTTGCTGGAGTAGCTGGAGGAGGGGTCGTCAGCCCGACAGCAGTCCTCCCTCTCCCCGCCGGAGCAGTCCCCAGCGCTGCCCCTCAGCTCTGTCTCTGGGTACAGCCCACTGCTGCTGTTGCTGTTCAGCTTGTTCAGGGACTCCAAGGACACATCCAGAGAGCCTGGCTGGACCCTGCTGCCTGTCCTCTGGTCCAGCTCATTCCCTTTCTACGGTTAAGAGGAGGAGAGAAGAAGAGGGGAGAATGAGAGACAGGGTCTGTGTCATGTACTTCACACTGCACTGTCAGACTATGGCATCGGAGTGTAACCGTGGGGCATAACTAAAGCAGCATAGTTAGTGCAGAGGTTGCATCATCTTTACTTCTTTCCAGGTTTAATCCGACAGAAACGTTTCCCCTACCGTGACAGATATAGCTAATTACAAAACAATCAGACTTAACCACATTTTCCCACAAAATAAAGCATTTTGTCAGTCTGTGACAAGAATATACAGGAAAAAACTACAGTCTGTAATGTAGGTCTCATTCTGTACTATAAAAGCAATTTGACTAGTAGCACTTCTGTGTATCAGTTTGATATATTTAGAGATTTGTTCATGCTCTCATGCTTAAGGAGCAATTCTATCTGGGATAATCTGCCAGCAGACATCTCAACGAGGCGAAATTCTCCTTGTAGCTGTTTTGACACAACTTTATTACATTTTTGTCAGCAGCCTTTGGAAACTCTCTGTTTTATGGATTAGTTTAATCATGCGTTCCCCCAGGAGACATAAGGGATAGCTGTTGCAGGGGGAAACATGTCGAAAAACAAAAGAGTCAAAAGACTGCCAGCTTAAACTCTCAATCAATTAGCAGAAATAGCTTAACCTCAACCTGCTGTACAGCAACCCGTACATCATATTGATAGTGGGGGTTGGAATGCGCAGCGAAGCTGTGTTAATAATTTTCAGTTTCATTATGAATCACAATTGCCCTATGGGGCCTGTCAATGCGCTTTTGAGAAATATCTTCAGTATCCACTGTAGGGTCTAATCATACGTGATAACTGAGATCATTGCCCTTTTCAGGGGAAATTACTCCAAATCTTTCCACCCTCAAATAAACAAAACAGCATGAAAAAGTAACTGTGATAAGCATATACCGTAAAGGTGTTGCATCTTAAACCTACTCTATCACAATCAAAATACAGTAGAAATAATGTAGTGTTGTACTTAGTGTTGTCACAACAACTCTACATATACATCTGAGAATATGAGTCTACCGTGTAATCAAACTCTGGCAAATAACAATATGAATATCTAATGGAAAATGAATCATTAATTCAACATTTTGCTAAATGCACAGGGGACTTTTGAAATGCAGTGGGGTATCATTGCAACAAGCCTGGCATCTCTCGCTAAATTCTATCTGTAGGGCAGTAAACAATTTTCGAGGTAACTGCATTTTCCTCCAGCGAGAGGCCAACCCATCCACGTTTCCCTGGCTGAGTGTACACAGAGGTACCACCAGGGGTTAGACTGCCCCCAGGGCTGCTCTACCTCCTCATCATTAAGCATTTTACTGCCAGGTGCCCCCAGAAATGACTGGTCCCATCGGACTCCAGCCAAGAACCACTCTGCTAAAGAGTCTGCTACACTAATGCATTCACACATATGCACCACAGCAAGCTCAAACTCATGCACATAAGTCTTATGAACAACACCCACACTGTTGAAATTTAAGTTTCATACAGGGGTAGCTTTCTGCATTGATTATGTCTATGTATTGTATACTGTATACAGCATATGTGCCAGTCTACAGTGTATATACAGCGTATAGGTACATCTGGGCAGTATTGACTCAGAAGATCTTGGAGGCATTGGGAGCAGTGGGTGTGTGACTTGATTGTGATCAGTGATTAGAGTGTGGCCATCCCTTGTGACAGTGAGGAACAGCAATCACAGTCCTGCTCCCCTCCTAACACCATCGATATCTCCTTATCTCTGCGGGGGTTGGGGGTGGGGGGTCTTATCTCTGATTGGATGTGATTTGGTGAAAACACAATTACCACCCCTGTCTACGGGTCGAACCCGTATACCGACCTGAACCACCCGCTGGCCATCAGGACCAAGGAGCCAGTTAAAGTGTATCTTTTGCTGAAGCTCACAGCCGAGAACACAAGGAAACATTTCCTCAGGAACACGTCAGGCAAGACGAGAAATCACTAATTGGTGGCATGAAACAATGTTCTTAGAAAATATTCTTGTTGTCTAGCAACATTCCGGCAATTGATCTGAGGGCGGTGAAGGGAATGAGGAATGCCAAGCAGGGAGTTGCTGTTCCTCTCCAGGACTTTCTCTCCCACAACATCACTTGTTTATAGCATGTATGTGTTTTTAGTCTGAATGTGAAACATTTTTCTTTCATGTAACACAGTAACGAACTGTTCATCCTTCCCCCCTCTCCTGTGGAGCCCTGAGACCTAACACCACCTGGATGCCTGCAACTGCTGCAGTTTGCAACATCGGTTGATGCAATCCAGATAATTAATAAATTGTGAAAAGCAAATAATAAAACTAATATTATATATATATATACATGTATATACATGTAAAAAAATAAAAAATAAATAAAAGGTACAACAACAAAAACAACCTATCCAATACATTACAGCTTCTGGTAACATGCCATTCCAGCTTCTGGTAACATGCCATTCCAGCTTCTGGTAACATGCCATTCCAAGCAGTTGGGGAAAAGGTGTGAGCATAGATATCATATAGTCATGAGTCAACAACCTAGTCGTCTCTGCCCTGCTCCTGCTCCTGCAGCCTGGGCCTCAGCACAGCATCTAATGCTGTTTTCCCCTGTCGGAGAGGCCTGTAGCAATCTCTATTATCCATCAGGAGAGGAAGAGAGAGAAAGGGAGAGGGAGGGAGCGAGAGAGAGGGAGAGAGAGGGAGAGAGAGAGAGAGAGCGAGAGAGAGAGAGAGAGAGAGAGGTGAGATGGAGGGGGGGTTCGGAGAGAGAGGGGCAGAGGGGAGGAGGGGGTACGGTAGCGGCAGGGCTGTCAGTAGGTGTCAGGATGATGAATGGGGGGCCAGTCTGGGCCATGAGGACTCTGATGGGAGCTGCTGAGGTTTACATCACTCTCCTGAGTGTTTGTGAAAGGTTATTAAAGGCACTTAAATCACCGGGCTTGCCGCACGCCCGCACCTTCCCAAACTTCCCAAACTCCAGGTGATAATGGCCCAATGTCTCACTCCTAAACCACCGCACGTATACAAATGCAAGGATGGACACAGGTGAAGAGGGGAACACTGTGTAGAAATATTGTCCCTCTAAAGAGAAAGACATCTTAATAAGGAGTAAATGTCTCGAAAGAGTGGTCATTCATCATCATGATTAGTTCATGGCTTTTAAATCTGGTTCTTGTCTCAATGCATATGTGTACTGTGGCATCAACACAAACATTCTGTCAAATGATCTATTCAAAAGGAGCCAGGGCTAGGCCTACAGTACCTACTTAGCAAAACAATTAGAGTCTTCACAGACCTTCACCTTTAGAATTGTGTTTGTTTAGTTTATTCAATGTTTTAATCTGTTTGTGTGTCAAGATATATTATTCTTGTGGGATCTACCAAAACCAATTAGTGGACAGTAATAGATTTGGAGGATTAGACACGATAGTCATTGTTGTCTTTGAGGTCTTTTATTTGGCTGTTTCCCTTGCAGGTTGGATGCACATCATCTTTGTCTGATTTAGAGACTAATCAAAATCCTAGCCATGTTTTCATCCAGCTTTCAGTCCCCAGCCACACATAAACCTTGTTTCAAAGACCTCAGTAAGAACCCCACATCTCAACTGTATTCATTTTGTTCTACACTGAAATAGCCAAACACATTTTTTTTTTTACAGTATGCGGATTAAGATGCCTTTCTTAATGTTCTACACAATTATTTGCCTCTGAAGAGAGAGCCACTGAAAGCCAATTTTTCAAAGTCATTAAAGCTTGAAGCAGTTATCATAAGTCATATTTTTTATCAGTGTGGGTGTCATAGGCTTTGGAGCATATTTTCCATTTTCCATTTCTTGTATAGCACAAGGTTACCACATCGGTCAGGAATGTGCATAATATATACTTTTTCTTTTCTTTCCTCCCACTATCTTGCGTTGAACTTATGTTGAGTCAGATCCTTTTACAGGGTATGGATTTTTGTGTCAGGACGGTAGGGGGGACAGTGTGTGAGGTTATTCCACTGCACCGGGCTGGGAACAGGGGGCCGGAGGCCATTTCATGGTCCCTGATCCTCATTTGTCATTCAGTGCAGTTAAATACTGGTAGGCAAATACCCCATGACACAAGAGGGCAAACCGATCGAAAGCAATTAGGGGCCCATTTTATGAAAATTTGTGAACAATTCAACTGGAGGAAAAAACCCCACCATGAAGGTGAAAGACAATCTTCGTGTTTCGTGACTTTGCTCACACTCCAAATACCAGCAGGAGACAACAAAAAAGACAAAAACAGTTTTTTACATTATCTAAAAGTTACCGCCAATAGTCTGTCCTAATGCCTTATGTCATTAGTGTGACTCACTGACTTCTATGCCTATATTTAAGAAAGTCAGTGTTCCGCTGGATGAACCACACATAACTGCAATATGTTCCATGACATTTATTTCCTTACCTAATCACCAAACCTCAACAGAGGTATATGAGTATATGAGGTATTATATGAGGAAGTGTAGATCAAAGGAATACTTACACTTTGTCTGTCTCCCGCTTTGCCCTCTAAACTCAAGTCTTTGTGCAACAAGTTGTACTGGGAGACACTCCTGTGGTCCTCCTTCTCTCGGTGGGAGAACATGTCGTGTTGATAGTAGTCCATAATCGACAATGACACTCCCACACTGCTCCTCTTTATGGTCTCTTCATCCTGGTCCACTGTGGAGAACAACTTACACTTCAATTTGTGGAACGTGATTTAAAGCAATGACACCAAGATGCATGATATACTGTTCCTTCATAGAAGAACAATTGCACTTGTAACATCCACCTCTATTACTGTGTGTTGATTTATTGTACGTTTTTGTGTTATTGTTTTAACATTTTGAAATCTATTCATCAAATAATTCAGAGGTCTATATCTACGACTGTACAGCATGTCAATGAAATACCATGAACTTGAACTTGGACGCAAAAAATACATCTTAGTACATCTAAAAGTATAGCAGTCTTGTGATCTGTGGAGTTCTGGGATGGTCTTGACCTTGGTTTCTGGTCTTTGTTTTGTTGATCAGGGTCTTTTGGGTGTAGGCCAGCATGTTCTCTTCACTCTCAGGTTCTGTCTCAGTGTCACTGCTGCTGCCGGAGTACGTACACACTCTCAGGGCTCTGTCCTGTTCAGGAGGGAAAAGGGACGGCACACCTCAATATAGAGATAGTGTTGAACAGTACTGAATCATAGAGATGCATGTGCACTTCTGTTTAGGTGTTCTGTATTGCTGTTCCATCCAAAATGACCCTGATGGTAATAGGCAGTTCCGTGTAAAAGGACCCATGAGGACCAACATGGGAATTTCATCAGAGCGAATCAAATTGAGTGTCAAGTGAAAGCAAAAGAGTCTATATGTTTGGGAAATAAAGTCAGAAATACATTTCTCAACCATCTTCCATCAAAATAATAGAAAGCAAAGGCTTTGACTTCTGGCCAAACATACAGTATGGAAAAGCCTTGAAGAAAACATCTACAGTACCAGAAAAAAACATGAAACCTCATTAATGTTCATGTATAGACCCCAGTCAACTAGTGTCAACACTTATATTTTCAATTTTGCAGAAATGGTTTGGCTTCTGTAAGTTCATACGTGTAAGATATTTCCAAATGTCTCAGCCTTATGAGCAGTGAGGACAATTAAAGTTAACAAAGGTAAAAACTATAGGTAGACCTACCAAATACTGGTAAATGTGTTTTTACTGGTTTAGTTGGGTTTACGTTTAGTTTATGACTTAATAAGTGCTCCAAATTAGCAGCAGATTGAGTGTCTGTTTGTTCAAATATTTGGTAAAATTCTGTTTTTTTTTTCAAATTCTAATTGTTCAAATTCTGTTTTTTGGTGACAAAAGTGTAGGCTATTTTCGTTTTGTTTCAATGAACAACACGTGTCATTGATTTAAATAACATTACACGAAGAGTGTTGAGTTTTAGCAATTATATCAATAAAAGAAGACATGATTAACTTAATGAGAGTGTCTATTGTATATTTCTACCTTTGTGTCCCGATTTGGCTACATCACAATGTAAAGAATGACATTCAAATCCAGAAATGATGCATTTCTGTAGGAGACTAATGCAGTCATTGTGTTACCATCATTCTGTTACCGGATATAAATCCACTTCCAACTTTGAATCTGCACAGTTCTTAAAGTAAATGTGTTTTGTTCAACTTTGCTATGAAGAGTTTTTGTTTGGCATACGTTAAAAATACGTTGAAAAATCTAGTCCCAGCATCACTCTGTTACTTTGGAACTGAAACAAAAGCAAACACAACTCTTCAGTTTAGCTATTTGTTGGGGTCCTTGATCATAAGGGGAGTTTCAAGTAGGATGGAGGGGCTGTTTCAGTCAATGGTGAACTGCGAGTCTGCTTTGAGAACAGCAGCACTGTGTTAAGTGCTAGTTACCATACTACTTTGTCATAGCAGCATTCATTTCAAAATCCCTAATGTCATAACTACGTAGAAATATTCATGCAATTAAAAAAAAAACAATAAAAAAAAAAAAACACTAGAAGTGACACAAACTATTCTGACATCTACAAAATGTAAAGCCAGTCAGCAATAGACTCTTACACTGGGTAAGTTTTGGTCCTTGGTGTTCTTTTTCTTCTCCACTTGTTTTTCATAGGCCTCTGTAGTCACGGCATGGTTTGTGTGGAAGTCACTCTGACTCAGTCTCTTCATTTTGATCACATCTATCAATCAAAAAGTCAAGAGAAGAGAAAAACAAACCATGAGCCACGCATAACAAAACCCACACATTCACACACCAGGGAGTGAGTCTACATGTATTACGCACATGAGAAGGCGGACAAGAAAATGTCATGGCAAATGTCAAGGCTAATTGGCCCAAAGTTAAGAGGCAGCTAACTCTACCATGGACAGATTTAACATAATGGTGGGCAACTTGTGTAGCTACACTCCCTGCAAGAGGGGCATACTACCAGATATTTGTGTGTAATATTTGTGTGTAATGATAGCTTGGCATTGTAGTTATTAATAGTTGATGACATCTTCCCTGTGGTGATTCCAGCTCTGCATCTCCGGCTGTAGGCAGCCCAGAAATAACAGCTTCCTACTGTCGCCCCCAATGACGAAGCACCCAATGATAGTCACAGCCAAGTGTGAATTTTAATGACTACCCATTTGTTCTTTCTTTTCTCTCTAAAACATTCCACCTTCTGACAATATAATTAACTGAGTCACGTTGGCTGCAGCAACATCACCACCTGAATAATCTATACTGGGCTGAGGATACAATTCCATCTTGTCGTTCCTACCAGTGTGGGAATCTGTAGCTATATGTGATAGGATCCCTCTATTTGTTATATTGACAGGCACTGGTCACGTCTGCTTCTTCTGCAGTGCACCACAGCACTGAGGTGAAATAGATGGGGGCCATGGCGTAAATCCCTGGGTGTGATCATTCATCCCTATATGTTAGTATTGCTTTAATCAGCCATCAGATTGCTTCCGTCCAACACCATGTTGTTGTGTTAACATTAAAACGTACAGGCAGCAGGTGCTTTATGATCTGTGTCACTTCTGATTTGCGTGTCTAATTGCATTAGCATCTTATCCTTGGGACATGGTCGGTGAGTGTTATTATGGGGAGCTTTTGCGCAGGTGGGGACCGCAGGGTCCTTTGTTAGGCAGGGCCACAGAATATCAATCAAGGCAGATGCAATGCCCTTGTCCTTGTCCACACATCTACTCCTAAACATTAAAATGAATGTGCTGGTGATTTTTCTTATTTTTGAGCACGTAAGCTTGAATGGCTGGAAGGCTGGTTAGCTCCCTTGCTTATTGTCGTGTTGGCCTATTGTCTGTTCAGATTTAAATTTAAGTTCAGTTCAGATTTAAGTTTTTAGGCTATATGAGTAAGAAGGTGAAAAACATTCAAAAAGTCGGACAGTACTTGCCAAAGTTACTGGAAAAGAGAAAATGGAAAACATACTGAGAATGGGGAATGATTCAAGGTAAAACAATACTTGCTCTTCAGCTTAATTTGGTTAGGGTTATGGTTATTATAATGTAGCTATGAGCCAACAAGCCTTGCATTTTTTCACAAACAAAATCACCCATGAAAAATCATAGTCTCCTCTCTAATTATTTACACTTATTTACGCTGGCAGGTTTTCACAGCATACTAATTTACACCAGGTTTCACCACCTCATCAATGACATCCTCTCACGAGTCGGCCAACCAATCTGGATTTCATTTGCAGCTGTGGATCATTGGTTTACTTAACATAAAACCACTGACATCACACATTACTCATCTCTTGATTGAGATTCTATAAAAAGTACTGTCCGAAGTTTTAAGTAAGTCCACACTCCTCAAAGCGTTTTTTCACATGATGGCCCATGCTAATGTTTACAAACCGATGTGCACGCATTGCACACAATGAAAACATGGAGTTAGCTGAAGAAGTGTTCGATGCCAGCATTTCATTATCTATTTTTTTAAAATATGGTTGAAACCCTTGCCTCCATTTGAAGCACACCTCTCTATTAGTCAGTAGGATCTGCGTGTCGCTGGTGAATCCACTACATGCCTCCCATCAGCACTTTTCGATGGCTACGCCATCAGACTCTCTGACTTAGTGAGACTAATGTGAGGTGAACCCACAGGCTTACCTGAGGTGGATGGTTTGGGGAGGTGGCTCTGGGTGTCCTGAACATGGCTGCCGGTCACTGTGGGGTCAGAGAGGGAGTGGCCCAGGACGCCGGGTGCATGCGGGAAGGTTTCAGGAAGGGAAGGCACTTTCACATTGGGTAGGGGGTGAGCGGAGAGGTCCTGGTCAGGCTCAGTAAGAATGCTCGCCACCCGGTCAGGGCTGGACTCAGATTTAGGAATGTGTCGTCCGTTGACCCGGGTGACAGAGTCAGGGAGGGGGAAGGTGCCGATCCCGCTGTCCAGGGTTCTCATCTGGCAGCTGGAGCCTGAGGCATACAGGAGAAGCATGTGATGGATAGGGGTGGATAACAGAAAAGGAGCCTCTGGGTTCACATGCAACGGAAGGGGTTATGGGTAAAAAGGGCATCTTGGGTGGGTTTAATAAAACAAAAGCAAATGGAAGTAAAAGCAAGAGAAACAGTGGCATTACTTCACACATGCTGCACCTGGGCATAGCCAAAAGTAAAATCATCAACAACACAGTGGAAATGCAATTTTGGGGAAAAGGGTCTCTGCCTTTTTGTGCTATTTTTCCCTGTGTTCTGTTATTTTCTGTTATTCATTTGGATTTATCCTGTGAGCCAAGCTTTGTACCTTCATAATTTCAAACAAGTTATTTGACTAATCTTAAAAGGGATCTTAGATGAATAGTTCCGTTCACTTCTAAGTCTAAGTCTGGTCCAAATCTAATTGAACCACTTTGGAGCTCAGCGTGATGTTGAATGTCAATCTATTCACGATTTTCTCCTACCTCCTCCACACCCTTATGTTGCGCTAGGAAGACTTAGTGTAGACACATTCCTTGCACTTGAAATGTTCCACACTGAGTTGTAATCTAAGAACATTGCTGCAACAGATGGACGGCATTTAAAATACACAATTTGTAAAGCTCCATCTCAAAGTGAAACAGATGGATGTCTCTTCAGCATGATCCAATTACATGTAACTGTAAATGATGTTGGCTAATGGCACAAGTTGCTAAATTGCTCAAATTGAAAAAGCAAAACATGGATTTCAAAAAGGTTATATAGTTAATTTGAATTCAATAAACGAGCCACACTTTGCTGTTGAGTCGTACTTCTCAAGAGTTATATCTAGCAGTATGCTGCTGCTGTAGTATTGTAAAGCAGAAGTCATTGTAGCCCATACTTTATAAACAGGGTGAGAATAGAAAACAATATGTCTGCCACGGTCATCCTTGGAAATGATTGATTCTTTTCAGTCGGCAGTTACTTTGGAAGATCCTTTTATGAAGAGATATTTTTCCACCAAAGAAAACTTACAGTAGTAAGTTATGATCTCTCTCTTGTCTCTCATGAACGCTTATGGGACACATTTTTTAGAGGTGGGTCGATTTGTGCTATCTCTGTCCTTCATCCTTACAACCTCTCAAAGAGATGCCAGAACATAAACATCCGCTCCTTGTGTCTACCTCAAGACTTTTCTTGTTGTTTTTTCACTGTCTCTGGTACAGAAGCATCAGAAGCTCTTGTCAAGCATGAGGTTACCTCCATGGTATGCTCTAAGGCAGGTTGCCACGCATGCTTGTATAATTAAAGGCTCTTTATCAGAAGCATTGCACTGCAGCTGTGCACACATTAAATTACACTAACAGTACATGGAAACAAGTGACTGTATTCAATTATGTCTCAGAAACATTTTGATGCGTTACTGCGAAAGGAAAATGTAATCACCTCACATGACACAGTATCATGCTGTATGTCTACTTGTACTTTCCTGCCCTCCTGTACCTCCTACTGTGCAGGAGGGAGAATTAGTCTTCAGTGGGTATTGCAGTTGAGAAAAACCTCATTTGACAGATGGAGTGTTATGTTCCTCAGATACATCTGCGATGAGTAATCACAGGCAAGTATGTGGCGAACCGTATATGAGCAGCTCATCAATTACCCTACGATTCTCCATCAAATGCAGACTAGAAAATATAAAGTATCCCATTCATGTTTATTGTATAGAGAAAGGCAGAGAAATCCATCGATCACAAAGCTTTATCATTCAATGTTTTGTTCGGCAGTTGTTTCAAAATGCCCTTTAGGGGAGACGGGGGACAAATGTAACAGGGGTCAATTGTAACACTCTGCTCCTTCAAGTTAGAGAGAGATGATACTCCCTCAGTACACAAAGTACAGTTCTCCCTGCATGAACAAATTCAGTCAAATACTGTTCCCACCATCTGCAGATTTAATTGGGAAAAGTTGTTTTTGAGGGGTAAATGGCTTTATTGATCTACAGTATTTTTCTTCTGTGTTGACGTTTAATGTCTACGAATCCTAACTATCATTATAATTACTGTTCTGTTGGCTACAAATGTACATGTGTCAGAATTGTTGCCAGCTAACTAGCACAGAAGGTTTGTCATGGCTGCTAGGGCTGAGGGCAAATGTAATACAGTGTTAGAATTACCTGGGGGCAATTGCAACAGTGTTGGGCAAGTCGTGGGCACAGGAGGACTGCACAAATGGGAGATAGACGCTACATTTGCCACCAACTGTGAATCACACTAACCCGTCTGTGGCTGGGCAACGGGTTATTTTAAACTAGAGGCTCTGGCGTTCAGCTGCTGTTATTTAGCTTACCTGTTCGTGAGGTATAATTTTTGACGGAATACTGTGATGCTGCAATAAATAACTGGTCTCGGTTAAGTGGTCTCTGGGTAATAGAACAAATTGCAAAACATGTTCCAACAAGGTCTGTGGTAATTCTACCACAATTTTCTGAAGAAATACTTCTAGAAATACTTCTATGAGAGGGAAAGAAAGCTCCAGGGGGGAAGAAAGCAAACTGAGGAGTAGCCCTATTGAATGTGAAAACCTTCTCCTGACCCTTTTATAATGATGACAAGGACCCACATGAAACAGGAGTAATCACCATGCATATCTATCTGTGAATTAAAACCTGGGGTAACAACATGTCATTACATGACCAAGCCCTCCATCCATAAAACTCAATGATTTCAAGCTCAACCCTGACCTTGACCAGGCTCATACCATACCTACCACGCAAGTTAGACAGACAGTATGAGAACATCTGCATCCTCAGTTTTAAATCCCTCCGTATTACTATATTGGATTATAAAGTAATACAGTTTTGTTTCCAGTTTACTGCACTCTTACAAAATAAGACAGAGATATTGCAAAATAATGTGTGACTTATATTCAACCTGTAAATGCCAGCATGAAATTATATGCTAGGCAGGATTCAGGAGCTATAAGTGGACACTGCTGAAATCTTTATGACAAATTTAATTCATACTGAGGGGAGTTGGATAGATTTGCTTAGCTGGCAGAATTAAAAATGCCACTCAGTTAATTAGAATACAGAAACGATTAAGAAATTTATTTTTGGCTCTCTTCCACTACAGTATATGGGACTAACTCTAATCAAGCTAATTTACATACATCCTGGAAACTTGCCCATTTTAAAACAATTTCTCACAGTATAACAGAAGGAGTTTCGATACACAGGGTATGGTATTAAAGTCAAGTCAAAGCTTTTTAAACGTTTTCTTTTTTTTTCTTTTTTAGCAACTATAGATTGGTTTCCATCTTGTTAAAAGATAAAATGTCAGAAATATCCTGCAAATCTATGCCCATAATGTCTATTCTTTAAATAAATGGCAATTAACTTCAATAAAAAACGAATAAGTTAAATCAAGGATGCAAATGCATGGGGATTTTCATAATGAAAATCACATCCCTGGATAAATCAATACAAGTCAAAACAAAGTCATCTTCAAGGAGGAGAAGTAGAAACCACAAGTATGAGAATAGAAAACACTGTGCCTCTGTAAGACCTTTTCTAACACCTTGCATGAGTTGTAAATGACTGTATTTCACTACGCGCATACAGTATGTGAGAGCAACGCTAGCAGGACAGAAGGGGATAACAGACGGGGATAACAGTCATCATCTCCTCTGATGGAGTATTGAGTGGCACATTAACATGCTGAAACATTCCACAGAGGGAAAAGTACCCAGCATTATGCAGCTCTGATAGACACTGATTATGCTGACCTAGTCCAATCCTGAGAGAGTCTTAAACTTGCCAATGTCACACACAGCCAGTAATGATTTCCCTGTCATTGTGAATGTACTCATACATCTATTTTTTTTTCTTTCTTATCGCACGTAAAGCGGGTTTCACTTGGGGCACTCAGAACAGCTGCTGTGGTGACAGCCTGCATGTCATTTACTGTATACGACTGTCAACGGTTTGTTTGCCACCCCGCACATTTCTGTATGGGAAACACACAGTGTGCAAGTGGCGTTAAAAGGATTTGTTGAATGGCTTTAGATTTACAACATGTGATGATAACCTCAATAAACCTCAAACAAAGTGACAGGAGCAGTAAGTCATGTGAGCAGGAAAGGAACTCTGCGTACTGTACTAACGTTTTTCAAAGCTATGGAAAGCAACATCTTGTAACATCTAGTTCAACAAAAAGGTAGCAGCCCTACGGCATCTACAAAAAGGTGTTTGTTCTACCAACCAAAAACTCTTTAAAACTGAAAATGCCAATGTTGAAAATGTGTTCTGTTTGTACTGTATGTATATTTTTCCAGAGCAGGAAGTAGCAAAAGTAGGATCACTGCAGAGAAGAATAACACCTACCAATCATGTGGTCTTGGCAGGTTGGCCCTGGGGCCGGGTCCTCCTCGTTCTCAGGTCTCAGGTTGGTCTTCTGTGTCACAATGATGGTCTGTGTGTAGGGGGGGATATTAGGAAATCTTTATCATCAATGTTATACTGTCCCAATGTAATTCAACTATTTAATTAACCTTGAAACAATATTTATTTGCATTATATTCATCATTGCTTCTGTGTTAGTGTATCAAATCTGCTGTGCAGGGCCATAACATTCCTTGAACATCATGATAACAAACTGTTCTTTCATGATTGTGATTCATAAACCTCACACAGGCAAAGTACACCTTTCTATTATTATATGTTGGAAAACTTTTATGGGGCTAGTCTGGAGACTAAAAATGAGAAATGTTACTAACACAGAGGCAAATATACAATGTGAACAAAAAGTGTTATCCATATTTGTCAAGATTTTTTGCTGCACATTTCTCCCTGTACCTCTCAAACAAAATGGAGAGGGGAAGGGAGTTCATAATTTCTAATAGGTAAAAAGGAACTTGCACTTCAGAAACCAAACTAATAGAGACTCACAATATAAGTTCTGTTTGAAGAAGCAACACAGTAACCATACAGTATACAGATCTGTTCTAACAGTGAAGGGGATGCTAAAGAAGTGTTCTCTGCAGGTATAAAGGAGTGTGGGGGTCATAAATGAACTCTTATTTTGTTGTATTTCTGTAGAGGGTAGATAGCGGAAGGGCTGCAAGGATTGTAATGGGCCTTTGTTAAATTGAGTGTCTGTGATAAGATGCTCCTCTTTGCTATCAAAATTCCACATCAGCTGGATTGAATTTCCTGCATATTGCAGTCAGACTCTCTCTCCCTTTCTCTCTCCCCCCTCCCCAACCGTACACACACACACACACACACACACACACACAC
Organism: Argentina silus; assembly: GCF_951799395.1. Taxonomy (NCBI): domain Eukaryota; kingdom Metazoa; phylum Chordata; class Actinopteri; order Argentiniformes; family Argentinidae; genus Argentina; species Argentina silus. The sequence goes on from NC_139665.1 coordinate 3,475,586, forward strand.
ACACACACACACTTCTCCTTGCTGTTTCTGTCCCTGACAAAGAAAAAAGAATACCCTCACAAGGTAAAAGATTGAGTTGTACTGTCGGTCGTTTTCTGAGCACATTTTCAACAAAGTGTCTTCAGTGACCTCTATGTGTCAGTGTGTATCAGGAACTTGAATGGCAGGTGTGTGTACACTCATTGTGAAGAGAATATCAGCAACAGAAAATGATATAGAGGACATACGTATAATATTAAAATACACAACTGACAAGGATCAGCGTATTATAAAGAATGGACACTGAGTTTAGGGGAAAATTATACTGATAAGATTGTGTGTGTGTGTGTGTGTGTGTGTGTGTGTGTGTGTGTGTGTGTGTGTGTGTGTGTGTGTGTGCGTGCGTGCGTGTGTGTGTGTGTGTGTGTGTGTGAGAGAGAGAGAGAGAGAGAGACCTCTGTAATATCCTGGGTGGAAGTGAAAAAAACAGAAACCTGGGGTCGTAAGGTTTCATTACAGGGGTGCTGCCTCACTCACAGCAGTGTCGGTGCAGATCTCCATATCTCCCCTGATTTCACTGTGTTTCTTGGGGATGGAGATACCCGGCAGAGAGGCAGCCAGGGAGTCGCCCTTCACCACACTCCTGGAGGAAACAAGATTTGATCCATTTTTTTGTCTGTTGAGCTGCTCTCATATCAACTGTGCACGTAGAAAGTGATCCTGTTGATAAATTACATTTGCCCTCCTTCAATACCGCTGGCATATTCCGCTGCCGTGAAAACTAAAATAACCTTTTTTGTAGTGCTCTCCCCGACTCCAGTGTCATTGAGTGACAAATGTTTGTAACTACTCTTGATAAAATCTGTCAGTTGTGATTTGAGGTAGTGTATCAATTTATTGGAGGATGTGTAATGCTATGCTTTTTCAGCTGAAATACCTCGGGCCCGAAAGCGTCTCTAGTCTAGGAGGTGCTTAAGCTCACTCAAGTTGAACCACAGCTCAAAAGCTGTAGTTGCTTTCTTTGTATATGCAAACATATTGCATGTTTTACTTAAGTCACCAACTGCCAAAGAATTCCAGAACACTCACCACCTAGAGTGCCAAGTGTTCTATGTGGTGTTTACCTAGCAACAACACTTTGATTGGCTACAAAATGAAGGATCATAATGTATGCATTTTTGGTGAATAAATTCACCCTCAGCACTCTAGAATGTTGACAATTTGGGCGACTTTATTCACCCTCAGCTAATACTGTTAGTAATACTGGGAGAAGTGCAAATTGAATAATCAGCAATCTTAGAAACATCACAAGAGACAAGTAATCTAATCACTGTTTTAAACCCTGATTTTGTTCCTGTGACTAATCATGCAAAGACATATGTAATACTTGACAATGTAGTATTATCATAGTGTTGTTTTAAGATCAGCTAAAGTTGTTGCTGTTGTATTACCAACCTGCCAAGAAGTTCCTTCATGAATTGATCTTTCCCGATGTAGGCCGTAGAACACTGGAGTTGATTGGCTATCTGCCCCATCTGAATATTGCAGTGATCCATTATGGAGCTCAGCTTGTTGCTGTTCTCAGACAGTGTCTGCTCCTGACTATGGGTGTCATTTTTCTTCTTATCCTTCTTCTTGTCAGACTTTATCTGCTTGCCTCCCAATACTGATCCAATCTTCAGCTCTTTTTTCTCCTCTTTCCCTTTCGGGGCGTCAGACTTCTTTCCATTCAACGCTGGTAGCTTGCTTTTACGGAAGCCAAACCAGTTGGCCAGAGAGGGAGCCATCTTTTGCTTGACCTCCGATGCCATGATCTTCTCCTGGCCCTGACCTTTCTGCACATTCTCCTGGATCCCCATCATGACCTTCTCCTCAATGGTGGAGACCATGGGGCTCGCTGGTTTCTCTCCCTCATCTGACACTCCCTGGGAGCATCCTGCCTGCGCTTTGCTACCCGTAGTAAGGTCCAGTTTAACAGGGCTCATCACTTTGCCTCCCTGTGTTGCGGCCTCTGGGCTGTACACAGGAGAGGACGGCGATTCAAACTGGGGATGGGATGCCACCTTCACGGGCTTCCTGGAGTGTTTCATGCCAATCCTGTCAGTGAGAGGCAAACTACGCACCTCTTTCTGAGGCGGCGCTATGACACCCTCCCCCTTCACCGCGCTCAGTGACCCCTCACCTCTGGAGCCTGATTTGGAGGCCTTTTCGGGGAGGCCTTGGTGGCTGTTAGAGACTGTCATTCCCCCATAGTAGCTCAACCTGTTGCCGGGGCAACGGACTGGGCTCTCCCCAGGCCCGCCGCTGTGTTTCAGCTGAGTGCCCTCAACAAAGGAGCTCTGTCTCGTTAATGAGTTCCCTCTCTCCCCAGAGTTTGTGATGATGTGCGTTCGGATCTTTACGGGTCCGTCTGCCACGTTGATGCTGGGTTTCTCCATATAGTGGGTGCTAAAACTCTGGCTGCGTGCTTTGGCCCCATTCATCCCTAGAGCAGGCTTTAGATAAGGTTTGGTGGTAACAGATATGGATCTCTTGAACAGTCTACTGTCTTGGTCCACCCTATCACACACCTCCCCATCCTGTGCTAACACAGCAGTTTGCGTCTCCCCTTCTCGTAAACTGCACTGGGCCTCAGCTTTCGTCTCTGTGATAGACGCGGTGGGCGGTGAATCAATATTATAAATTGTCTGTGAACTTTCACACTGGGTGGAAGCATTAGAAGTCACAGTCTCTTTGGAGGCAGAGTTGATATGGTCCTTCTCTTGCTTTCCTGGTACCGTGGAGCTTTTCATCAGCGAAGGGGGAGATTTTACGAAGGCTTTGAAGCCCATGGGAATGCGTGTCTTTGATGTTTTCTCTGCTGAGTTGGGAGGGCCTGCTGCAGAGCTGGATGGGTTTACCACAACCTGGGGAGGTTGCATCACACTACCTTGAGGTTCTATTACACACTGAGGTTGGCTCTGCAGAGACACAGGTAAACTACTGGAGGTCTTATACAACAAAGGATAGCTATTTTCATTAGTAGCTCCTTTTTTACTTGTAAATGTGCTCTGCAGTGAAGTGCCTTTCTGCAAGCCATATGAGGGAGGAACATTCTTTGAGCTTTTAGGTGCATTTTCAGGATGATCTGGGACGTATCCTGAGGCTGAGGAGGGGAGGTAGAGTTTTGTGGGAACCCGTTTGGAAGTGCCTTTAGAGGCGCTCTGACTCAGAGCAGGGGACTTTTGAAGGTGCTGACTGGTTTTGTCAACCAGTTTCTGAGGTGCGATTGCGGTACCATAGCCTGCATCCAAGTCTACAGTATCATGGCCCTTGTAGGGTAAAGAATGTTGCATATTTGGTACAGGTGGGGGGTGGTAACTTGGGGGTGGCCCCCTCACAGTGGTAGGTGTGGATGGTTGAGCCGGGGGTATAAGTGCTTGAGGTGACCCATCATAGTTTGGTCTGATCAGTAAGGAGGTGGTGCGACCTGGGGGTGGGGGAGGGGAGGGGGACCTGAGTTCAGTTTTGCTGGCTTCACAGTGTCGGTCTCTGGTAGGCTGCTCTCCATAGTCCACGTGCTCCATGTGCCTCCTGGGGAGGTGAGGGGAGCTTGGTGGGATACTGGACAAAGAGCCCTTCCCCCAGTCATTCCTCCCTGGGAATTTGGAGCTCAGGGACGCTGCTTTTAGGCTCTGAGCACATCCTCCACCGGGTGTTTTTATGAACCTGGACATTTTGACTGGCGGGGAGGAGGGGGACTGAGCAGGTGTTCCACTGTTGCTTGTTTCAGTGGCTGGGCTCTTGGACACCTTCAGTGGAGAACCTTTTCCCCGGTTGGGTATCTTAGAACTGTTGGCCTTTGGGCTGGGGGCACTGTTCATGGGAGGGACAGAGTGGACCTTGTTGGCTCGATTGCTAGGTGGCTTTATCAATTTCCGCTGTGGAGTTAAATGTGTTGGCAGCCTCTCTGCACTACCCTCCCTGCTATGGGTGGTTTTGTTAGTTATACTCTGATACTCAGGTGGCATTTCTGGGGACTCAAGCACACTGTAGTTCCTTGTGTTTCCTCCTTTTTGCTGAATTGGCCTCTCCTGAGGCACCAGTTCTGTATACTGAGCAACCACCTTGCCACCAGGAATGTCTATTCGAGCCCCAGTACCAGTGGAAGGCTGCTGGGCACTGAGCTCAATGGGCTCTCCATCTGCATCAAATATAGCCATGATACTCTCCTCAGACTGGGTGCATTTCACCCCCTTGCGCTCCTTAATTAAGCTGAAGGGCCTGGGCCTTCCATCAGCAGATTGGGTTCGGCCTGGGTCCCTCCTCAAGCACTGGGCGGGCAGCACCTTGGCAGCATCCCTGGAGAGCCTCCTAGGGTCCTTCTCCAGCTGCCCTGCAGGCCGGCTGAGAGACGGCCGGTGGTCACTGACCTCAGAGTGGATGTCTTCAGTGTTGTCAGTGTCGGAGAGGTGGAGGGGGCAGTCTGGCTCTGTGGGGCTGACCTCAAAGTGCAACAGGGAGGGTTTGAGAAAGGCCGAGGTCCGCCCACCCGAGAGGAAGCTGTTGATGAAGCTCATGAGCTTCTCAGGACGCTCCTTAGAGTTATAGCAGGGCAGGTGCTTTGTGGCTGTAGGCCCTGTGCTGCTGTTACCCCCCAACCCACTGTCCTGCAGCCCTTCCCAGCTGCACAGACTGTCAGACACGCTGTGAGACAGCTTCTTATAGTACATCCACCCATCCTTACTGGGGACACTGTCTAGTCTACAGTCAGCTGAGTGCGGTGACTCATCGTCTGCATCATCAGAGTCATAAGAAAACTTCTTGACCCCCACCCCTGAGGCAACAGTTCTACCCACATAGGGGGGCTTGGAGACCCCTTTGCTCCCACTCTTGATCCCCAAGGAGTAGATCCCCTCATTAGAGTTCATGCAGTCCTTGTCGCCTGACTTGGAGACCCGGGAAGAGGAGGAGCCCTTGGGTTTCCTCCTTTGCAGCTTCCTCAGCCCCTCCAGGATGTGGCTCTCTTTCCTCCTGGTGGGGGGTTGCTCTTCTAGGGGGGCGCAGATGTTACTGGGGGCTGAGGAACCCAGACTCAGCCTCTTCTCCCAGGTCAGAGAGGACTGGGGGAGAAATCGAGAGAAAGAGACATAATTCATTATAAAGCCATCTAAACAGAGCTGTTCAGCTGCATGTTCCTGTATGGACATGATGGTTTTCCAGCACATGTTTTGAAATTGTATTTCTCAAAGGAATTGGACTGAATCTCATTTTAATACTCTTCCATATAGTTGGCTGTAGAGTGAGATGATTACTTGACAAGCAGATGACAAGCTGTTTCGCAGTCTGCAATTACAATTTTGTATCCTTTTCATGGCCTCATGGAGATATTAAACCCTCCTGGGCATGACTAAAACCAAATATGGATTCCCTGACGAAATATGGCATTTTCCCATTTCAGCACATCAGGTTTCTATATCATTCACTTTATCGGCTCCTAAATGTGCCAATGAATTGGTCTTTATGAAACCTGAAAAAGCACTTCACAATAATAACCTGTGTAGTAACATTGTAATTACTCTAGTAACAGAGTTGTTACATGTTGTTACTGTGCATCGTCATTTAGTAATTGCAAGATAAATGCAGTTAAAAGTTTGTGTTATTACACGACACAAGAGGAACATTATGTAGTCCTCATTCAACTTGTGTGATATCAGCCAAGCAATGCTAATGCTAAGTAACAGCATGTTCATACTGTGTTGTTTCTTTCATAATTGCAGCACACAGTCATTTATACAAACGTAAAATGTGACTAATAAACTTTAATTTACATTTTAATTTGTACATCTTAATACGCTCGTGTGTCATATTATCAAGAAAGTGTTCTGATTTACATTTACATTTATGGCATTTAGCAGATGTCTTTATGCAAAGTGACTTACAACAAATACATTTGTCTAAGCAAGTGAATCATCTATCCATCAGTACATCATAAGAAAAAAGTAATCTATGCTTTTTTTACATTTATTTATTTATTTACAGTAGAGAAACTGTACAGGGGGGTAGTGGGGATGAAGAGGTCTTTAGGAGGGACAGTGTTTGTGACAACAAGGACATCAGGGGGAGAAAGAGAGAGAGAGAGAGAGAGAGAGAAAGAGAGAGAGAGAGAGAGAGAGAGAGAGAGAGAGAGAGAGAGAGAGAGAGGTCATTGTACCATTTTTCCACAGGAGCGTCCATCATTCCAGGTGTAGGAACCACTGGAGTACTCGCTGCAGGCGCTGGACAGAGACAGCTCACTGCTGCTGCAGCTGCTGCGTGGGTAGACTGGGGCTGGCACTGTCAGGCTCAGCTGGCTCAGACACTTAGCCACAGGAAGACCCGCCTTTCCATTAAGCTGGATATCCTGCATGACAAGCAAAGGAGGTAATTCAGTCCAAAAAGACCCATGTTATGATTTACTGTCACAAACAATCATGGATGTCTGGAAAAGGGAAATTAAGATTCAGTGAAAATGTATAAAGAAAATGACAAGGGAACCAGGATGACTACTGCCTGAACTCGCGGTGCATCTATAATTCCCTAGAACACATTATTTCCTTGCGGGAGAGTGTGTTTTTTTTAACACTAATCAAATGGCTTTCCCGTCACCCTCCAGTGTTAATGCCTTGGGAAGCTTAAGGGTCTGGTTGGGGACAGTGAGAGAGAGAGAGGGTGCCAGCAGAGGGCTTGGCTCCAGTCAGGAGGAAGAGGTGACAAGGAGGAGCTCCACTGAAAGCAAATGGCTTTGGGGAGCTGAGAGTTACAGCTACAGGACAGGCGGTGGGGGTGAGAGGGTTGGGTGTCAGAGAGTAACAGCTACAGGACAGGCGGTGGGGGTGAGAGGGTTGGGTGTCAGAGAGAGGTCTCTTCATGGGGTCATATGAGATGTCAGAGGGTAAGATTAGGGCTGAGAATCTGTGACTATGCATTACTGTATTGCAAGCAAAGCTACTGCATTTTATTTGTACATTTATAAAAAACCTGATGACGAAGTGCGAGACTTAGAGTATTAAGTATTCTTGGGAAGATAGAGAAAGATAGCTTTGGATCTGTCTCGGTAATTAGCAGCTGAGAAACCAATCTGTCATGCTTTCATAAGCAGTCTCACCAACAGATGTTTCCTACATCAGTTACATTCTAAAATGTTGTCCAAACAAACGTAAAAGCAGAATTTGAATCGATGTGTGAGTCAAAGACTCAATGGGAAGCTCACTAATTGTCCCAGCAAATAGTGCACTTCCTACACATGCAGATGCAACTGACCTGTCACAGCAGAGTATCACATCTGAGTGTCTGTGCATCACTTCTACAGAACCCATTATCTTTGGGCAGACACATAAATACTTTACATGATTGAATTACAACATTATACATTGTTATTATTTCATCTACTTCCTCTGCCACACATCCATAATAAGTATGACCCTTTATCAAGTTGGGTCCTCAAGGAGTTAAAGGGGAAGGAACAGAGTGAATTCATTTCAAGACCTTAATGCATAATATATAAGATGACTAATGTACTACACTGTCCTTTGGACTCATTCTTACTGAGGACGAGCCCGAATCGATGGTTTTCTGGTAATATGACAAGGATTTATTCCTCTTAGAGCCAAGTGATACGGCCAGCTCTGCTTGCCCAGAAGAGCGGATCAAATCCCCAAATAGTTAGGTTGGTATTTTAATCCCCTGTAATGATTTCCCGGAGCTGCGTGTCAGTTAGAATACCTGGACAACTCACATGGCTGAGGAGAGAAAAACATTGCACCTGTTTGTTTTCCATTACTCTTACGTGAGGTGGAGAGTCGGTGTTCCTGGATAGCAGGAAGCTTTTGCTTCGGCCCGACTCCAGCAGCAAATCTGCCGCAGACAAATCCATGATCCGTGAGTGGAGTTTCTGAAAGCATAAGTGCGGACAACATTACTGAATTGTAACCGTCTCCGCAACATACAGAGGGAGGGTCATTCAACACATTCAACTAAACGAAATGATATGGCATTCAAACAATACACAGTTTCTTGAGATATATTTTGAATTTCAGATTATAATGTTGCTGCAGACATAACCATCAATAACCAATCCAGAATCTATCATTAAACATACACAAACCTACATGATTTTAATATATATCATATATAGATATTTTCAGTGATTCCCCCGCCCCCCCCCCCCAAAAAAAAAAGAAGAAGAAAGATAAGAAAAATAACTACTATATATGAATTACTTCACACTATCGACGTCTCAAAAACATGAACCCTTTGGTCTGCAGTATTTTCCCAGAGTTTGAAAGTAAAACCTCATTCTCCCTCCACTGATCCCATACCGGGCACTGTTCAGGAATCTTAACTCAAAGTCATTAAAGTCATCTGTTAGGAATAATTAATGTGAATGGGAAATAATTGCATTGGGGAGCAAGGGGATTCCTTTGATTTTTTTTTTATTCATACTCAAACACTATTTTGCGATCCATTCTTTTCTTTATTTCTCGTGCACTGGGGAAGGCTACAAAACCAAATACATTTCCACATATTAATCTCCAACCTAATTACCGTTCAGCTCCCTGTGCTCAGATGTACTTAACTGCAAATGTGCTGTAACAAAACCCTTGATTTATGCCACATCCCTCCCCAAGGGCAACTTTAACGCTCATTTAGGGAGTATGTTTTTCTGTGCTCGTATCTATTTTAATTTCTCCATCTTCAGAATTAAATACATTTGCCAGATTACAGTGCTTTTATTTTCCTTCTCATGCTGAGCGCTCGCTGAAAATGAGAAGATCTGTCAGGATAATTTCATGGCAAAGACACGAAAGTCACCTTGAAGAACTTACAGTGTGAGCAGTACCGCACGCCACACTATAAGCTTCGGTTCACACTATCTATAGCCTTGCTTCAATGGCTTAAATGTTTAATCATTATTGAAAAAGATTTTCCTGTGCAGTCCTTAGATTATTAGCTAGAGGCGTAGAGAAGACACACTACACCTATTCAATTTATTCCATTCATAGTATGATGAAAAACACATGTCACCACACCTCTGCTCCGCTGCTCAAAACACCCAGATAGCACACAGAGTAGAATGCAGTGTCAGGACAACCACAGCACTGCACACTATGTGTGGGTTGCTAAACTAAACAATAGATTCACACCTCATATATCCTGCTGCACAGCTGTGTCTTTCAGGGGGACAGAGCTGCTGCAGCTGCTTGCCAAAGGCCACAACATCATATTAGCTACTATTCCACCCATCCTTTATGTTGCCCGAATAGTTTCAATGTGACATCCCTGCGAGAACAGGTCTTTGTTACTGTCCCTCTATGATTGACAGGAGGAATAAACAGGAGGGTTGCCTTTCAGACATAGACTTCTGTACGAACAGACCTCTGACCCTGTGTTATTGAAGAGAGATAGAGTAGATAATACTTCTACAATTGCTGGATGAAGTCAGTAGGGAGTCCCTGTGTTGGTGATCAGCACCACAGTCAAGGCCATGGCTCCTAATGGCTCAAAGTTAACACAACTAATCTTCATATGCTGTGGAAACAATACAATTCCTCTTGCTTAGGGTTAAAACCTGTATTGTTGTTTTCATGGGCATCAAACACAAATCCAGTCTCCCAGCAGAATTCAATAACAATAACAGGAGTGATAACATTGTTCATTTAAATATAGACCACCTGAAACAAGATAATGTATGTCTTTATATTTAAATAGTGATATGCAATCAACTCTATTCAAATATGTTGTATGCAGTGCAGCTTTTCTATGGTTCATATTATGAATTTATCCTACAGATTTCAGGAATACAAGCGCATTAATTTTCACAATCACAGTGCATTGTATTTTAATCCATCAAGTTTGTCCATCAAAACAAGAGTGTTTAATAGAAAAGACAGGTAGAAATAGATGCCCTTATAGACTTCCAAAGCGTGCCATCAGACTGCAGTTTGTTTGAGCTTATTGAACTCATAAATACAGAACAATAGATGTCATAGATACCTTATGCACTGGAATGGGACAATTTGGCAGCTGTCTAACTTAGGTCTGTTGTATTTAATTAATTAGATATACTGTAGAACAATTGGAATGCACTGCAAAGTGTGTGTAAACACTGTGCCATTCTGAAATTCAATCAAATATCCCCATTGTAAGTCATTTTCAAATAATAACACCACGTATACCAATTTAAATGCTTATAGCTTATAGCTCAAAAAGCTATATTCAAGTTGAGTCTATCTGTACATTTTAAAGGTATATTTTGCTTTAACGACTTAAGAGCAGTAGCATCTTAAATCTATATTAGGCCATGCAAAGTTGATAAATTGTTTCATGAACAAAACATTTAAAACAAAAATTCAAATAAAACATTTTGCTAAATTATTATTATTATGGTTAATGCATCGCATAGGCAAAGTAGAATGAAATGATTTATTTTTGAGGTTTGGGCAACAGAGTTATCGAGAAGTTTAGTGGTTTTGGAAAGGTGCCTCTCTTTCGCCTTGTGGTATACTTTAATAATCTATCGGGAAGTATCTCAATAAGCGGTTTGTAAAAGTTAACAGAGAAGTCATCGTCGCCTGGGGCTTTGTTACTAGAAAGTGATTTGATCGCCTCACTTTTCTGAAAATGAAATCCATTAAACAATGAATCAAGTTCTCATGGCTATTTGAAAACATCCCGATGGGAAAACTTACTTGGATTTTTCAGTTTGAACCGGAAGAAAGTTCACAGATTACAATCTGATGAAATGACTTTTCCACTCTAGTGTGCGTCCATTTATATGGTGCAAATGTGCCTGACTATAACAGGACCGTGGCTACGAAGTGGAGACATGTCTGTGCCAGATTCCCAAGTGTCCGGACTTTGAGATACGGTACCGTGACTCAGTGCAAAACCACTTGATACTCGATGAAAAAAAGTAAAACGACTGTCCAATGGTTTGAGATAATTTTCAATTCTAAAGTGTGCGGGTACGCGGGGGTGAGCGTGTGTGTGTGAGTGCTTAAGTCAGCATAAAGTGTAAAATCATGCAGACTAAAATGCTTCAGGTCACAATAAGGAACACTTACTGACAGAAGCTCTGATCGATGCCGACTCCCACTGAATTGTAGGCTACAGATCAATCACCTTATTCCAATAATTTTCACCCCTGCCTCCGTCATTCTGCTGCACTAGCTGATTGTTCCCAAGGGCAAACTAAGAGCATTACTGTATAGCGGTTGGGGAGGGTATGTGTGTGTGTTTGTGTAGCCCCAGCCTGAAGCCTGCAAATGCTCCAATTCAAAAGTGAGATTCAACTCTAGCCAACTCAAGACAGACAGACACATACAGACACAGACAGACACAGACAGACAGGCAGACAGATGGGTTCAGTCAAAGAAATAAGGTAATGATACCCTGACCTTACATCCTGAGGAGATAAGGGCCTCTCATGGCATTGAAACAGAGACTGGCTCCCGTCAATACTTTCTTTCTTTCAGCGGACAAGCTGTTTTACTATTTCGGGAAATTCTGAACCTTTGAGGTCATTCTGTTGAAGTGCTCCATATTTTATAAGTTGGCCCGTCTCGATTTGGTCCAGAGCAGTCTCGATCGATGAGAATGTGAAAAGGGAAGGCTGGGCTCCCTTGGTCTCAGTGGTGAGTCAACATACTTATAAAATAGAAAAATAAGTTACTCAGCTCTGATAGACTTGTTTGAACTGTCAAAATGGGACTGAATAGAATAAAAACACTGCAATTCATACTTATATTTCTATAGCTATGTTTTATTCACTATATTTAATTGAGGTAATAGTTGATGCAATATTTAAAATGTATAATTGTGAAAGTAAAGGTAATTTTAAACTAGCATCGTGTTCTTTCCCCTTTTATTGCTGCAACAATTACATCCTTTTAACGGTTTTCAGAGTAAATCAGATTTTCCTGAAAACCATTTCCCGCGTCATTATCCACTGCATATTCATCTGGGCAGATACGATGAGGACTAGGACTAGGACTCCTCAGGCAGGACATATACTATATAGCTGGCCCGGTCCAGGTTGGGTTTTAGGGTTCTGAGTTTATATGCCAGGTGGCTTCTCTCTGGCTATGATGCCATAATAGAGCAGTGTTGCCTCTCTCTGCAGTGTTATCAAAGCGCTCCATCCAGGCCGGCCCACATGGGACAGGATGGGAGTGGTTAGGTGTCATGAGGGGGCTGATCTTATCTTAGGGTGCTGGATTTCACCTCCTCAGCACGGTCATCAATGATTTAATCAATCGTGCCACATGGCCCTGCTGGGGAACGAGGGGTACGAAGGGAGGGGAGGGATAGGGAGGAGAAGAGGGGAGAGGGGGGAGAGGAAGGGAGAGGGGGGAGAGGAAGGGAGAGGGGAGACAGGGAGCAAACAGCTCCCACCTTCATCAGTGTGAACAGGGCTAGCTCGCTACACCTGACAGTGTGATCCTGCCAAGGACAGACACACACAGAGGGAGCTGACCTTCTCTGTCACTCTTTATTACACGGTCTTCTTCTGACTCATCTCTTACGAAGTCTTTCTCTCTGTGCGATTTTCACAAACGCAGACAATCCCAGCCGATGAGAGGGTCTCATACTGCAACACATATTATATATTACATGTAATTCTACACGTCACATTGTCTTGACGCAATGTGCACTGCATGAGCAGACCCAGTGGCACCCCTCACCCTGGTGATGGGACCGAGCCCCCTCTCACACTCCCCTTCAGTGTTTGTTGACAATGGCAAAAATGTTGCTGGCCACAAAATACTATAAGACATTTCAGCTGTAGCCTAATAGTCTTCTTATACACAGAGAAAAAAGCCCCAAAAAACATAAGGACAAGATCAGCAAGTCATTAAATATATAAAGGTATATCAAAATAGCAAAAATCATCTCAATTATACTGCATTGAGAAATTGACGAGAATAGAAATACAGGTACCGGCATCCATTTAGTTTAACTCAGTAAGGGCACACTTGAAGTACATCCAGTACTGCAAAAACTCATAAATATGCATCAGGCACAAATAACTGGATGGTTTGGGTACTATGTCCGCAGGGCCTGGAAGTTGCTGGAAACCCAGACCTACTTTTCCTGGTAATTGACAACTCAATTGCCACTTGCCTGTCACTTTTGATAAGGCTGCATAAGTGGACAGAGCTACTTGACAGGAATTATTATTCCTGGTTATGCACTTACAAACACCTGGGCGAATGGAGCTTCCAGCGTGTGAAATGTCACATTACATGCGACAGCAGGTCAAGCACATTCCTAATAACAATCTCAATAGAACGCTGATTCTTTATCACAGAAATTCAAGATGCCCGCGGGGGCCAGAATACATTTAATTACCGACTCTGTGAACATTTCAGATTCTGAGCGGAAACGAAATACCAATACGGGTAATAAAGTGCCTGGCTCACACCTGGCACCTTCGGAGAACTTGAAAATAACAATCACTTGTTATATGGTGGTTAATGATTATCAAATTATTATTTATTTTTTAAATAATATGGTATGAAAATAATCATGACCAGTAGTTTATGTGAATTGTATGGCATTTCTGAGAATTTAATTTAAAAGGCTACTTGAAGAAAAGTTATCTATCATTACAGTAGAAGTGTTAAAAACTTATTTTTTTGTCTCTCTCTATTTAATATATATTTAATAAATCACAGAGCCTGAACAGTGCCATATGATCTCTTTTCTGTCAGCAAAATCTCAGACAAAATCCAGATATAGAGCTATGCTTTACATCCGAAATTACAGTAATAACCATGAAAGCATGGTTCTTAAGGAGAATTAATTAACATCTAAGGGAATTCTCATGAGTGACCTGCAGTAAGAGCAACTTTTAACAAATTATGTTCCCATCCTTCTGACAAGTGACAATTATTTCCTTGTTCGTTAATGTGGTGTCAAACATAGTTCCGTTACAAAGTGGTACATAAATCCTTTCTTCTAGAAAACCTGTCTACAGTATGTATTTCACAATAACAAAGAAATGTCTGGCTACAAATCTTTATTCCTGGCTTACTCCCTGGTGAAATGCTGGAGTCTCCTGCTAGACAATATAGATTTATATTCTAGTCTTCCAATGTGCACCCTGAACATGAACACACAATGTACTGTATTGAAAAAACTGAACACACTATAATAAATTCTTGCAGGAAATGACCCAAACATATTGTTTCACCAAAACAAATGGGTAACAAATATATACAATATATATATTATTGTTATTATTGTTGTTATTATTATTGTTATTATTATTATTATTATTATTATTGTTATTTTTATCATTATTATTGTTATTATTTTATTTTCTATTATTAGTATTATTTTATTAGTATTATATATATATATATTTATATTTATTTGTTTATTTATTTATTTATATTTTCCCTCTATCCATGCCGTAATTTATTCATTGAAAAAAAATGTTGAATCTATAACCTCACCATCTTTTGGCATGAAAATGTACTCCTGCCAAACAAAATGTAATCCCTCACTGGACAATGTGGACTGTGACTTTCAATCATCCATACAGTAAGTCCACATCAGTTACTTGCAGGGATTGCAAAGAGTCAACAAAGAATCCATCTAACTCTTGTGGTGGACATACTGCATCAAGCCTCCTTCCTTATCAGCTGCATGGTCAGGTTGGTCTATTAGGAATTGAAATGAGCATAATCTTTACTATTCTCATTCGTTTCCTTCCAGAGTTACTTTTTACCAGCAATTAAACCATTTTTATCATAGAACATCGCTGTAATATTGTCCGTTGGTGCACCTGAATGCATCGACCTTAACCGTTCTCTAACTCCCAGGCAGTGCATTCTGCTCCATCCTCGGCTTCTAACCACCTGACCTGACAGCCTCGTGGCTCCTATGATCCTAACTGTCTCCTCCTCCCTTGTTCTGCCTTGTTAAATAATGCAGTGGGAGCTGGAGGAGGCTACGGCTGGGCCGGCGTTAACACAGAGCAACACCTCCTCCATCCTTCCCCTGATGGCTCCCTTGTGCTCATCACACTCTCCTCTCCTCCAGCCTGTCATGGCAACATGTTCCATTTCCAGCCCTCATTTAAACCACTAGGAGTCTCGATGTTACTGCACTGTCTCCACCGGCCCCTCCATACACAGTATGTAGTCTCCTGCATGTCTCCGCTGTTCCTCCCCCAGGCCTCCCTTCACTATGTGACAGTGTGGGAGGCTCCAACACCTCTCTGGCAAGGCAACGAGAGCTGGATGGCAACAGTGGCAAATAGGATTAAGCAAAATCCATGGAGCCATTGTAGTACAGGCATGATTGTCAATCTGTCTCACGCCTCACATCTCTCTCTCTCTCTCTCTCTCTCTCTCTCTCTCTCTCTCTCTCTCTCTCTCTCTCTCTCTCTCTCTGAGGAAAAAGCCAGTGGAGCTCAGTGTGCATTCCTACCCACTGCAGACCCTGTCTATGTATGTCTGTGTCATGAGCCTAAGGGTGTGATGCACTAGAGGTAATTTGGTTGAGCACTTCATTGTCCCCGGGGAGAGTGCAAGATGGATGACATGAGGAAAGGGTACTTTCTCATATGATCTCGCCTTAGCCCTACAGCTCACAGAGGATGTTTTATGACACCATCATCTGTACTCAGGGACCAGGGCACACAATCGCATTACAATCACAAAGACTGAAGATTCCAATATCTCTGAGTATAAATATCACATAAATGTAACGGAAACAAATAACGTGCTCCTTCAACAATGAACCTGTTCCTCCCACATGTAAAGACGTGTCTGAGACAACAACCTCAGCCGCAATCTAATAATTCAACTAGTAATGTTTAAATCATCCACAGGAACTCCTGAGTCATACTGTAGTCCTGTCAATATAAAAACTGTGTTGTGAGGTTCTGTGCTGTTTTCTAGGTGTAGCTGATTGGACAGTGTGAGGTTCTGTGCTGGTTCTAGGTGTCGCTGATTGGACAGTGTGAGGTTCTGTGCTGGTTCTAGGTGTAGCTGATTGGACAGTGTGAGGTTCTGTGCTGGTTCTAGGTGTCGCTGATTGGACAGTGTGAGGTTCTGTGCTGGTTCTAGGTGTAGCTGATTGGACAGTGTGAGGTTCTGTGCTGGTTCTAGGTGTAGCTGATTGGACAGTGTGAGGTTCTGTGCTGGTTCTAGGTGTAGCTGATTGGACAGTGTGAGGTTCTGTGCTGGTTCTAGGTGTAGCTGATTGGACAGGTTGAGATTCTATAATGGTTCTGAGTGAAGGAAAGTGGACAGAGCCCTACCTGGAGGAGTAGGTCTGAGGCGGGTCGGACCTTCTGCTGGAACAGAACACTCAGGGTCCGGTTCTGCTGCTCAAGGTCGAACACACGGGTTCGAAGCTTCAGACACTCCTCTCTCAGGTCCTGGAGATGAACACAATACAAGTGTATAAGTTATTACATACTGAACGCAGAGACCTTTTAGCAAAATTAACTATTTAACAAAGCATTAACAATGTTTAGATACTGTATGCTCACAAATAGGAAGCAGTAGCATGTCTAAGATATTTGGGTCTGACTGAAGCACTGGAGAAATATCCAAAACACAAAGCCATATCAATTAGAATCAAACCTTTTGGGTGAGAAGCGCTTGCACAACTTGATTAGCAACCTTAAAGAGAACAAAAGGAATAATTAGTAACATACTGTATTTCATTAAAAATCATGGTGTGACCATGATCATCAGGCCTATAAGGGAAGCAGAAAGTAGAGACTGGATGGCCCTGTTTGACCCCTCCTCTCCTCTCTCAACTGCCCCTGCCAGTGCTGACGCTGCACTTCCTCAACCAATTCATCCAGAAGTTCCAGCATTCCAAAATTATTACCGGCTTTAGTGAACACGATGGCACAATACATTACACCGTTTTTTTCTGTCTTCCTTCCCGAGGAGGAGTGTGTTGATTCTTAATGGCCCCAATCATAATAAATCCCAGATGGGGTGGCAGAGAAGGCCAGAGGCAGGCAGCCGAGCGGAACAGATTGGACCGCACATGTCTTCATTATGTTTAATTGTCTTCCGTTGATCCTGTATTGACAGCGCTGGGCTGATGTAAGGCTAGGGACGTGGTGGGCTAAAGCACTGTTGTGCCTGGGCCCGGTCGCAGAGCGTCTCACGCCCGCCACAGTTTAGACCACAGAGCCCATCGACCCTGACTCAGATTACAGCCCATTGATTGCTCATTAATACACTGTAAACTCGCATCGGCTTTTCGAGGTGTCCGCTCCCCTTATTGAATGATGGGAGGTGGAAGAGATATGATCAAGTGAGCACTGTTGGGAGTATAATTTGCTTTTGTAAAACAGAGGGACACTTATTCACAACACATAATGATCTGAGGATCTTCATTTAGGATTCACATTTGAATGGCGGCGCTGCCCTTGCTGTATGGGTTTCATTGTACACTATCTTCCAATGGAGACCTCAAAATAAGCTATTGTTCGAGCTCCTTTTGAGTGTGTTTACTCAATTATTTGAATGTGGACAGCCCAACTAGCATAGCAAACAAGCAGGAGGTCATCTGCTAAACACAATCACCCAACCATTACAAAACAAACCTCACATGTTCTACAGTTTCTATAAAATGCAGTAGCCCCCCCCCCCCCTACACTGTTGTTAGAGCAGCATAGACTCCCCCATCAGAACATGATCATTAGTAAGCCGAGCTCCCTTCAGAATAAGAGGATATTCGGCACGGAGGGCAACAGAAGACAAGACAACACAACAGCCCTGTCTGGGTGAGGGCAGGGAAGTGGAAAAGGGATTTGGGCTGAATCCACCGGAGGCATTAGCCACCAAGGCTGAGCAGGATGCAAACGTTCTCACATCTCAGTAGCATTGCGAAGCAACTGCCCAACACAATTTCACTGGGAATAACAACACATCTGAGTACACGTGATCTTTTCTGTCTTTCCCCTCTCGCTCTGTCTGTCTCTCTCCCACTCTCTCTCTCTCTCTCTCTCTCTCTCTCTCTCTCTCTCTTTCTCTCTGATCTCTGGCACCAGGCAGTACTAGGCAGTCTGTCCCTCCTGGCACACCGGCCTCCTGACTCCCCTCAAAGTGACTCAGCGAGCAAACCAAGCCAAGGAGCTCATTAATCCCTGTCATTTGTGTCCCTTAGGATGCCATTTACCCTGGTCTCTTGCACACACAATGTGGATCATCATTGTTACATGTACCTACAGTATGACTCCATAATTAGATTTCCTTTTCTAAGACATCATTCATTGCTGGAATAATGCAGTGCATTGAAACATTACAGAAGGTCACGAAACATATGTATTGTAAATACTGTATACTCTATTTTGACACACTGCATATGACAGGTTATAACATACTTTACTGAACAGTTCCCCTTCAGTTATGTGAGGTTCAGGCCAGGTGAATTTGAAAGTTGCACTCACCTCATCGAGGCAGCGTTCATACTGTTCCCTCTGGTTCTCATTCTCCGTCGCCAGGGCCGAGTTCTCCTCCTGTGGATCAACACCAAACACACATCAACTCAGTGATACTGTAGGCTTGCCCCCCTGTGAAAAAGGTAGTTTGTCATCAAAGCCAATTTATACTGTGCACTTCACTAATCAGTTTTCTGATCCCCTTTAAAAACAGTATTGATGAATGAGTTAAGCTATGTTAAAGCAAAACTAGGGTGCCCTCTATTTGAAGGACTATTTTGAGAAATGTTTGTTGTTCTTAGAACAGTGAACATTAACAGTCATAACTATTTATTTTCTCATTAGAACATGATGAAGTGCTTACATGGAGTATATTATGTGACATACTGTACTTCAAATAGAAAAAATGAAAAAGAGGGTGCATTCCGTAAATAAAAAGGGACACCGGTATTCCAAATGTCTGCCTAAGAGGCTGTTGCTGCAACAAATCACATACTGTGGTAAAAGAGGATGAAATAACATTAAGAAGACAACAACAACAACAGAGAACATTCAAGGGGTTGAAAAGGTCATGTGTCAACAGAAGATCTGGTGAACCAATAAAGTCTACAGAAGTATCCCAACAAAAGGTCAAGGAGATTGAAATGATGATGCTGAACTTCAAGGCACACATAGACGTTTGGAGAATGGGCTAATGTGAATACTTCCTCGTGTTCAGAGCAATATTGCTTCACCTTTAAGCAAGAGGCCTATTGATCTCATCGGGCTCTCATTTGTCAAAAGCAGCCAGGGCGTATTAGAGCCTGTCAGCTTCTCCACAACTGCCACGCTCCTCTCACCCCTGCCCTTTAATACAAACTGCCAGCCCCTTGATTAAAACACAGACCAAATAATTTCAGCCTAAATATTCTACTGGCTTTAATGTACTTGGATGGGATGGAGCTCTAGGCGAAGAAAAAGCTTTTAGTGCAGGCAGATACTGATCACAGTTGATATTGCTGAGATTGCACTTATGCACGGCTTTAGCTGTGCATTCATAGACATAGTTAAGGTAGTAACAAGTTCTATATTATTCATGCAAATGGCTCTTTCTCTGGAAAACAAGAGCATTGCAGTACAAGCGAGATGCCTTGTTATATGGTTGATTTGTTTTTCCATGTAAATTATTTTTGACATCTAAGTATATACAATTTAAGGTACACATCAAAAAGCAAACATGTATTCACAAATAAAGTTGCTCTGCCTGCACCAAAAGCTTTTAGAATTATTTTGTTAGACTTTGTTTACACAATGAAACAACAAAGAAAACAGGCTAAAATAGCAGACATATTGCCCTGATAAAAAATGGTTATAGGAGGCAATGAAAAGAAGAACAAAGAGGTACTGTAGCTTCAAACAATCATGTGTAAAACACGTCATTGTTAAATACAGTGGGGACCATTCCAAACCAGAGTCCAGTGAGTAATGCCCTCATCCTGCCAATATGGCAACATCGCAGATGTAGTAGTTCTAGCAAATGTAGTGAAAGAACTGTAGTTCAATACAACACAATAATGACATGCAGTATTAGTTTGGTCATGTTGGTTATGTTTCTTGTGTGGGAGATATTTAGAGAACCGCAGGATGGACAGCATGAGTTGCTGCTTCTGGCTCCCAGCAGGTATGATGGGGAGGAGAGGTGGGGGGGCTGGAAGCTGGCTCCACCACAGTCAGTTCTCCCTCTGTAATTGAACAAGAGCGAGCCAGCCCTGTGCTTCTGAGACATAGTGCCAGCTGTCTTCCTACGACGCCTGCACCAGGCCTTTCCCTGGCACCCGGCTCACCACTGTGCCAAGCTGCATGGCAGGTTGGGCAGACTGGGCATGCAAGGCTTTCCAACCGCAGACATACTACCCAAGACCCAGGCATACCAGTCCAGCAGTCCTACCGTGGTGTCTCATTGTAATGCATGGAACGGAATGAGGAATGGTATCAAACACAGATGGCGATGCCATTCCTCCATTCCATTCCATGCATTACAATGAGCCCGTCTGATTTCTACCTCCACCAACCTCCACCGGTGGAAAGGTTGATATACCCTGAAGCCATACTGAAATGACCTTTTGTCCACTCCAGACACAACTTTCTTTCCTTCGACTGGATCTAGAATCACTCACTAAACCCTCTTCCATTAGTGGGTTTGGGACAAAAAAAAAAAAATAGAACATTGATATCTCTTCACATCTCAAAAAACACACGGCTCTTTTTTTTATTAAAGAATGCTTTTCAAAAATGATTCAATCGGAGCTTAAACTAGGTACCATTTATAAGGCGTAGCGTGCCATCCATGTTAATGAATGGTATCAGCTTGGCAGGGAAATAACTGTGGGTGCCCTTATTTAGTGTCAGCAGCATTTCTATACCACAGAGGGCAGTGATGTATCACCTTGCCTTTGTTTTAGCTGCTTCTCCTGGAGGAGCATCCATCACCGATGCAGTGGGACGGAATAAAATGGCAGATAACTTTCGATACAGTCATTTAGAATGTAGCGTTTGGGTAATGCGCTCCCTCTAACGGATCAGGAGACAGGCCAGCCATTTCCAATCACTGGAGATAACTTACTGTCTGGGAGTCATAAAGCAACAAGCAATTACCCAGCACTTTGTTCTAATTAGCTTCAGCCGCCATTTCTGTCAGTGTGAAGTTAGTGTCACGTTAACGACGTGGGAGAGACTGTGGCGGTTCTCAGCTCGGATCCTCTCTCTGGTCGTGTTCTCTAAGAGTGGAGGTTCCACGATGGACTGAGATGCTCGGCTGTTCGAGTGGGTGTTCGAGTATCTCACGCTGACTCACAGCGTGCCATAGTGCGGTTCATCTACAGCTTCCTTTCGTTTCTCTATTTTAGAAGGCCCCTCCATATTAGGTGATTGATTAACTTGATATATGCTTCTATTACAACCTCTTAATAACAGACCCCCCCAATAACATGTCAAATTCCAGAAGTGTGAGTAGCCCTCTTGTTTTCATGTGGCGTTATTCATGTGGCACATCCCGTCTTTGAACATTAGCCATAGGCCCTTGCCACATCAGCCAAAGCCCAAGGGCCACTTTGGAAATGAGGAGGTGGGTCTTCAAGCGTAACTTGATTAAGTCTTAATAGACTTAGTCCCTTAATTGCTGAGGAGATGAAAGACTGTCTGTTGGGTTCGGTTGGAAACAATCAGGGAGGATTACTCTATTCTATGTACCTCTGACTCAACTGTTGCTGAGAGCACGTGGTGAAGTGCTCCGTCCCAGAGCTCTGTGGAAACTAACAAAGACTCTAGTGAAGCCTGATGCCCAGGCCCTCTTAGGAGTGCTTTGCTCTCCAAACCCAGAGCGCATGAGGATTTGATAAGCCGTCATGCCTCAGACAGAGCTGAGGCTGGAGACAACAAGAGACGGGCTAGTCACAGAGGGAGAAGGAGGACGAAAAAAAAGAAAAGCCGGCGCCACGTTAGCGTACCTCCAGGGCCCGGAGACGCTCCAGAAGGAGCTTGGTTTTGTCTTTGTCCTCTTCCGCTTCGCTGACATCGGCCAGCGGATCAACCTTCCTTGCCGGCGGGCCACTTTCCTCCAGGCTGTCATGCTGCTTCTGCACCTCCTCTGAGAGTTTGTCCTGACACACAGAGGAGACGATGGGGGTGAGAGAGAGTGAGAGAGAGAGAGAGAGAGACAGAGAGAGAGAGAAAGGGAGAAACAGAGAGAAAGAGAGAGACAGAGAGAGAGAGAGACAGAGAGAGAGAGAAAGGGAGAAAGAGAGAAACAGAGAGAAAGACAGAAAAAGAGAGACAGAGATAGAGAACGAGACAGAGAAAGAGAGAGAGAGAGAGAGAGAGAGAGAGAGAGAGAGAGAGAGAGAGAGAGAGAGAGAAAAGAGAAGGGGAGGGAGGACCGGGGAGAAGAAAGAAGCAGATTCAACAACACGACTCAAAAACATCCCTTAATCCCTAATCGTGTTTCACTTGTTTTCCAAAGAGTGGCAATGACCTTGAGGGTTCTCATCTTGTCTGCGATAGGGGACCCCCCACCCCCCACCCCCCACCCCCCCACCTCCTTCCCGCAGTCTCCGGCTGTGACTTTAATACACACAGGCGGAAATTAATAGGAAGACAATTAAATGAAGTCCTGATATCCCATGGCCTGCTGGCACGCTCACTATGATTCTCAGATTGGAAGACACCCTGACATTAGCAAGACTAATTAGCTACTGTACATGCAAGACATTATACAGTACACAGTGTCACTTATGTACTTCTCCTCACACATTCCTAAGAACAAAGGAAGACATTTATGCATGTGAATCTAAACCGTTTTCTTTTATGTTTGAAAGTTCAAGGTACTGCCAGTATGACATCAATTTAAATATTGTGTCTAATGCACCTCCTCTGAGTTCATACACAAATATAAAAACAATACCGCTAGGATTTATGATGGATTAGCTTCCTCCGAACCAATGTGATCTGCTGATAAAACAAAATGCTTAATCCTCGCTGGACTAAACTGGGCATCTATCTCCAAATCCACTGAATATGCATTCCCCAAGGTACTGTACAGTAACACAACAGCCAGGGGTCATGCTGTATGGAGGACATTAATCTTAAATAGATTTTATGAGATAGAGAAGGCTTCTTCATAGATTTCACATGTCTTAGTCCACTGGAACGGCCAGTGGCTTTTAATTCGCTAGATCCATTTCACAAACAGTCTTATCTACGTATGTTATTTCAAATCTCCGCCACCGACAGTAGGGATGAACGTGCGCTGGGGTTAGATGACATGCAGCCTACAGCGACAACCACAGCCAGGTAATGAGCTTTGAATGAAATAGGACTTTTTTTTTTTCATAAACGTCACAAAAGCATTCAATCGTAATCTTCTGATGTATGGCTGTGCCCCTTTGTCACATTTTTCATTCCATCCTCTCTGCTGACAGTTAATTGTCAGGTTTGATGATACCTTCCCCAGTAATGCTGTGGGCGCAGCAACGACGATGGCAGTGATGGATGAGCAGAGAAACTTCACACTGTTAAACAGCAGCCAAATGTATCAAAAGCATGACTACCCCCCCGATCAGGAACTTCAAATTGTGTCTTTCCACCAACTAATATTACTTTGTTGACAACAAATCACAATCTTACAAACGTATTGGTGATTTTGCTATGTTGGCCAATGGCTTTGACATTTTTATTTAAGACTAGAATAGTACTTCCTACCAATATTTTTAAGACCCATATATCCACAAGTAATGGCGTCATTACTTGTGGATATATGTATGATTTTTATTAGGGTTGTGTTACTTTGTCTGATTGCTCATTAAACAGTACTAAGGAGTGTTGGCAATGATCAGACTTTCTCAAATATACTGTACAGCAGGTAGACTGGTCTGCAGAGCAGATCTGCACTTGTCATGATGATTAAGTTGTGTTGTTGAGCTGGAAAGCAACACGTGTTTCTCACTGCACATGAGTGTGTACGGCACACAGTTAACACAGCGCAAAATGACGTACTAGATCCTCTTCTCTGGCACTAGTTTAGAGATTCTAATTCCATGTTTAATAATCTACTCAGGTTGATTAATCCTCGGGCTGGCTTTATTCTCTATAATCACATCATTTGAATAATCACTTGCTGTCTTGGTGTGTGGAATGGCCTGCCCAGAATGGACTGCCCCGCTGCTGAGAGTTACACTCCCCGGCGTCACCCCAAAAAGGCCCAAGCTCATTTCACATGCATTAACCTCATTGAAATGCAAACCACAATGCCTTCATTTTTCGTGATGACATTCATATTTTACTCTGCCCATTATTTTTACACATTATCATTTATGACAGACTTTTTTTCAAATATTTTATCTTGAGCTTTTATGATGATGTATGCATCGCAGAAATCAAGGTGATTTAACAGCACCTTTAGCATCTGAGTTATATTAAGTACACTGCAATTAATAATGTGAACTTCTAAGCAGTTAACAATAGTTAATAGTAATTATCTATGAAAAACTATAATTTCATGTTCTTGTTGGTAATGTACAATAAGTACTGTACATTACTTAATTTACTCTAATTTAATCTATTCTGATACACTGTTCACTCAAGAAACTATTGACATTTGGGGTTAGTCTAACAGTTTACAGTCTATTTCTGTCTTACACAATCACACCTCTGCTCTAACAAGTAAGAACTTCACAATTACTTTAACACAACTAATTAAACTTCTGGTAATGAGTCTGATTACAACAACAAGTCTGGTTGCCATGAATAGTTTGAGGCTGGGTTCATGACTCAAAGGCAACAATAACAATAATGGGAAATTAATGTCTCCCTGAGGAGTACACCTACGCACCAGCCTTCACAAGCCTCTCTGGGATAAACTCTTGCAATCCGGTCGAGTGCAAAAGTGTCGTACAGGAAAGGGCGACTTGTGTTGTGGAGGAATGCTGGGAAATGTAGTGTAGTGTGGTAGGGCATTACCTTGTAGGCCTTCATGATGTCCACAGTGTCCACAGCGGTCTGCTCCAGCACCCCCTGATTCTGCAGCAGGGTCCGCACAGTCTCTTCCATCCTGCACACACACACACAGAGAGAGAGGGGGGGTTGATGGATTGGATCAGAGCCATAAACACACATGGAACGGGTGGGTTTGGATCACATCCCAACCTCCCTGCCCAGTGCAGCATGTGGGACACCATGGTGTGGTGCTGAATGGGTACATATGGTGCCTGGGAGGTTGAAAAGTGCACTCCGTGAAGCAGACTGTGATTAAGTCAGTGACTCTTTGCCTCTAGACCTCAATCAAATTGTGCCTCGGTTTGGCCCAAAAAACATTTAATCTAAATGCAAACCAGGAGACTTTTAGCCCGTATCAGAGTGTTAGTCTTGTTCCTCATGAATAATGGTAATGACCTCTGTTACTCCCAGGTTGCCATACAGTATCATTGTACTGTATGGCCTGCTGCTACATACATCCTGCTACATCCGCTGAGACCGGCGACCTCTGGACAGAGAGTGTGAGACAAGCCTATCTCCACTGACCCAGCTGGACCTCCACCACTGAGTACAAAGAGACGTGCAGATGAAACCAGAGTGACATTCAGGAGCGGAATATCAATGTGGATGGGGGGAGTGGGGGGGGGGGGCGACGGCTACACTTATAGAGCAAAGATACACTGTGAGATAAACGATAATGCATGGATTATTTGATTGTGTCCTGTCGGTCAACCTGCTAAAAGCCTTTGGGGGTGCACGAGCACGAGTACATGAATCTACAGACTCATACTATACAGAGAGTGTGTTACTCCTCTCTTGTGTTCTGTATGCCCTTAAGGAGAAATAGGAGCCATATAACAAGCCTTGCCATAGCCATTGCTTCACCGCTGTTTATACTGCTTATACTGTTCATACTGTTTATATTTTTTATTATTTCTATTTTATTTTATTGTTGCACTACTCTGTGGCACTGTCACTTTTGCATCTCACTGTATACTTGTATGCACGTGACAAATAAAGAATCTTGAATCTTGAATCATAGGCTTTGACTACATCCAAATGTTGATTCTTCTCTCAGCATTGACAATCTTTTTTAAAAATGAAATCATTTGAAGCCCTACAGTACCACTCAGCCGTATACAGCAGACTAAATGCCAGTGTGTGCAGGGAGGTGGTGGTATGACCCCGGTGACCCTCACATAGCTGAGTAGCAGGATGGTGGGCTCCTTTGATGTCTCTCTCCTCCCTGCTCCCCTCTGTTGTGGCTGAGGACTGGGGGGCTGGGGGGCTGGGGGGCTGGGGGGCTGGGGCGCTGGGGGGCTAGAGGGCTGGGGGGCTGGGGGGCTGGGGGGCTAGAGGGCTGGGGCGCTGGGGGGCTAGAGGGCTGGGGGGCTAGAGGGCTGGGGGGCTAGAGGGCTGGGGGGCTGGGGGGCTAGAGGGCTGGGGGGCTGGGGGGCTGGGGGGCTGGGGGGCTAGAGGGCTAGAGGGCTGGGGGGCTGGGGGATAGGGCTACTTGAAACTGATGTCTGCAGCTAGCCAACACCTGAAAGAGCCTCTTTGTGTTTTTTAATGGTGCTGAGGTGGGTTTGAAAGAGCTGGTTTGCAGTGCCACTTCATTCCTGGTTCAAAGTGGCCGCAAGCGAGCGGCGGACGTGTGGAAGCCCGTTCCGCAGGCCAATGGAGACACCTCTTTGATGATGGGGAAGGAGCAGTAAAAGTCCCTGCAGTATGCCTGCCAGTGGTGGCTGAGAGGAATGACTTCAACATGGGCTAAATTCCCCAAAGTGTTTGAAGTCAGGGAGGCCCCCGGATGTAGTCCATACAAACCAACAGGGATGCAGGGCCAGGAGTAGCCTCTGTACATATTGATGTGTGATGTACATGTCTATGACTCATTCAACCTGAACTCAAAGTCCCTGTTAATGCCATACTGTCCCCAACTGTACATGTGCTCTGTGAAGAGAACCAGTTGTCAGCGCTTGACAAACAGACGCTTTGGCACTGTAAGATAACTGGGCTTAGATGAACCCCCGTTTCAGTCGTAACGCTGTGACATCAGAGTTTATCAGCTACATGTGAAAGGTGAGTCGAAAGTAAAAAAATAAATATCTCAGCTGTCTTTCAGCAACTATATTTCACACTGCAGCTGGCTGCAGCACCACCAATGGCAGAGGTAGATAAGAGACCTGGGGGGAACATGGAGTACACAGTATAGAGACCTGGGGGAACATATAGTACACAGTATAGAGGCCTGAGAGGAACACTCTGTTCTGTTCTGTTTTGTTTTCTTAAATAAAGGGGATTCAAGTTCAGCTTCAATTATTCCCCCCCCCACATTTCCCTATGATTCATGTGGTGGAACCTCACAAATAGGAACGTCATGGACAATTACCCCCCAATAATCACATTTCATGGGGTACTGATTACAAATTCCAACAAATATCTAAAGCTATTTAGCAGTGAAATTAGCAGGGAGTGAGAACTGAAAGGTTATTTTAAGTGTGTAATGCTTTTAAAGCGTTTTTCTTTTCACGCTTGATAATGAAATAAAAAGGGGTTTATCATTTCACTCCGATAATAAACACAGATTAAGGTTATTAATCCATCTAAAATGTCCCTCAAATGAATATCACACATCTATTTACTGTTTGTATAAAATAACTCTTCACAACAATCTAGGCATCAGAAGGTAATTTACATAAAGTTCATCCCTACCAAATTTGATTATCTGTATATCCGTGTGGAGAAATGTATACTGTATATGTAATGGATTTTGGAATGATGAATCTCTAAAGTCCTTATCACTTCAATTGTACTTGATGCAAATCCAAACTATTTTAGCAAATGAAATATATCCTGGTGACAAGCCTAACGCCCAGTGGAACCATGAAAGATAGCTTTGAATATACAAGCTGAACATCATTTCATATACATTTACAAACCCTCTTGCTCAATGTGGTTACAATCAAAGCGGTCGTGAATGACCTTCTATTGAGAACCTCGTTCAGGGAGAGAGGGGAGGGGAGGAAAGCTGTGTCTGACTTGTTTGACCCTCAGACTGGGCGAGCTGTATTTCAAACACGTCAGCAGTGTTTGAAACCAGGAAGTACAATTAAGTCTCCAATCAATTTCAGCCCCAGGTATGGGTAACCCATATGGCTGAGTGCTTTCATATAGCAGTCGAAGAAAAAACACTGAAGTGAACAAGGTGTGTCTGACATGTCATCAGAATACACCACCGCATGGACCAAAGTGACCTATTAAAGGTGAGATAGCATTTTGGTGGTCTCCCCACATCCTGTCTGGTAAATGGCCTAGTCCCATTATTTCAGATCTGTCAAAAACGTCCACAGACAGATTGGCTACTTCCTGCCATTTAATCCTCAAAACTTTCAATGCAGTCTAGACTTCAAATAGGATGACTGTTATTACCTGTCAAGAGAAAACGACGAGGCCTAAGCAATATTTCTGTTGAACAGGACCAAGTAAAAAAAAGATAAGCCTTTACTCACAACAAGAACATCCCAAACACAGATCCTAAAAAAAAAAAACACACACATGGATCTGACGGACTCCAACTTACCCCATGTTGGATTTGCGTCCATTCTTACCCACACTGTTTCTCCTGAATAACGCCACAAACACAGTGCAGAATTCCCGAAGCTCCATGCGGACGGCCAATCCTCAGCTCTCAGAGTGCAGGCTGACCCAGACACACAGCTTTAATGTGGGTCTCTGGGCTAAAATAGGCCAGTCAAGAATAATACAAGCCTGAGTGCCTCCCCTCATCGACAGACAGCATGTTTAGTCTCTCTCCCTGGTATGAAACCATTCCGCCGGCCCCGACTCATTTTCTACGAGGTGGCCTCTGTCTCCTGTGTGTTATTATCCAACAATGCCATCCCAGGACCGTGGTCTGGCAGGGATATGTGTGGTTCACAGAAGGGGGGTGGGGGGGGAAGCCCTTTCCCATATGTCCCACGTTAAGCCTGTCAGCCAGCGGAGGAGGGCCCCTGCTGTGTGGCAGAGAGGCTGGACACAGACAGGGATGAGGGCTGTGGACACATGGGGAGACTAGGGATACGGATCCCCCTGCCCCGGGCTTTAGTGTGTGGGATGGACAGCAGACATGTGGAGCCTTATTGGCTCCCAGGGATTAACAGGCTTTTGGCTCAACTGTAAGCAACACTTTCAGTGCTACTGTAAGGCCAGCGTTGTGGAATCGTGTCATTTCAGAACATTAGCTGTCCAAATATACTGCATATGTTTGAATATAATTATGTGAAAATCTATATAGAAAACTGAATTAATTATGTGAAAATCCCTACAGAAAATGTAATTAGGTCAACTCAAACAAAGTGTTTAGAAAATATCCATGCAGCAACACAATTATTTACAGCACATTATTAAACACACTACTACAGAGATTATGCCTAAAAACAAGCACTGGTTTTCAAAATGTCCCCATAATGGACAAACAGACCCTAACCCTAACCCTAACCCTAACTGTAAGAGAGACACAGCTATTCTCTCAACCTGATACGAGGCCAGAGATTGATGAAGACTCTGAGATGGTGTTCATGGCTGACCTACCTGGCTCGGGCTGCCTGCAGGCTACCTCTGAAAGCTGGTTACACTTTCACTCCATCAACACTGTATTAGGAGCCAAGCTCAGCCAAGCCCTCATTAATCAGTTTGGACAAAGGCACAATTAGAAAAGTATTAAACCACACCAAAAAAAAAGAAGAACTTAAGATGGGGGAACAATCACTTGGTTGTGCGGTTGGATTGGGGTCACAAGGGCCCACGCTTGACCATGAGTTGATGAATAAGTATGAACGGCTTTATCCTCACCCAGCTTCTGCGATACCGGCCAACTCAGCAGCATAACGTTCCCATTATTCTGTCCAGACTTCCTTTTCATTTCAACATTATCTGCGCCTCCGTTAATGCATATGTAATGGCCCACCAGGCTGGCAGATTAGAGGAGTACTGAGCAAACCGGAAAGCGTGATTGTGGAGGGGGACACTCCTGCTGCCCAGAGAGAGGAGTGGCCCTCGTCTCTGACCTCGTCTCTGACCAGGCGAAACACATCCAGTTTTGTTTCCAACGGCCAGCACTGTAACAACCGCAGGGGGCCTGTCATGCTTGTTAGCGCAGGGTAGCATTACAAAGATCTTCAACCTTACGACCAGTGACTCTTTCGAATTATCTTTGACCTCATCAATGAGACACACATGGCGGGGAAGGCAGTGAGACGCTCGAGAGACAGTCAGAAGCCAAGGCAGTCATAAATAATCATTCTTCTGAGAAAGATCAGGACAGTCCTCTGAATGGCCCTAAATGTCTCTTCTGAAAGAAGTTTAACAAGGTACTATCTGGTGTCGCAGACTCAACAAATCTCACATCCGTAGACATATGCCCAACTTCCGTGGCCAAGACGCTGCATGGACATATGGACATAAAGCAGGATTTGAGTAGATCGACAGAAAACCTTCCCTCTGCCTACCTCTCTCTCTCTCTCTCTCTCTCTCTCTCTCTCTCCCTCTCTCTCTCTCTCTCTCCCTCTCTCTCTCTCTCTCTCTCTCTCTCTCTCTCTCTCTCTCTCTCTCTCTCTCTCTCTGCTCCCCCCTGAGGTTGGTGGGATTTAGTGCAAATCCATTATGTTTCTTCCACATGTACACCTCTGGCCATAGGAAGCAGTTAGCTAGCAGATGAGGGCCCATGTGAGGAGGCCCTAGCCTCTGCTTGTCCCTGTGGGTATGTAGGAGCATGTGTGCCCCACATGCTGCACAAAGAGACAGAGAGAGAGAGACAGAGAGAGAGAGAGAGAGAGAGAGAGAGAGAGAGAGGGCCCAGTGGAGACCCTTAAAGAGGATGACAGGATGAAGCCCATTACTCCATCACACCAGGAGCACAGCTGCCACACAACTGCTCACCCTGCATGCTCCTCTGGGAGGTGGGGTTAGGGGGAGAGGGTGGAACCTGGGCCCTGGGCCTTGGGCCCTGGGCCCTGGACAGAGTCTCCAACCAGCCTAGGCCAGCTGAGGTCTGAAACAGACTCACTGTACATGCATAACCACTGATTCCTTATGAAACATATAGTACAGTACCTGCTACCAATGCTACCATCTGATGGACAATTGGGGCTGTTTACTGTTTGCTTCCAATGTTGGGCTCCGATGTGAGCATGTCATATTACTACAGTATGTGTGACCGTATGCATGTCTGCATGTGGGTTTACACTATGGATCTGAATATGTGGGTATAGATCCATGTGTCAATCTCCATACATGTGTGTGTTGTATCTGTGTTGTCCACATATGCGTGAGCTTCAGTGAGTATCACCGCAGACGAGATCCCACCAAATCATTACAGTTTCTTTAAGGTCACTGCATATTGTATGTCATTTGACTGGGGGCTGCAGCCGAGAGGACAGCCTCTTTCAACGGGACAGCCTAGAAAAACCTTCATCATGTGTGAACGGATGCCCTACTTTCATAGAAGCTTGTAATCTGACCTCTTTTTAAGTACGCCTATAACAGATCATAATGAACATGTTTAATCCATTGCGGAAGTTGAGCGTGTGCGTGTGTGTGTGTGTGTGTGTGTGTGTGTGTGTGTGTGTGTGTGTGTGTGTGTGTGTGCCAGTGTGTCACAGTTGAGGTTTTTGTTGCTGACACAGTTACAAGCAGAGACCAGGTTCTACTCAGTCTAGCACACTGTGATAAATGTGTCAACTGACGGATCACTCCTTTCCTTTTTTCTATAGGACACTTTGATAGTGTGCTGCTGTCCTCCTCCTCTCTGCTGTCCTCTCCTCCCGTCCTCCTCTCTTATCTAACCAGCGTCTCATTCAGGGACACAGAAATCCCCCAAAAAACTGAATTTCCCCCGAAATTGAACTCAATGACGATAAAAAAAAAAAAAAAAAAAAAAAAAACGTTAACACCTCACTTGTTAATTACAGCACAAGGGAGGGGAGGAATTTCACATCAACAAACAGATCCTGACGATCTAAAAATAGATCTGACAACTATTATCTGTTTAATCTCCGCTCCCGTTGGCAGTAATAGGGAAGTGGCTTCGAGGAATACCAACTAAGACCCTTTTTTTTTTTTCCTCTTCCAAAGCCACCAGATGTGAGGGTGTAGAACAGCGGCCTGATTCATCCAAATGAACTCTGCAGCTGCTACACCGAGGGGCCTCTTTTAATTCTCCAAATTAAACACTTTGCCCGAGAACGGGAACGATCGGGGCCAGCGCATTGATCTCCGCAGAGAAGGCAATCACTGAGCTCATTTGTAGGTGCGTTGCGGACACCGGTACAGCTGTGCAGAACGCATCACGGCTACCGCAGCGCAAGGCTAACGAGGGAAGCACATGACCCGGGGAGCGTATCCGTTCCACAGACCGTAGAGGGGCCGAGGAAGGCGTCTGAACCCGACCGTGACTCTCCAAACAACGCGTCCGGGCTTGAACGGCCATTCCTGCCTGTTTACATCATCCAGCAGCACTAACGTGCAGACAGAACAAACACACTGCTGAGCTGAGCTGTAAATCTACACCACAGTCATCATCTGCTGCTGCTGTTGTTGTTGTGAGTAGAGCCGGTCTCCCATATCCTCTATTGTGGGGGGGGGAAAAAGGCTTGGAGACAAAGACGATTCAAAGTCAAGAGAAGGACGAAAGATGCATATCTTGGTGCTGCCTCTATCTCTAAGTTTGACCAGAGTCTCCAGAGAGGGTTAAAGAGAGAGAGAGAGAGAGACACACAGAGAGAGAGACACAGAGAGAGAGAGAGAGAGAGAGAGAGAGAGAGAGAGAGAGAGAGAGAGAGAGAGAGAGACACAGAGAGAGAGAGAGAGAGAGAGAGAGAGAGAGAGACAGAGAGAGAGAGAGAGAGACAGAGAGAGAGAGAGAGAGACAGAGAGAGAGAGAGAGAGAGAGAGAGAGACACAGAGAGAGAGAGAGACACAGAGAGAGAGAGAGAGAGAGAGAGAGAGAGAGAGAGACACAGAGAGAGAGAGAGAGAGAGAGAGAGAGAGAGAGAGAGACACATAGAGAGAGAGGGAGAGAGAGAGAGAGAGAGAGAGAGAGAGAGAGAGAGACACAGAGAGAGAGAGAGAGAGAGAGAGAGAGAGAGAGAGAGAGAGAGAGAGAGAGAGAGAGACAGAGAGAGACACACAGAGAGAGAGAGAGAGAGAGAGAGAGAGAGAGAGAGAGAGAGAGAGAGAGAGAGAGACAGAGAGAGAGAGAGAGAGAGAGAGAGAGAGAGAGGGCATGAGGGAATGAAGATTCGACAGAGAAAAGCAGTACAGAGCTTGGATGGTTCATTACCTGAAAACTGCACCCCTCATCTTCAGTCCAAATCCTAAGTCCCCCAGCAGCCCCCTGGTCCCTCCTTGGCGACAGGACATCCTGCCTGACTCCAGTGGGGAGCAAGGGGGGAGGGGTGGGTCCGGCTGCTGAGGGGTGATGTGGCTCTGGCCTGGGCCTCCTTCCAGAGCAGACTCCCTCTACATCTCTAACTATCCCCCATATCTCTCACTCTCTCTGGTCAACTCTGGAGCTTGCTGCCCTCCTCTGTCCTCTATGTCCTGTCTGGTCCAGGTCTAGGCTGTGGAAGTGACCTACAGGGTGGGCTGTGGGCTGTGGAGTCTCCCACTAATCTTTGAGTGGAATGACAACGACTCCAGAGCCCTGAAGGCTGACCCAAGCCAGGGGCCGGACACGTGACCCACAGGGGTCTCCTCCCCTTAAAGCTCAGCTGGATGGGGGAGGGTGTGTGTGTGTGTGTGTGTGTGTGTGTGTGTGTGTGTGTGTGTGCGGGTGTGTGTGTGTGTGTGTGTGTGTGCGGGTGTGTGTGTGTGTGTGTGTGTGCGGGTGTGTGTGTGTGTGTGTGTGTCTGTGTGTGTGTGTGTGTGTGTGTCTGTCTGGGGCCAGTCGAGTGTGTGACCAGTCACTTGAGGAATGCAGACCTCCTGATCTGAGGACAGACATGAAAACAAAGGAGAGCACAACAGTGGAAGAGGAAAGTAGAAGGGAAAGACTGCTTTCTATGGGCAAAAGTAGACAGAATGCCAAACGCCCGACTTCTGACAACTGTTTTGATCAGGTTCCTGCCCTACATTTACCTCCTGCTAGATAATAAGCACAGAGCCACACTGAGACCGACAACACACACACGCACACACACGCACACACACACACGCACATGCGCACGCACACACACACACACACACACACACACACACACACACACACACACACACACACACACACACACACCTTGTCCCTGCTGAGGCTCGTATGAAGCCATGCTTCCCCCCGGAGTGTGTCTGGCTCCACTCACGGCCGTTCTCTGATGTGTGTTTTTTCAACCGCCTCATCGGAGGGAATGAGTGAGGACCAACAAGGTGCTGTTCTAACGAGCAGCTCATTAGCTTTCTCCACCTGTCATCAAACAGCAGCCCGATGTTCCTCCTGTAGTCAAACATTCTAGAGCATTATTCATCAAACAGCAGCCCGATGTTCCTCCTGTAGTCAAACATTCTAGAGCATTATTTATCAAACAGCCCGATGTTCCTACTGTAGTCAAACATTCTAGAGCATTATTTATCAAACAGCAGCCCGATGTTCCTACTGTAGTCAAACATTCTAGAACATTATTCATCAAACAGCAGCCCTATGTTCCTACTGTAGTCAACTGTAGTCAAACATTCTAGAGCATTATCTATCAAACAACAGCCCGATGTTCCTACTGTAGTCAAACATTCTAGAACATTATTCATCAAACAGCAGCCCGATGTTCCTACTGTAGTCAAACATTCTAGAGCATTATTTATCAAACAGCAGCCCGATGTTCCTACTGTAGTCAAACATTCTGGAGCATTATCTACTGTCAGAGAGGCTCTGGAGTGAGTCTACAGCATTGATTGTGTTTACAGTATTTATGGTGTGGCGCGTGTTTTATGTGTGGCTTCCTCGTTTATGAAATCCCTTTTGATTGAGTGTGATATGTCCTAATATAACCTCGTTTTGATGCCCCACCATCATTCAGAGGGCAGCGTGACTTAATTAGCGATGCTGAAATCAATTGTTGCCATGGGTCAAATAGATTGCAGTCTATTTAAAAGATTGGATGCCCACTTACATAATTCTGGGATATTATATGAAGACACATTCACAGAGTGAGGCTACTTTGTCATAATGCAAGATACATTTCGTACTAGTTGTACTAAATATAACTAAACATCCAAGCAGAATGTTGACAGTACAGGTGATATGTCCATCTTTCAAAGCTTTGGAAGGTGTGACTGTTGTGCTCACTCATACTACACACTGTACAGGCAGGCCATCCCAAAGGGAGACAAAGTACACTGCAAATTGCATACCATGAAATACTACAAATTCTGGACGTTAATTTATAATGCGTGTGTGTGCGTGTGTGCATGGGTGTGTGTGTGCGTGCGTGTGTGTACGTGCGTGCGTGCGTGCGTACGTGTACATGGCAGTGTTGAAGTGGGGTGGGGGGGATTCCCAATAGCAAAGCTGGCAGTACCAACTAGGGCAAAGGTTCACAGGAAGACAGTGTGAGCAGCCTGGTGACCGAGTTTTGTGCTGGCTTGTAAGCTCTTAATTAAAGTGACCACACTGATGTCCCATCTGCCACTGGGCTAGTTGCCACTGATTGTTGGCTCCAATGTACACACGTTAATCCACTGAGGTGCAGGTACACACACACACACACACACACACACACACACACACACACACACACACACACACACACACACACACACACACAAACAAAGATTGAGAATTTAACAAGACAGTGAGTCTGAACTCCCTTTAGCTGCTCAAGGTGAAAAGGAATGAATGGAAACCTAATTTTAAGTGGTACCGAAAGCAACAAAACCCTTATGTTGAGCGAGATGCACAAAAAACCACTTATAATGTTCTCTGTGGAAAATTATGGCAATCCACTACAATGACAATGAGCAATATTAGGAGAATTGCAGCAGTTGAACAATGTCAAGTACTTTATCTAGGAGAGCAGTGGAGTGGGAAAGGCTCTTTTCGGCAAGCACTTTAAAAGCCATAATGGCATCTCTGTCTACATTGTTCCTCTCCACTCTGGGCCTGAAGCTCACAGTCATCCACAGTCGTCACAGCCAATGGGAACAATTCGTCTGGAGACATGCGCTGACGGAAGCATCTGTCACAGAGGGACTAGAGCAGGACCCAATCACAGATAAGCCTAATATATTTCCTCCCTAATGGAATTCCACAGGCTTCTTCTCTGCCTCACTTGTTCGGCTATGGGACGCCGGGCTCTCGTAATGGCGCGCTATCTGCTGATTCATTGGCGTGGCCACGCCATTAAGGGTTTTACTGGGAAGAGTTAACATGGATCCTAGGAACAGAGCTGGTCCCAGTCTGACAAATGATATAATAGAGTTATGGTTGGTTTCTTTCCGGCAACAGATCGCAGACATAAAAAGGGGCGTCAGCGAACTGCATGGACAGGACAGGCAGTTGTGTTTACGTAACACCAGGAGTCCCCTCACTCAGGGAGCGTTTATTAGATTACTCTTTGAATGATCTGTCCCTGATTCGACATGCATTATTCCATATAGGAGAAGTGGTACATAAATGCCAATGGATAACATCTACAGCATGAGCTGCTGCGTTGTCAAATCCAACCTCTACTGTACATAGAAAACATTAATTCCTGTCCACTGTACTGTACACGGCGAAAACGTTCCAGAACATATCTGAGGAAACAATGAACACGTACATTGTTGAGCTCACTGGCTCATTGTGGGTACCAATGATGCCATCAGCGTGGCACTGCACATACATGGTCGACTCTCCACCAAAACAAACGGAGTGAAGACAACGTGCCGTCATGATGTAAGGCTCAGGCTCTGTCCTGATGTGATCTGAAGTGTGTTCCCTCAGCAACTAAGGCTGCCTTGATTAATGTGCTTGAGTTGCAGCAATTGTCTCGGTACCAGTATAGAGCAGCACTATAACTGTCTGAAGCAAACCCAACGAAATCTATTTGATGTCATGTTATGTGACATCATGTTAGCACTACGTATTAGTAATAAGTAACTATTATTGCTATGTCACCTCCTTACTTAGAGAACACTCTGTCCAACTGTGGGATATTGAAAGGCCATTTGAATATGACAGATTTTCTTAAGTAATTTAAAACGGGAAGATAAGAGGCCCCTGGACAAAACCCCTGGATTCTTCATTTAAGTGCAGCATTGAATAGCTATCTGCTAATTATGACATCAGTTTCCAATGGAAATAAGTGGCGCTGACTCTTGAATTCTCCTACTTACTGTCACACCTCACTGAGCGCCGAAGAGGAAGTCAGGGTCATCTGAAGTGGTCGAGGAGTTGACAGGGCCATAATTTGAGCACTTTATCCTTTCTTCATTTCAAATCTCAGAAAGATATAAAAATGTGCAACCACTCATTTCAATGCTGTCAAGGTTGAGTGATCATGAGTTACATCAACAGAGGTAGGTCTTAAGGTTTCGTCGAAGAAGTGGTGAAAGGGGAGAGGGAAGGCAAAGGACTGCAATGAAGCTTTCGGAGGCAAAAAGTCATGCTAAATATTGAAGATAATAACAGGGATGGCTAATGAACCAAAGAAGACTATCCATGTCAGTGAATGAAGTGAGCCAGTACAGTACATTACATACTGGTAATGGTAGCTACAGGAATGATGACAAAAATACAAATTATGTAACATAATTGCTCTATTGTGTGTGTGTGTGTGTGTGTGTGTGTGTGTGTGTGTGTGTCTGTGTGTGTGTGTGTCTGTGTGTGTGTGTGTGTGTGTGTGTGTGTGTGTGTGTGTGTGTCTGTGTGTGTGTGTGTGTGTGTGTGTGTGTGTGTGTGTGTGTGTGTGTGTGAGCTGGTGTACAGTGTGCTGCTCTGTTGTCATGCATGCACTGAACTGTGTTACCTGGAGAAATGCTGTTGTAGCGAAACCATCTGCACCTGGCCCAGCTCCGACTCCTCCGTCACCTCCCTAAGCCGCTTCTCACTGTCCAATCGCAGGCGTCGCTCTTCCTCTAGCTCGTGAATCAGCTTTTCTCGCTGTGGAAAAAAAAAGCCACAATGTGGTTATAGTTGCTGGATGCCAACTAGGAAAAAAGCTCAAGCTAAATGCTAGCTAAAGCTAAATGGATAATGTGTTACAAATCAGCCTATCTAGGTAGGCTACAGGGTGGGAGGCAACATGAAAGCACAGGTCGACTTCTAGGCCTTGGGTTAAGTACTGCATTACTGTCCACGTGTCATTTATTTAATATTTGATTGGCATTTCATCATTGATTTATCAGCAGTGTCATGTTTTCAGAACCGCTAACTTGCTAGGTCCAAAATTCCAAGTTCTACAGCGGCAAAAGTAACAAAAGAAAAAAAAAGAAATCTGCTGTATTATGCAACATGCTGGTTGTAAAGCTTGACCCCTTCTGCCATAGCAGATTTGCTGCAGTAATGCTGGACTTGTCTTCAGTAAACAAACTTACAAGAAAAGTTCTTAACACTGCCTTTTTTCTAGGTTTCTAATTGGATTCTGTTCTGTCCTGGAGCCTTAGAAGTCACTTCACACAATACCGTCTTCCGGTTTAGAGGCTACTTCAAAGCTGTCTGCAGGCTGACCATCTCTCCTTGAGGAACAGTTTCCCCCAGATAATGTCTGGGCTCTGTGTCCAAGCGTGGGTGTAAACAGTGCATTGAGCCTCTAGAAGCAGTTTGGGCCTGGGGATTTCATTGGATGATTAAAAAGAAAATGCTAAAGAAAGTGCATCAAACTCTAACTCTCCTATAATCTGGCTCCACAGCAAAACACCAACTTAAACGTGAGACTCTATTTATGACAAAATGATCTGGCTAAGCTTCTTAAGCACATGTTTAGACATTCAACCATCTCTCTCTCTCTCTCTCTCTCTCTCTCTCTCTCTCTCTCTCTCTCTCTCTCTCTCTCTCTCTCTCTCTCTCTCTCTGTCTTGTCAAGGATGGAATAAGCCATTCACCACGTTCTCTTCAGGATAGAAAAGAGAAGATTGAGAATGTGTCGTATAGAAGAAAGTACAGTTTTCCAATTCCTCTCTATCCACAGGATCTGTCCCAGGTGCCTTCAAGACAGCCAGAGTCAAGCCTCTTCTCAAGAAACCAACTCTTGACCCATTTGCTGTCCATAACTACAGACTGGTATCCCTTCTCTCCTTCTTATCTAAAACCCTTGAACATGCTGTCTCTAACCAACTGTCTAACTACCTCCTTCAAAACAACTTCCTTGACCCTCACCAGTCCGGCTTTAAAGCTGGGCACTCTACTGAAACTGCTCTCCTCGCTGTCGTGGAGGCTCTCCACTCCGCTCAAGCTTCCTCCCTCTCGTCTGTTCTCATTCTTCTGGACCTGACCCGGCATTTGACACAGTAAACCACCCAATCCTTCTCTCCACCCTCTCAGAATTGGGCATCGCTGGCTCTGCACTCTCCTGGTTTGCATCCTACCTGGCCGATCACTCCTACCAGGTGACGTGGAGAGGATTGCTGTCCTCTCCACGACCCCTCACCACTGGTGTCCCCCAGGGCTTTGTCCATGGGCCTTTACTGTTCTCTCTCTATACCAAATCTCTCGGCTCTATAATTTCTTCACATGGTTTCTCCTACAACACCTACGCAGATGACACTCAACTTTTTCTCTCCATCCCCCGTTCTGACTCACAGGTGGCAACACGTGTCTCGGCATGTCTTGCAGACATTTCTGCTTGGATGTCAGCCCACCATCTAAAGCTCAACCTTGACAAGACTGAGCTGCTCTTCCTCCCAGCGAAAGCCTGCCCTCTCCAAGACTTCTCCATCACAGTAGAAAACTCTACTGTGACCTCCTCCCATACAGCCAAGAACCTTGGGGTGATCCTTGACAACCGCTTATCCTGTGTGGCGATCACAGCGACAGCACACTCCTGTAGATTCATCAGAAGGATACGTCCATTCCTCACCAGAGAACCAGCACAACTTTTGGTCGAAGCACTTGTAATCTCTCGCCTTGACTACTGCAATGCACTCTTGGCCGGACTCCCCGCCTCCTCTATCAGGCCTCTGCAGCTCATCCAGAACGCTGCCGCTCTCACTAACCCCCCTATACTAACGCTAACCCCGAGATATGTATTTGTTGTACGTCGCTTTGGATAAAGGCGTCTGCTAAATGCCATAAATGTAAATAAATGTAAATTATCTTTCACAGAGACGTCTGACCTTGACTGATTCCGGTATAGACAACCGAGTAGTAAGGGTTATCCTTTCTTTATGTCTTTTACGACAGTTTTATGACTTTTCGATTAGAAGCCAATCCATGACCGTCCATAGTCTTAGACCAGTACAGTGGATGTGTCACCGCAGACAGAACTACTGTATGTACACAGCCATGAAGTCCTAACTAGTACATCTGCTCCACAGAAGCAAGTCTACCTCTAGCCTCCTGACACACTGCGGTGCGGTGTGGAGGTCAGTGAGAGTCTAATTGGAAACTGTTTATTTGTATTACACATTTGAATAGGCATTGATATAACCTGAGCCAGACATGCATCATGTTTTTTTTTTAAATATCAATTTAGTTCAATAGTTAAGAGAGAAATGAGTCCAGCCTTGGGAAGCTGTCCCACAGACTGCAATAAATGAATTGACCTAAATGGCTACTGTTCATAAAGCAAAGCTTAATTAACTTTGTATGCTATCACTTTTCTTTCTCAATATCAGAAAAGGTGAGATAAAGACGTTTACTTATAGATCTGGAGTCTGTACAACCAACCGGAGCTTTCACGACTGGTTACTAAGGGATTTAGAGCAAATCATTTCACAGACAAACACTACAGCTCCATCTAGTGGTGAAATTAACAACATCTTCTGGAGCGTCAAGCATAAGTAAACATTCAATAAAATCAAGTACGATAGCACAAATCCAGGCCTTAGCTATGTATGACATATTTCCACCTCCATTTATGCTGAGGCCTCTGTCATCAGGACTTACTCTGCTTTGATCTATATAAAAGAAAGACCAAACAAAACAAACATAAAGGAAAATTAAACATGCAACACAAGTCCAACAAACAATCTTTCACTCTCTGACTTGGCAGAAATTCCTCCGAACAGCGAACTTTAATTCTGTCAAGCAGTTGCACAGACCACATTAAACCCAAGTCACCACTAAAACCAGCCCTGGTCTTCAAGATGGCCATAAATCCAGGGCTACTATGTGGAGCTGCTTTTACGCTCCAGGGAGGCTCTCCATCAGCCATAATGGCTGCTGTAAATCTACCACTACGGAAACATAAACCGTCACAGCCCGGTGCCAAGAGCTGGACCTGCAACTGGACCAGAACCAAACTAACTCCTTCCACTCTGGCTTAAGGCCTGGCGAGATGGAGCAATAGCTGAACATGAGCTGAACCAACAAATCCACAAAAACACATCCTTTAAAAATAAAAAAAAATAAGAGTGAATTCACCAGTCAGACAGGTGTTATCATATGTCTGTGCTATAGATGAGGTGTCACGATACCTGACAAAAAAAGATGTCTACCTATGATACCAATGTAATCATATTTACCCCATTGAACATGCATATGAATGGTTATATGATTGCACATCAAAGGCATGCCAATATATTGTGCAACCACCAATCTATTATAATTATAAGTTATAACCTGAGGTAGCGTGTTTA
Source organism: Argentina silus (assembly GCF_951799395.1). NCBI lineage: Eukaryota > Metazoa > Chordata > Actinopteri > Argentiniformes > Argentinidae > Argentina > Argentina silus. The sequence goes on from NC_139665.1 coordinate 3,517,275, forward strand.
TGTGAAAATAGCCTCTAAAAACCTCTCTATAAAAGTCCAAGTGTTTTCCCTCCCCAGACATGGTAAGTGGAAATGACATTGTTCAATGATTTGGCATAGACTCATTGAATAAGAACAGGGCCTTTGTCCCTGATTTTCGTTAACCACATCCCCCTAACAAACACCCCAGGCCCAAACCCATGTAATAAATGGCTACATCTGCAGACTAAGCCATGCCAAGATCTTCAATAACAACATACTTTTACAACATACATTAAAAGCAATCTATTGCTTTTGTTCAATTCATAATTTCAGCTATTTAACTAGGCCTGGGGGCTGTTAAATCTAATGTTACGATATATTTATGTTTCCAGAAAGCCTACCAACATTACACTATTTCACAGCTAAAGTATTTACAGTTTTCAGACTTTATATGCTTGTGGCATTTGAATTTGCAGAGTGATAGCAAGCCTTCTAATTGAAAGCATATTCTCATGTGCTAACACCAAATACCACATATTTAGCAGTGGCTTGAGGAGAATCAATATTTTCAAGGAGACAGTTAGCTTAATAAAAGGGGAAACATGTCACGCAATCAACTTTGCTTTACGTTCTGAAAGAACATTCCCATAAATGTTTCCAGTGACTAAAAAGGAATACTCCTCTGAGTCTGATTGGCTGCTGTGGGTTGTGTGCATGAGAGATGCACTGCCCCCTTTCTCCTGTAGATGGCTATCTCCTCCTAAGGAAACCTGACTGTCACAGCCACCACAGAGCTCATGACTGTATTGATGTAGACCCACCTTTGAGAAAATGAAAGTAGTCGGTCAAATTAAGTGCTTTGCTGTTATGCTGGCCCACTAAAGTTTATAGTGTAGCTTTGCCCACAGATTATGAGTAGTGTACTGTATTATGCCAGGATTAACCTTGACTTGATTGGGATTTAACATGCCAAAACTGGTCAAGGCACTGTAGAGAAGCAAGCTATTTCATCATGCTGCTGTGTAATGTTCTGTGTTGACATGGGTTAGTCTAATGTAGAACATGGGAGTTCTTGTCTTAAAATGCAAGACTAAAGCACATGAGTCACACTGTAAATAGATTCTAAGACATTATAAGTATATTTATAAACACAGAACCATAATTCAAAATCAATACAAAAATGTCAGTTTTACATGGCATGTATTGCTCTATGCTGCTGTTGTAACACAGTTGCAAGGTAGTCCACACAACGCGTTTCTACCACGACTGTGTAATTCAACAGCATTGTGTTGTCATTATTCATGCGAGCCAGCCCTCTCTGTGGTGAATTACTATGCCACTCTAACCCCCTGATACCGTTCCATGATCTACAGAGGATTTTAAATTAATTAGAGACTGCCGTCTCCCAAGGTTGTGTTGAGCCTACAATGCTGAGAGTCTTTGACAAAAGGGAAGCCGCAGTGCAATGTTATCAGAGAAAGTGGATGTGTGTGCGTGTGTGTGTGTGTGTGTGTGGGGGGGTGTGTGGGTGTGTGCGTGTGTGCGTGTGTGCGTGTGTGCGTGTGTGCGTGTGGGTGTGTGGGTGTGTGCGTGTGTGCGTGTGTGCGCGTGTGTGTGTGTGTGTGTGTGTGTGTGTGTGTGAGAGAGAGAAAAAGGGGGGTGCTCACTCAATAATCTCTTCATTACACATTAAACCTCAGTAGGAGCTCTTGCTGAATCAAAAGGGCCTGGAGCATATCTTTGGCCCGCTGCAACACAAACATCAGGGACACAATGCACAGCACGGGTCCCTCATTCATACATAAAACATGGTGCTGTATTGACGAGAGGTTGGAGTCTGCTGAAAGTTGAACAAGGGGATTTGTCTCACTGGCATAATGTACACATTGTTGGTAATTAATGTGACTTTCAGCTCTTCTTTGCTACATTACAAGAAGACATTTACATTTGCGTTGCATAGATGTTCTGAGCTAATATTTCCAGGCCGGAACTTCAAAGGGAATTCAATAGATCCAAAGTTTGCGACTTCAATAGATACAAAGTTGACATCAATTATTTATTGGTGGTACAATGTCCCTTGGCTAAGATGACTTATCTTCAAAAATAGGGTAGAAACCAAAGGGCATGTTTATTCACTAGCATCATTGGCTCGTGTCCCTGGGGTGTGCATAAATTCAATTACCATGGTGTGCCACTATTACATTAGAGTGTGCTATTGCTCTCACCTAGCTACTGCGGGTATTGCACAGACCCATGGATATGTTAAGGTCCATTTATCATTGCCAAGGGACCCCCCCCCCCCAACAATCACAGGGATTTTAGGGACACCCCCCAACAGCCCTGTGCACATGTGCTCCAGAGACAGGGTGAGGGGTCTGTGTGGAGATGCGATTTAGGCCTGGCTGTCATCCACTCATCACCCTGTGAATGTGAGCGGCGCTGCCTGCGACCCTGTCCCCTGCCCACGGCTGATAAGCCCAATCTATAGAGACAGCACCTGAGTCCCTCAGTCCCCCAATCCCCAGTCCTCAGTCCCCAGCCCTCAGTGGTGTCAAAGATCCTCCACACAGCTGTCAGACACCCGCTGACGGTGCCTCCGCAGGGCACCTGAGCATGGTCCAGGATCTCCCATTGCAGCTCCCCGCATTACTCACTCACTTCTCAGAGAGGAGACAGTCCCTGGTTCTCACAGAGAGGAGACAGTCCCTGGTTCTCACAGAGAGGAGACAGTCCCTGGTTCTCACAGAGAGGAGACAGTCCCTGGTTCTCACAGAGAGGAGACAGTCCCTGGTTCTCACAGAGAGCTTACAGACCTGGCATGCTCCATCTTGGCTTCCTGGTCCGTGTTATCCCTGTCTCAGACTCAGATCAGTGATGCTTCTCTCGCTGCATGTTCTACATGAGTTACACTGCTACATGTGAGTGCTTTGGCGTAAATCACACCATCATGTAGGATGTGAGGCTGATGCAAAAACGATTCAATCATCAGTCATTTATGGTTCGTTCAAGTGTGAACCAATCAAGCACAGCAATCAATGTACACACGAAAGATAAATAAAACAGTGTGTGTGTGCGTGTGAGTGTGTGTGTGTGTGTGTGTGTGTGTCTGTGTGTGTCTGTGTGTGTGTGTGTGTGATTATTTGATGTGTGTTAGTGTGTGTTAGTGTGTGTGTGTATCTGTGTGTGTATGTGTGTGTGTGTGTGTGTGTGTGTGTGTGTGTGTGTGTGTGTGTGTGTGTGTGTGTGTGTGTGTGTGTGTGTGTGTGTGTGTGTGTGTGTGTGTGCTACAAAGCACTATATGCCTATCAAGCTCCGATACCATGGTGTGGCCACGAAAGCAAAGAAAAACAAAGGCAGTTTCACACAAAACGGCAGCGTTTATTTTCCCACGTTGTTTAGACAGCCGCTTCCAGTGGTCATAATCTGGTGCTGCATTTTAAATGGCCTTTTAATGGACTAGCCAGCGCCACAGAGCCTTTACAAGCCCACATTTGGACTGACAGGAAACCCAGCATCCTGCCGGAGTCCTGCTTAGATCCTGCTTCAGAGAGAGAGAGAGAGAGAGAGAGAGAGAGAGAGAGAGAGGAAGAGAGAGAGAGAGAGAGAGAGAGAGAGCCAGTCATTTAGCAGCCCTGCCCTAACACTCCTCTTCTCCAGGCTGGACTGTGAAGAATTCCAGGGGAAAACCTCCAGCAGTAGCTGGGACTGAAAGAGAGGTTTGACTCGGGAGACAGGGCACACTTGTTGGAGAGACTAGGCCTGTGTCTGAGGCCCTCAGAGTGCAAACACGGCCAGCGCTCGGTATCAAATACCTTCAGGGGGATCCAGTGTTTTTCTTGTCGGCTGTTGGATGTTAAGTCTGGGTTGGGCTGGGCAAACACGCCGCTCGCGGGGCCTAACATAATGTTTAGGGAGTAAACAGGACATTGACAGCCCCACAAGTTTTGGTTATACCAACACCTCCCTACAGCCAATAGTCAATACCGACAGAGTTAGTTGTACGATACAACACAGCGACAACCACTGACAGCACCTTCAACGGCGTTTGGTATCTGACCCCACATCACATGAAACTTCACAAATTAATATTCTTTTATAACAACCAACAGTCCAGACAAACGGATAAAGCAAAGCAGAATGGTGCAGAACTCTACGGGTCATGACATTGGCAGAGGTCATGGGATTGCCAAAGTGGAACGCCCATTAAAACACACACACACACACACACACACACACACACACACAAGCTAGAGAAAACACTCTTGTTAATGCATGTATTTACATAGAGTGCTGTATTACAGCAGAGCGTGAGTATGTATACAGTCAAGCCCCGGTACTCGGGCGCCTCACACAATCAGAACAGTGCGTTTAGCATTATTTTTGCTACACAATATAGTCAGAACGGTGTAAGGTAACGTGTCCCAGTGGAGCTAGTCAGCAGAAACACACCGGGATCTGAGGGGCATTCCTCTCCTCTCCTCCGATCAGGTTACACGGAGCCAACGCGGGCCATCGCCACAGAGGCGGCCACTGGAGGCGGGAAACCGTGGCTCGTTAAAGAGAGGCATCAGACACTCTGGAGGGTAGAAAGACGCACTCTTCAAAGTCTGCAGTGTTTAATCTGTCTCTCCGAGTCGGTCGAGTGGAAAGAGAGAGGGGGAGGGAGAGGGAGACTTTGCAGGGCAGAGTCTGTGGCAGGCAGGCGAATAGTTCAACACCGCCAGCACTTTGACAATAATTATCTCCCTGATGCAGCACCCTTTTTTATTTTTTTTTATTTCTATTAGACACCGTGCCTTCGCTCAGAAGCATCCCTGGCATGTGCGAGAGGGGACTCTGGGAGGGATAATCCCAATTTCAAATGGAGCTCAGAAACAACCACCCCCCCCTCCACCCATTCCCCCGCTTCTCCCCTCACCCTCCTCCTGTCTGGCACAGATAAGTCATCCCTCACCCCCTCCTCACACATACACACACAACACACATAACACATACACACACACACACGTACACACACACACATACACACATGCATGCATGCATCTGGGCACACACACCCCCACGCACGCACACACACACGCACGCACGCACGCACGCACGCACGCACACACCCACACATACACACACCCACACACACCCACACGCACACACCCACACACACACGCACACACACACACCCAAACACTCAAAGCATAATTAGCATGGAATCCACTTGCGTGAGTCTGAGAGGGAGCACCGAGACATCGCCTCACCGCCTAGCAGTGGCTGTTTGACGACTATACATTGAGGTACACAGAGGAGGGTTAGATCACTGAGATTAGTGTGACTATAGGAGGTGCTGACACACTGAGGTGTGTCTGTATGAGGACTCTGAGGTAGGTGTGGTCTGTATGAGGACTCTGAGGTAGGTGTGCCTGTCTGTATGAGGACTCTGAGGTAGGTGTGCCTGTCTGTATGAGGACTCTGAGGTAGGTGTGCCTGTCTGTATGAGGACTCTGAGGTAGGTGTGCCTGTCTGTATGAGGACTCTGAGGTAGGTGTGCCTGTCCGTATGAGGACTCTGAGGTAGGTGTGCCTGTCCGTATGAGGACTCTGAGGTAGGTGTGGTCCGTATGAGGACTCTGAGGTAGGTGTGGTCCGTATGAGGACTCTGAGGTAGGTGTGGTCCGTATGAGGACTCTGAGGTAGGTGTGCCTGTCTGCTGTGCTGTGAGAAGCATGTCAGGCGTGAGGCGTGAGAGCCTGCGATGTCGTAACACGTGCGCGGGACTCTCGTGTCACGGTCACGCACGGCCGGCCTGCGACCTTGACGCTTTGTGCTCCGCATTCCTCCGAGGCGCGCTGGGGGGAATCAATACAGCGCCTCCTCCGCAACACACGGCAGTCGAGTGTACAGAGGAAGGAGTCTCATCGTACTGTGTGTTTCCTATCCTGTATGTAAAACACTGTCACCTTTCTCTCCTATGGTGCATGTGCCGTTTACGCATTTGACGCAAACCGTACGTACAACGCTATGGTGATCTGCGCTTTTTTACGCTTGTATATGCATTCTGTAGCTGTCCGTTGTAAGTCAGGCTGCTCCAGTGCTGCTGCTCTGGTCGAGCTCCTTCAGGAGAGGCTATCTGGGGCTGTGCTGCTCTGCAGTGGAACAGCTGGCCTCCTCGGTTCCGGGGGCGTTACCCCAGAGGCCGTCCTCGGCCGTGGTATCTGCTCCGTCACACAGTGAAGAAAAAAAAAAAGAAAAACCCGAAAAAAAAAACCTAACTCACGCGCCCTCTCCTTCCGCACGACCGGAGAGACAGCCCTCCCTGGTTACACAAGCCCCTCCCTGGTTACACAAGCCCAATTTATACCAGCCCTGAAATCAGCTTTTCCTGACAGTACATCCATCCCATAATACCACAGCACGTCCCTTCATGCAACAGCCACCGGAGAGCAAGGCCTGCCCACCAACCCGTAATAAGTGGACTCGACCCCCCCACCCCCCCACCCCTAAGCTAAATAGATCATTCTGTAGAGAAAAGTTATGTTAAAGGGGTAGAAAGGCGGTCATTGATGTGAGTGGAGTGTTGAGATGACCTTGGGTGATGAGCTAGCAGGACCGGCATGCGTGCGCTGAGGGCCCGTGGGTTTGGGGGGCAGAATGTAGTAAGACGGAGCTCAACAGTACCATTGTTCCTTCGCTTTTGCTTCGTGCGACTTCCCTCTGCAGGCGAGCCACGGCCAGCTTCTCCCTAAACAAAAGAGAGGGGGGGGGGAGAGAGAGGGGGGAGAGAGAGGGAGGGGAGAGAGAGGGAGGGGGGAGAACAACAGAGAGTGAATAGCTGATCGTTTTTCATTGGGGCACAGTCAGGCCAATGTCCCCCCCCCTCTCTCTCTCTCTCTCTCCAGTCTCTGCTCTGAGCGTTGGTTTTTGCCAAACAGCAAGAAGCAGCAGTGTCTGCCAGGCCAGCAGTAACAGAGGGTATAGAAACAGGGGCAATGACTACACAGTCAATGAAGAGCTTGCATGCATTGCTTTGCCTCGCTAACAATGCCATACAAATACATATGACAATTGACATACATACAATGTATACACACACACACACACACACACACACACACACACAAACACACACACACACACACACACACACACACACACACTCACAAACACACACACACACACACACACACACACACACACACACACACACACAGCTCAACGGGCCAAATCACACAGTTCTATACCTCTAACCCCCATTCTCACTCGAGAACCTTCACCCTCTTAATGAGAGAGAACTTTCCACTTGTGCAGTGGCACCGATGATTACGATCTCTCCAAGCTTTTCCCAAGGTATCCCAGACTGACAGTTCCTCCAGGCCTGGCTGGTAGACTGAACCTTTCATAGCTCCATGTCTGAGAGGAGCAGAGAACACACACTCTGTGATACTGTGGTTTTCCAGCCCACCACTGGAAACACAGGTAACAACATGACATCAGTCACATCAAAATGACCTCAATAGAGGTGCATTTTTTTTCAACGTGATTACACTACTTAACTAAAAAGGACTTGAAAGTAAGGGTACTTAAAGTCATAATCCTGTGAAGTGTCTACCTCTGTCTCAAGCAGTCTCTTCAAACAATGCTGTTGTTCATAGACTTACCGAGGGAAACCCCGGTGGAGAAAGACTAGAGGTACAGTCTGCATGAATGGTGTCTCTGTCTGTCCCCCTACTGAATGAATCTGAAGCATAAACTAAAATACACTCAGAGAAGGTTCTGGTGTTTCTCATCCCCTGCTATGGGTTTCCCAAACGTAGCCAAATTGAGTTACACAGCTAAGCCTGGCACGCTGATGGAGAAATAGTGACGCATGCACGCATGCACGCACACATGCACGCACGCACACACACACACAGCAACCGCTACTTGCTTGGGCTGTGGGAAATATCATATACCTGAAACACAAAACATCACCCTCATGCCCCAGTTACAGAACCCAGTTACAAAAAAAAACTGTGTGTCCTGTGTGTCCATTCCGATTAGCCTGTGTGGACTAAGTTACTCTGAGAGAAAACGCCTGTAACCTCTCACCACATTCATTGTTTTCCTAATCAGGACTGGGCTTTTTTCTGCCTTTATTATGGCTCAGAGTCAGACTTGTAGGGGATTAAGTTTCAGGGGCACTAACGCACAGACATGTTACAGGGGCAGGGAAACTTGAGCTAACTGTGCCTGAGAAAATCATTGCCAAAAATAGAGCAATTTGACATAATGTGTAAAACATAATTATAGTAATTGGTACTTGATATTTAAGCAGCAGTCAAAACAGTGTTTCTCAGGAACATACTAAATGGTAACATTCGTATCCAATTTCTAAATAGCAAGAGCAATGCACAATCCACTGAGTAGACTATATATTCGATGCTGACATCATGTGACAACCGCATTTGAATCACTTCCAAATGAGGATGATCAAATTCAGCCAAAGCAGAAAGAGGATATACTTGGCTGTCCCTGGTTGACCATGTCTCGAGTGAACCTTGATTTGCAATCGTGTGTGCGTACAGTATGTGTGTGTTAGTGCTTATTTGTGGATGCCTGCCTGTATGGTATGCATGTGTGTGCTTTCAAGCATCGAGCAGTGTCCTGTATCCTGCCGTAGCCTTCCTCCCTCCCTCCCTCCGTCCCTCCTCCCTCCTTCATCCCTCCCTTCCTCCTCCTCCTCTCGTCACACAGTGAGGAAGCTTGTGCTAGTAAATTCCATTAGCCAATCCCAGCGGTGCACAGACAGCCCGCTGGCACCACTCTGGCCTCCAGCAGTTCCCAGTGACCTGGAATCACCTGGCAGCACCAGTGCCCAGGGTGAGCAGCTTGCCAGTGAGGGCCGGGGAGCAGCCCGACAGCGCCACGCTTCAGTTGAGCAGGCCAAACCACCTGACGCCCCACCCTACCCCTCGCCGCCCTGCCCGTTCCCACGGCCTCGCACAAGCTGCTCCTAAGAGACCCTGCTCTGCCCCCCCCCCCCCCCCCCCCGGGCCTCCTCGCAGCCCACACCCTGGGCGGGACAGGACTCAGGCAGTCGCCCATGCCACCCATCCCACCCCTAAGGCTGGAACACTACAGGGTATGGCACCACCAGACTATCTGACTCCATATGTTTCTGTTTGACAGTGATCTAGTTCTGTCTGGTACCAGCTGTCCACCCACATACAAACAGTTTATTGATCTCCTCTTCCCATTCTTTCCGATGTTATGATTCACGCACAACAAACATCAAACATCACAGCCCCTTCGAGGAGTGGCGTGTAGCGTGTGATTCACATGAGATCAACCCTGTTTCCATCGGACATTCTCCCTACGACGCAATTGTGTCAATCTTCACAGTCTAATTTTCTTTTCCGTCACAGGGAGACAACAAGCTCAGCGTTGGCGTCAGGGTGGCGGGGCGTGCAAAGGCGTGATCTGTCGTGGGAGGATCAATCACTCTCTCTGAGACGTTGTTTGCCAACCTGAGCTGACATGTCCGACCTGACTCTGAGAGGAAAGCTCCCTTTGAACTGTGTTGTGGGAGGCGGCTCACTTTGTTTTGTTTTATTGTCATCATTATTATTGTTATACGATGTGGTTTGATCCAATGTCCCTACAGTGTATGTGGTGTTTATCTTATAATGAAAGACAGCGATACACACAGAGATTCTCAAGTTTTCTTCTGTTCACTTACAGGACAATACTGCAGGATTACTCTCTGTTCCAAGTTACTGTAGACATTAATATATTGTGATCTTAACCTGGATATGATCCATTCCATGATCAGTTACCATATGATACAGTACATACATACATCCTTCTTCAACAGGGCTGGCGCATATTGTCTTTAATACACCATTCTGTTGAAAGGAAGCATAAATATCCATCCAATATTCATAATACGGGGCTTACATAAATTGCAAGCAAATTAAACATTATCTCAATCTGACTAAGCCGCAAATGTACAGAGTGGAGTGGAAGGAAGCATAAATGTTTGGATGAGACAGACTCTCCGTGCATTTGTGTATTAGTACTGGCCCCCCCCGCTGAGTTTAAACTCCACACACGCACGCACGCAGTGACAGACACGTGCAGTATGTTTGGAGAGTCGTGGCCGCGTCTGACCAACCCAGAGCAGGTCCTTCCCATCCATTATCCCCCTATCGCATGATTACGCAACACATTCCCAGATTCCAAATTTCCCTCCATGTCACCAGACAAAGAGTTTGCTCAGGCGTTTGATAAGTTATAGCATCCACCCCATCTCACAGGCAAACGCATCAATGGTCACTGCAGCCATGGCACTACAAAGCCTTTCCCCCCTGACGGGAGGGGGGGGAGAGAGAGAGAGAGAGAGAGAGAGAGAGAGAGAGAGAGAGAGAGAGAGAGAGAGAGAGAGAAAAAGAGAAAGAGAGAGAGAGAGAAAGAGAGAGAGAGAGACAGAGAGAGAGAGAGAGAAAGAGAGAGAGAGACAGAGAGAGAGAGAGAGAGAGAGAGAAAGAGAGAGAGAGAGAGAGTGAGAGAGAGAGACAGAGACACAGAGAGAGAGAGAGAGAGAGAGAGAGAGACAGCATCCAATGCCACCCACAGCTGCGGCCCGATCCAGACCTGTGCTTCACAGGAGGGCCGTGGAGAACAGCAGCTACACTGCATGTCATCACCTCACACACACACACGGAGACGGACCAGGGAGGCACAATGAGCGTTACCTCACCGCAGGCATCAATAATTGACGAGGTGTAATACGATGCGGTTTCTCTGGAATCGCACAAAGAACACTGCTGTCATCCGGGGCGTATGGGAAGAGCTCCGCAGAACACAAAGGTGGTGTTTCCAATTAGCTGAGTTGACTGTATCACCAGAAACACGTTGGCACTTTCCGTTGAGTACACGGCGGAAAGCCGAGATCGAGAGGAGTCAATGAACACAAATGAAAAGCACATGTGTGGAGTATGTCTTTGGAATTCAGCACGTCCAAGATGAAAAGGTCAAGCTGCGGCTTATCGTCTGATTCTACTGTGAATCTCCACACATTCCATATCTCTAAAAGGCGTATCTCGGGGATAAACGGGCAGTCAGTCTGTTTAGTCATATTTCAATGCCGAATGACACCTCCGATGCTACAGAGGATTTATTTCAGCAACCCGAGTCTGACTTGGCCCTAGAATGTGTTCAGTGAGCATGGATTCCCCCATACCATCTCTCTCTAAATGTTTTCTCATTCCACATGTCATGGCTGACCTCCATTGTTTCCAAGCCAAATCAGCCACAGACGCATTCCACCTTAGACGTAACACAACACTCGGAGCGAACAGATGTGCTTTGAAATGGCCTCCAATGCCGTAGTACCATCCAAACACAGTCTGTTCACACACAGGGAGGAATGGAGGGAGTGCATCACTCACAAACCCTGCAGGTGTGTAGGGATGAATCATACACACACACACACACACACACACACACACACACACACACACACACACACACACACAAACACAAACACACACAAACACAAACACACACCCACACACACACTCACCCATCCGCAAACACCCAACACACTCCCACACACACCCACACACACACAAACACAACTCAAACACACAGACTGTAGGGGCACGTTTTTTACAGCCTATATCAAACCACATTCCCAGTCAGACACTCACTTGCTCCAACACGTAATCATGTGTGTATCACTCTCCAGACTAGAAAGGTGTCTTTATCTGCACATTCCTTCCATGGAGGCAGTACGTCCATGTCACAATGTCAGGCACGTGACACTCAGAGTCATCACATGCTTTTCATTTGCTCTCCAGTCTTCACATTGAGTGCACATTGCCTACCTGGTTGAAAGCAGGGGGACCAACAGTCCTGAACTGTAAAAATGCTAACTTTCTGCTGACTCACCCAGGCTGTGCAAAAAAGGCCACCCCTGGCCAGTTTTACCTCATTGTCAACACACACGGTTTCAGAGGCCATGCAAACACTGGCCCTTTACAGCTACAGACAAACAACTCATTCCTTTACAATAGACACAAAGGTGGGGTAAACACTGGCTCTCAAGGGTCCCTGGTCTCCCTGGAGAGTGGCCCACTGCGGTTTCTATGTGAGATAGACAGACAGAGAGAGAAAGAGAGAGAGAGAGGGAGGGAGAGAGAGAGAGGGGGGGGGGGGGGGAGAGAGAGAGGTGAGCTATCCCAGCAGCTATTCTAGTTCTGGCCCCCACCGAGTCAAAGCCCCAGCAAGTGGATGAGGTCTGCTTGTTTCTCCCACAATTACACTCTGATTTATGATCTGGATAGTGGGGAGCTGAAGTTTGTTGACATTTCCAAACCCAGTCGACCTCAATAAAACCAGCTCATTCCCATCGTCATGAAGTGTGTTCCTTCGAGGGTATCCTTTGTGTCACGCAAAGAGATATAATACATAAAGGAATGTTATCACGCTAGTCAAGAGACCTGTCTGTGAAACCGCTCCTACTAGGATTATTTGGTGAGATACATTGCGAAAGTACGGAGCTGGATGCCTGGAAACGTTGGCGTTGGAGTCATTCATCATCTCATAAAACGTTTGCATGTGAAACTACTGTATGATCCACATAGACTAATGTAACAAGTCTTAAAGCTGAATCCAATTTGGGACTTTTTCCAAGAACGGTAACGTTAACAGTTTTTTATCTCTTTCAGTTAATCCATAAGTAGACAGAGTAGGAAAACATATTGCACAACATTTAAAGACTTTGAATACATAGGCAGGGGAAAAGGCCATTATATAACGATAAATAAGTGCTACTTTGCTTTTTTGCCAAGTTGATTGGCAAACAGGCAATTTGCATTTTGCAACTGGAAAACCCATTTTCACCTGGGTGAACTCCCATGGAGTAAACCCAACCATTTAACAACCACAAGAATGCCAGTCCTTAATGACATCACTTAACTGTCAGTGAGGCAGGGGAATGCTTTGTCTCCAGGCAATGCAGTAATTGGATGCCACAATGCATGGATAGCTGACACGTAAAACCCTTTTATTGGTGATAAATGGTGTCGGTGCATTAACTTTTAATGTTTATCTTGAGAGGGACATTACATTCAGAAGCCAGTTAGCCAAGAGAGAAACACGACAAGCATATCGATAGCCTATCACATTTGAAACACACAAGTTGGATAATATTATGTTAATAACCAAAATGCTGTCTATAGAAAACAAGATCATTGGGTTTTTTTGTTGTTGTAGGTCGGAAAAAACCCCGGACCAAAAGCATTTGCCAGAGACCTTTACGATGGCACATGTCCAGCAGACTAGGGCAGAAACAGGCTTATACTGGCTGTCCCTGCCTCAGAGCCCTCCAAAGACCCCGGCTGTTTTTAGAGTTCCCACGTGCTGTTCTTAGGGAAGATAAATGCCTCGCAGGCTCGGGGAGGAATGCATTCAAAGCATTTCTTAATTGATGCGAGTGGCCAGCAGCAGTGTGTCTCCAAACAGAGCCGGGGTGAGAGGGCAGCCTCGGAACTTGCACGTTCGCATCATTACGCTTCCGCTGGACGCGCCGGCTGTCCCCCCCAACAGGCCCGGGTGAAGGAACCTCGGGGTGGATGGTGGAGACAGTGGTGGAGAAGCCTCTTTGGGAGTCGGGTCCCCCTCCGAAATGAAAATAGTCTGGCTGTCAATGAAGGGGGAAATGCTCTCATGCTGAGGCCCACTGAGCCAGCCATTGAAGAGAGGGACATTCCACAGTAATTCAGTTTGACCTGAACCAAATACGCTACCAGGGGTCACTGAATACAGAGCAGCACATACAGGGAGAGAGAGAGAGAGAGAGAGAGAGAGAGAGAGAGAGAGAGAGAGAGAGAGAGAGAGGAGAGAGAGAGAGAGAGAGGAGAGAGAGAGAGAGAGAGGGAGAGGAGAGGAGAGGAGAGGAGAGGGGGAGGACAGGGAAGAGGGAAAAGAGAGAAGGGAAGATGTAGAATAGGCAAGAGAGAAGTAAACATACAAACAACAAACAAACACACACATGCATGCAGTGCCACTACATGTTGCGTTCTATCTCATCTATTTCTACACTACAGCATTGCATACTGTAAGGCTCGTATCAACGGCATCCTTGGGACTTGGATTCACTGTTGGATTACATGAAAAGTAGCTGGCAGAGCGAGTAAGCTGATCTGATATGTTGTACTACTGTACATGAACAGTACCATTACCACTGGTAATGTAACGCACTGACAGCCTGACTGGCAACCCAACATCCCAGTTCACATCCACTAAACATTCACTTTTCATATTCAGATCATTCCAGTTCACAGTATTATGGAGATTACCATATCGACTATAGGACAGAGTTGAAATTCATGCCAACAGAATGATTACTTTTCTGATCCATAATACATTTGCACCATTAAATGCGCATTAGACTGGTTCAATATAGGTCACCGACTGTACTGACAAATGCAATGCAAGATGACATTTTATTTTTAAACATATATAGATTAACATCAAACGTGGAAAAGATAATATCCGTTTTTAATGTCTTCATTCAGGCATTATGGGGGACACAGAATTACAGTTTGAATTCCATAAAAATATAATCCCTCTACTTCCCAATCCTCTTAATCTAATCCCCAGGTAGGTTTCACAGGCTGCTGGCCTCAAACTCGGCAGTAGCAAAACATCTGCCTTGAGTGAACACTTTCACTGGCCACAACATTCCCCATACTGCCAGTAAACTACCGTAGCAGTCCGTGCCTCAGGGCCAGCTCAGACAGCCTGCAACTTCAGCACTACTCAACAATTAGTCGTAAGTATATCGTAATGAAAATCAGTGAGTAAAAACTAGAACGTCAGTGAAGAGTATCACGTTGCAACGCAACAGTGGATGTAAATCACACCGGAGTCGACAACAGCATGACATTCTGCTCAAATGGAAAAAAATAAATGACAATCTCCCATGCTGTCATATTTATGGTCTTCCTCAGCGACTGGATGTTTACAGTGATCATTTCTGAGACAGAAATAGGAGCTGTCACTCATTCAGCTTGAGTGGCAGGAGGTTGTGTTGGTGTGTACAGTACAGTAGCTCTCTTTCTCCCTGCAGTGACTGGTATGTGTGTGTGTGTGGGGGGGGGGGGGGGGAGGGGGGGGGGATGCCCCCAGCCCTCTTCTGCTTCTGACATACTGTATGGATCCCTCCCTTCTCAGCAGACATGGGGAGCAAGGAGCCCCCACTACAGCACAATGGAGCTGCCCATATCCAAGACAACACTCTCCCAAGCAAGGGGAAAACACAATAGCATATAGCATAGCATAGCTCACCACTGCCATTTCCAGGGAGGATTATAGAGGGCTGGATGGGGGAAATACTAATCTTAATCGGGCTAAGAGGGGGCGGGGGGGGGACTGCATTCCAGCACACACAAATCTCCGAGGCTTGTTTTACCTCTCCTTGAACGATTGGGCCACATTCCCTCTGTTATCAATCAGAATTAAAGCCGCTTACAGGCCAGCCCCGTGCCGTTGCCACTAGCAACAGGGCACACAATTGTTTTCCTTCGCTGCCCTGACTAATAAAAGGAGCCTGCAGATCAGGCTAATCTCCTGAACCCGAGAGAGAAGACATGTACACTACTGTAGACCAGCTGGAGAAAGGTAGCCCCCGGCAACCTGACCCCAATCTAAAAGAGACACACAACTAGTCACAGGTTATGGTTATACAAACTAATTACTCCTGAGCAGCCAGGGAACCCTGCACTCAACTTTACACTTTCAGCTCGTGGCAACTACAGTGACCGGAGAGAAGAAGAGAAAAAAAAGACAATTGAAATAACACTGGGAGGAGCATACAGACACAGATACTATCATCACCATTACAAATGAATCCCAAAAAACACAAACAACACTGTCCTGAAGCACAGAAGGGTATAGAGTATGGAAACCCTACAGTGACTGTAGATGTCCTCAGAGATAGAGAGAATAGAGAGGGAGGAGAGAGAGCAGCGGTGTTGTGAAGCCCTGCCTGCGTGTCCTTACCCTGCTCGAGGTGCTGCATCCTGGTGCTGTGTCTTCAGATGACACACATGGTAATCCTGCACGCTTCCACAGCAGCTGCCAGCCACAGATCCCCGAGATGATAAAGTTTACATCCACAATGCAGCCCTGCGCTTGTGTGCCTCTGACAGAGAAGCTTACGATCCACCTCCCTTTCCCCACTCTCTCTCTCTCTCTCTCTCTGTCCCTCCCTCTCTCTCTCTCTCTCTCTCTCTCTGTCCCTCCCTCTCTCTCTGTCTCTCTCTCTCTCTACAATCCCTGCCTCTCACCGTGTGCTTCTTTTACACTCTCTCTCTCTCTCTCTCTCTCTCTCTGTCTCTCTGACTACATGCATTCTACCTTCCTGTGCCGTTTCTCTCTCCTCCTCCTCCTCCTCCTCCTCTCTCGCTCTCACAACATACACTCTCCCTCAACGCTGTGTGTTTCTCTCTCCCTGTCCTCTCTCTCTCTCTCTCTCTCTCTCTCTCCCTCTCTCTCTGCCTGTCCTTCTCTCTCTCTCTCTCTCTCTCTCTCTCTCTCTCCCTCTCTCTCTGCCTGTCCTTCTCTCTCTCTCTCTCTCTCTCTCACTCACATTACGCACACTCTGTGTCTCTCTCTTTGCTGTCTCGCACTCTCTCTCTCTCTCTCTCTCTCTCTCTCTCTCTCTCTCTCTCTCTCTCTCTCTCTCTCTCTCTCTCTCTCTCTCTCTCTCTCTCTCTCTCTCTCTCTGTCCCTCCTCCCCCTGTGCCTCAGCGCTGTTCTCCTGCTAAGGCTGTGGGACGTTTAACATGTGTTCAGGCTGCTGGCTCTGAAGGTGCCACTTTCCTTTGGGGAGTGTGTGTGTGTGTGTGTGTGTGTGTGTGTGTGTGTGTGTGTGTGTGTGTGTGTGTGTGTGTGCTGGGGTGTGTGTGTGTGTGTGTGTTGGGGTGTGTGTGTGTATGTGTGTGTGTGTGTGTGTGTGTGTGTGTGTGTGTGTGTGTGTGTGTGTGTGTGTATGTGTGTGTTGTACTGGGGTGTGTGTGTGTGTGTGGGGGGGGGGGGGGGGTGAGGGGAGGGGACAGGAGGGGGGAGGGGTGACAGCAGTGGGGAGTGTGGGGGGGTCAACTCTTCACTGCGCGGACGTGAGCGGGTGAGCAGCACTCGGCTTGTGATGTTCCTGTGACTGAGCTCTTTTCAGGGTGAGGGAGAGAGAGAGAGAGAGAGAGAGAGAGAAAGAGAGATGGGGGCCCGGGACAACTGACTGGGCTCCAGCCCATCTGCCGCAATCACAATCAGTCTCAGCTGAATGGCTGTGACAAACCGGAGCCCGGAGCTCCGATCAGGACGCCTGCGAGGCCAGAGGAGGGGGAAGGGACACCCCTCTATTGTCTCCTCCCCAAAAGGGCCACTGTGAAAGGGGGGGGGGGGGGGGGGGGGAAGGGGGGGCGCTGGGGTGAAGGGGGAATTAAAGGGGTCCTGGCGACAGCAGTCTTAGTTAAAAAGGGGAAAAGAAAGGAGAGCCGATCTCCCAGCCTACCCAATCACAACCACTTTGCCCCACATTCACTGTCACTAATGTACCTAAATTAACAATTACACTAATCACAGGAGCAATTTGTAGCCTGCGGCCAAAGGGGACGGAGTTGGTGCCTCCTGGCTGATTCTGGAGACGAAGGACAGGAGTTGGGGGTACAGACCAGTGAGAACTTGCGAGATCCGGAGGCAGCATGTTTAGAGGACACAACGTCAGCTGGAAATATTGGCATCATACAGAGAGGATCATAAAATGTTGTCCTGTCAAGTCCCCGCGTGGTTTCATTATCAGATATGCGGCTCCCATTGAAATTGAAAACGCTATTAATCATATATAAAGCTCATAAAGATTCACGGCGTGTGATAACTTTGAATTGGACTGAAAGATCACGCACCGAGCGACTTGCATTTCTCATAAGTGCAGCTGTCTCGTCATAAAATTTGAATACATGAAAAGCCTAATTTGGTTTTCAGAGCAGGTGGCCGCCAATTAGCTCCCATTGTCCCGTTTGGATAAAAAAAGATAAATGGCCGAAGAAGTCAACAGTAACAGATACATATGGGGCATAATCATGAAATATTGAAGAGAAGTCCTTTTCTAATTTGATCAGTTGCAAGCAGCCAACAGTGAGCGATGGCCATGTCTATTGGTCCACGAATGGCCGTCAAACACAGACATCAGCAGGTTTGGGTGGGACAGGAACAATTCAGCTCAGTGGCTCTACCACAGCCCTCTCCTCCAATCACAAAAGGCTATGTTTGTTTGTTTTGTTTTCCACCACATGAACATTGTAATTAGAGACCAACAGGTCCAGGGGTGAGTTTGTGTTTCATGTGTGTGTGTGTGTGTGTGTGTGTGTGTGTGTGTGTGTGTGTGTGTGTGCGTGCGTGTGTGTGTGTGTGTGTGTGCGTGCGTGCGTGCGTGTGTGTTTGGGTGGGTGTGTGTGTGTGTGTGTGTGCGTGCGTGCGTGCGTGCGTGGGTGGGTGGGTGTGTGTGTGTGTGTGTGTGTGTGTGTGTGTGTGTGTGTGTGTGTGTGTGTGTATGTGTGTGTGTGTGTGTGTGTGTGTGTGTGTGTGTGTGTGTGTGTGTGTGTGTGTGGATGGGTGGGTGTGTGTATGTGTGTGTGTGTGTGTGTGTGTGCGTGTGTGTGTGTGTGTGTGTGTGTGTGTGTGTGTGTGTGTGTGTGTGTGGATGGGTGGGTGTGGGTGGGTGTGGGGGGGGCACTGCACTGGTGAGTGATCTGCAGAACTCATTAAGGGCCTGCTTATTGCACTGCCAGGGGTGTCAGTGACAGATTCCACTGTTTGGAAACACATGGGCGCCCACACAACCGGCTAGCTCCACACAGACACCGGTTAACATTCCATAGAGAGGTTGGGGATTGGGTGGTGGTGGTGGTGGTGGTGGTGGGGGGTGGGGTCGATACGGACCGGCCGTGTGTTGAGTAGTGGGTGGTGGTGGGGTGGAGGGGGTGGGGTCGATACGGACCGGCCGTGTGTTGAGTAGTAGGTAGTGGTGGGGTGGAGGGGGTGGGGTCGATACGGGCCGGCCGTGTGTTGAGTAGTGGGTGGTGGTGGGGTGGAGGGGGAGATGAGCTCCTCCTTGGGAAAGCCACAATCCCAACCATCAGGCACACTCTCCCTGACAGTAATCCTCCCAGGCTTTAGCACAGATGACTGGACACAGGCTGACATGCGTCACTTGAGCACATTACTTGACCAGTTAATTCTGCCGTCAAGGTGTGTGTTCCTAGACAGCCACTAATCAGGAGCCTGAATCACAGAACACGAGGCGGCTTCAGGGGGCCGTGTTCTGGCTCAGACAGAATTCCCAAACATTGCTATTTATATGTCAGACACTGATTGATGTACGGTGGAGTCTAGATATGGTTTGGAACCACATCAGAAGTAAAGTGTTTTGAGTTAATATTTCACTCGCAAAAAAAACAATCATTTCCTTGTCAACAGACGGCCCACCTTGGGGGGTTTTCATGTCGAGACAAGAAGTGGAAATGCCATACTATAGACAGTGTGTTTGTTTACCCAACACAAGACCCCCCTCTCTGGCTCTGCTCTAGACAGCGCTCAGACTATGCAAATCATGTGATCAGTCACGTAGGAATGGCTCCACCACAGACTCAAGCAATCATTTAACCCTTGTGGGGCAAGATGGAGTGTGTAATATGATGTGTGTGATCATGCACCTCTGTCATGTTTCATTTAGCAAGGAAATTGGGGTAGTATGATATGGGGGGTAGTATGATATGGGGGGTAGCAGGTCCAGGATGCCATCCCAAGCCAGCCACAGTTACTCAAGATGACACCAATGATTACAATGCTGGCACAACATGAACCACAAACGTACACTTACACCCCCCCCCCCACACACACACACACACACACGCATACACACACACGCGCACACACACACACACACACACACACACACACACACACACACACACACACACACACACACACACACACAAATACAGCAATAATACTCATTAGCAACACTTGCATTCAACATATTCTTTATGAGAGAGGGAAGAGTGGTTAGGGACAGCAGTCTGGTCCCATGCTGGAGGTGAATAGCACAGATGCAGTCACTGTGACTTCCAGCAGCTTTGTGCCAAACCCGCATGGCCTGTATCTATCCACACATCCGAACACAAGGATGTTTTCCAAATACTTAAAAGCAATCCTATCAGTCAAAACAACTGCAGGCTTTGGAGAACACACCCGTAACACCCTCCCTCCCTGCTCGCTTATCTGGATAACCACTCGTTCAATGAACAATGAAAAAGATCTCAGCGAGTGAAAACACACATATGCACGGCATTACCCGACACCTCTAAAACGTCAGAGCTATTCACGTACCCCAGAAATAGACAAACAGTTCAGAGCTATTATAAGTTGTCTGAATCTGTTGCTATTTTTAGAACGGCAAGCATGAGGCTTACTGACGCAAAGCCTACTGGTGTAAAATCTGTACCAGTAGTCATGTGTATAGTAATTACACATTGAGAAGCTCTCCCTCTCTTGAACATGTGATTATCCATGAGAATTCACATGACACGTCACTGAACACAGATCAGCTCGACTGCACAACAGAGGTCTCTATTACTGAACACCGTATCTACAGTATCTGTAATCATCGTGCCTTGCCTCAACGCTGACTGCTTCTCCAGTGTTGCGTAAGAAACAAACAGCAGGCTGTCTTTTCTCTTGTATGTTTACCAAAGTACTTTAACCCATTGATATCAAGTAGCACGATGCCTCTTGCTAAAAGACATAATATGATACTGCATTAAGGTGTTGTAGAGGGGCACTTAGCTATGCCTGACCTTGAGAGTATCATAAAGAGACATGAATGGGCCGCAAGGACAGCCCTCAAATGCTGTGGGTAGTGATGGGTGGGGGAGAGGGAGAAGGGGCCAAGTGTTTCAATCTTAAGTGCTCTCATCCTAACTGTGCATAAGACCACAGAGACACCGCGCGTTAGGAAGTGACCTTGAGAACGTATCAATAAAAAGCTTCATTAACCTATTCGATTAACCTCTTCTTCTCATAAGCTCCATAAAACTGATGCATGTATTTAGCAGGCCTGGGGATGTGGATAAATCAGGGGTAGCCCAATGGAGGTTACTGTACAGTGGTCCCAGTCTTAGACAGGGCTGCTGGGCCAGACTGAGTTAGTGAGCCTTCCATGGAAAGATTGTGTTCTGTGCTGGCAGGCATGGATGACTTGTGTTATGGGTTAACAACTGTGTCATGCCCAGAGGTGGAAAGAATATAGAAAAAACCTACACAAATAGACGTACTGTTACTTAAGGGAATATTTACTTTGGTAGAAGTCAAAGTTCTAGTACATGAAACTACTTAAGTAAGAGTACAAAGGTAGCTCATGAAAGAGTACTTAAGTAAAAGTACATTTCAGTTACTTGTTTTGGTAAAAAGAAACCCAGTAAATATATTTACTCCTAAACGTGCTCAGAGAGGTATAATTCCCACCCGCCCTCAACAACAGGGGATGCAGATCAAGTGCACCTCAGTGATGACTCAGGTCAAGGCAAGCAGAGAGCCAATGGGAGAGAGCAGAAAGCAAGGTGTCTGAACATTTTTGTGCTCAGAAACGATTGTCGAAAATAAAATAGCGAAGTACTACACTGTACTTTATTCAAAAGGTAAAGGTAATGCCACTCAATATAAAAAAAGTAACAAATACTTGCAAAATCTACTTAATTACAATAACAAAAAAGTTGTAATTTCTTACTTTCCACCTCTCATGCCTTAACTATTTGATCCAAGTATTTCATAATCAACTCCATGGACAGGTTGTACAGTAGACCAACAAGATGCCAAACAGTTCACTCAACTGATCCTTACACTAATAACATATGGAACACATAAAGGTTTTCACTTGATTTTTCCACAACTGCTCTTTGTTCACAATGAACACTTGATGAAGTAAGCCATTTTTATTAGGACACACATGGTAGAAATTAACAGGACATAACCACTGATTACTACAGTAGGGGAGAAAAAACGAATCTGGACAAATCCCACCAAATACTAAATTCACGTGATGAGTTTTTATGAGGGAAAAAGAGCCCCTGTCTGAGATTTATATATCAATAGAGAGCCTCAGCTCTGTGAAATATTTTGGATTACTGCTTATGAAGAACTCTTGGGGGAAACTGACCTCTAATCGATGGATTAGCCTAAATCCCTCACTCAAGAGGGCACATAAATATACTATTGAACGTATTAGGTCTCTGAGGGGCTTAGCATTATCAAATTATAGCATTAGACTGGTCAACTTATCCAATTAAAGTTGTAAAACGCATGGCCTTCACCCATGCGCGACGCCAGATCCTTGGGCGTTGGAGCACTGGGAGCCCCAGCCCTATCCTCCCCATCATCTGGAGAACGAGGCGGGCCGCATACTTCCACAGAGGATTACACTCTTTCATCTCCTGAGACCGCCGGCAGCACAGAAGCGTCTTTAAGGCTAGATATGCCTTGTAGTAACATCAGTGAGCCACACAGTCATAAGCTATGCCCCAGCCCAGCCCCTCCATCCACATAGAAACACAAGCAGAACAAAGCCCTCCTCTATCAGCTTAATATAATCACCACAGTAAACGGACACACACACACGCACACACACACACACACACACACACACACACACACACACACACACACACATAAACACTTTTGATAATACAGCAAACTATTAGCTACCTGTTTGATGATCATAGAGCCGAAGTCATTGGGGCTTCATTGGAGCTGCCATTTGGTGAAGAGCAGGATTTATTGCCAAAATCATTTTTAAAGGAAAGAGTAAATGTATCATGGATGAATCCTATTGCAAGCTCAACTTTTACGCATGATTGTTCTCAACCTCCCACCGTAAGTAAACCCATGACCTTATCCTGAACAAGCGAGGACACACAGAGAACAATGAAGAGCAGCCACAGAATAGCACTTAAATAGTACTTATTTGAAATAGTTGAATGACACAGAGAGGGACATTGGTACCGTCTGTAACAGCCGGATGCCATCGGGATGTGAAAATACATTTGATTCCCAGTTGGCAATTATACAGAAAAACACCCTCAGACACACACATTCTCTGCAGCGAAGACACATTCAAAATTATCCCAATAATTCCTAGCACCACCTGCTGCCAGAGCCACTCTTGTTACTCAAATGTGGAGCCCCAAGCATCATCTAAGTGCCACACGACTTTGTAAAGATGACAAATAGCTTATTGATTATTAGCAGATGTCATTGCTAATGTCCTTTCTGCGGGGCTGCAGCTGCAGACCTGCCTGGTCCTCACAACCTTCCCTCCAAAGGTCTCCAGCAGTGCCCATCTTCTCTTCCCCACCTCCCTGCTACTCTGAGCAGGCCCCCTGCTCTCCGTCCTCCCTGAGTCCTCCAAGGTGTGCAGGGGTCACAGACACACGCCATCTGCTCAGACAGGCAGAAGGCAGGTGAGGCCAGCTCTGGCCATGTGGCTGATCATGGGCCAGTGTTGGCACGGACGGCCAAAAGGTTGATTTGAAAATGTAATGTATGCCATTGGAAAAAAAACACCCACACAAATATAACACCCCAGAACCCAAGAAGGAAAGAGGGATGGAGAAAGAGAGAGAGAGAGAGAGGGAAAAAACGAATCTGCATTGTTTTAAGGCTGGGAAGATTATACATTTTTGTTCCCTTGACACAGCAGCTTTGCAGAGAGGGCTGGTGACCTCTCTCCTGGCCCGTCATGCTTTTTAGTCTCCCAAAGCATCCATATGTTCCTGACAGAATCAGTCTGCACCCTTCAAGAGCTCTGAAACACTCAAGAGGGGGCAAGCTGCCATTCACCTCTCTCCACACCAGACTGCACCTCTCTCTATTCACATTTAGACTTACTGTACAGTCATTTCTATTCAAGCAGTCACAACACTGGCAACCCAAATAAAGCCTTTTAAGCTGCTACTGTATTTTGCATCTGACATGGCTCGTTTGGACATGTGCATCTGATGTGTTGACAGTGCTGTGGAGCATTTGTTTGTGATCATATTTAATAGAATAATGAGGTGGCCGTATCCAACTGTGGTTTTGTGCTCCGTTGGCCTGTGATTCTGTGTCAGAGGGAGGGGTTGGTGTGTGGCGGAGGGGACTGGATACGAGGAGGACTAGATTATACAGCAGATGCTTTTGACATCAGACAAGGACGGCTGGCTAAGAGCTGGACGTTTTGAATGAGCTTTATTCAATTCATCTGGAGAATTTTTTCTGATTAAATGATGCTACACCAACATCTGCAAATATTGATGATCCTTTATTTGAAATAAAATTAGATGGGATAAGTATGAAATGGCAGTTGGGAGTTGGTATGGGCCATAGTTAAAAAACAGCAAAAGTATTATTATGTTATTCCATTCCATTTCAGTCTAAATCCAGACGGTGATGTTGTGCACTCTAAAGACAATGACTGCAGCAGGTCAGTTGGTCATGAATTAGTGGGACGCCTCTCTCTTTCTTCCTAAGTGCCTTCATATTCCTAGGGAAGTGAGGAGGGGAACAATACGCCTCACCACAATGTATCTCTAAGACACTGCCTAATAGGGGGAAGGGGGCGTTCCTTGCTATCGCGGGGGTCTCTGCCTCAGCTGAACAAAAGACTGTGTAGGGTCATTTATCACTGTCACAATCAGACCAGCAGAATCGGAAGAAAAGCAGAACAAATCCCTGGGATATCCCAGTCCGTTTCTAAGGGCTTTTACATGCAGTTTTTCCATTCAGTGCACTACTGGTTTGTATCATTGCTAAGATAATGGTTCTATGTCGCCTAGTTCCATTAAAGTGATCTACATACGAATATAAAAGTATAATCTAGTCCAGATAATAATGCTTTGGAGAAAATACACAAACTTGGCATTGTAACTGCCAGGTCAGCCATTGTAGCTGTGGCCACCACTGTCCCTGATGGTCTGAGCCAGTTCATGGCTTTCAAACAGCCACTTGTGAGACAGGACCTGGGCCCCTGCCATGGGCCAGGCCACACAATGACAGACAGGCCGTCCTAACCTGCTATTAGGTCACTGGCGGTGTCAAAGAGGAAGGGGCTCACCCAAAAGGGTGTGAGTTGAGCCGAGGGACAATCATTCCTTTACACACCACTTCCTCGCCCTCTATTGAAAGCTGACCTGTCCCAGTAAAAGCTGTGGTCAGTGGTCAACCCCCCACCACCAACCCTAGGTTCCTCCCAGGCTCATCTCCCAGGCAGCCCTGCTCACTCAGGGGGAAAATTACCCCTGGATGGGGGAAACCAACTCTATTCAGCTGGAGAGTGGAGTACAATGGAGGGTGAAGTTTAAAAAATGGTCTCCCTTTTCTGTGGGCGGTGTGACACTTGGGAGGACTGAGGATAGTTTGAGGGCCAAGGTCATGAGTTTGGCATCTCCATAAGCTCCTCGTTTCCATTGTTGTCATATTATCCTCTCGCAAAAGAAGGACCTCCACGAGAAATGTCCCAGTCAACCCCACACTGGGCCGAACTTTACCCTTTGTCTCCCCTTTTAGCTGGCATGTCTTCACTACCAGCGCACAAAAGCATTTCTCAAAGCTGCACACAAAGCATGTATCAGGTTCCAGACTGAATAGCATTGTTCTGCTGCTCCTCCTTGGAAATAGGTTGCAGTCAGCTGTTCATATTCATTGGCAACAAACATCTGTTGATATTCATTGGCGACAAACATTGCGTTTCTGGATTATCCCTACCTTCGGACACTTCGCTGCTCCTCTTCCAGCTGTTTGAGCAGCTCTTCAATGCATTTGTTGGCATCCATGTACTCCTGTGAACAGCGGAGAAGACTTAGTGTTAACAACAGATTCCAAATGCAAACATACACAAAAATATAGTGATCTCATGAGCATTCCGAAAGCTTATGAAATCCTGCTTTGTGTCAGTTGCTTCTTGAAATGGCATACTGTTGCGCTGTTCGAAGCTCTCAACATGCTGCATGCAGCGGTCAACCGCAGAAAAAAGTGAAAATGTCCATACAGTATGTCTAAAACCCCGACCAAAACCATTATGTGTATTGTGTATTTTCTCAGCAGTTTGCCTTGTTTCCACAGACTGGTCTTCCAAGTGTGAAGAACACTCAAGCATAGCAGTACTGTGTTTCAGAAGGTGTGATTAATTGGTTGTGACTTTTTTTTTTTCCTCTTCTTTGAGAGGGAGGAGTGTAACTCCAGAAGCACCTCTGGGTAACTTCTTAAGGCTGGCCTCAGAGCAAGCCAGCTGTGTAATGTCAGGAGGGAATACCCACACTCACAAACGTGCGCTACTGAATTACAGCATGGACCAAATGAGTGAAGACTGGGAACAGTATGGAAAAACAGATGTTCTGCTTATTTGGCTTTGCCTAATGATCTGCTCCTCTATGGCCTGCCTTGTACTGTATAAAACAGGGGTGAAGGCTTTAAGAAATGGGGCAAGCCATCCAGACATCCGCCTTTTGAGAAGAAGAGCGTTGCAGCAGCTACATATGAACAACCAGTAGTGGCATTGGCCTTCAGTGTGCTTGGGGTATGCTTCAGCGCCTAATTAATGAGATGTTTGCTTTGCTGGACATGACCTGTCTCTTGGGTAAACCTTTATCTCATCATGACAGATGTTCTCTATTGATTTCTAGACCACAGACTTGTGCTCTCCAAGTATAATTTAATAACGGGGGATTCCTTCCTTCCTACCTAGTGGAGCATCCTATACTCTTCTCATAAATATGAGTTGTGATGTTACTGTAACAAAATCATTTTACAGCCTGTAATATTGTACATGTTGGTTTTGTGTTCAGAAGAGGGAAATTTAACAGCATAACCGTATCTTATATCAGAAACAGATATGATTGATTTATTTGATTTATTCATTTATGTTATAGGAAAAAAATACTTCTGTGATGCCCTTTTCATGAAAAGATGTCGGTGTTATTCACAGAGGACACTGCCATTGAGATGTGATGTGCTCACAATGGCACTCAGGCTCTTCCTCCTCAGAGGTAGCTTGCCCCCCACGGCTGGCACTGAAGCAATTATCACACTTTATCACAGATCTGACACTGGCCTCCACAGCCACCCACTGTCTCCAATATGCCCCGGTGCCAACTGGACATGGTAAGAACCCAGGTATCCCGCTGAGTCGCCAGTCATGGGCACACTGGGTGACCATTAAGGGCAAGGAAAGAGGCCAAGACATCAAAACAGATCAATACAGTACAACCAGGCCAGGTGGGAAAAGGGTCTTGTGTTTGGTGATTTTTTTTTAAAGATGTTTATCCTTTAAAAGAACATACTGTAATGTATTAGATTATTACACAAGCAAATACAAGTTCTTATATCTAAACTGGACTATTGACAGTGTTGATGCTGTTTGCCTGAGGTATCCCAAGGCCATCTGGAAGTCATGGGGTGTCGCTACGCCCAGCTGGGATGCCAGCCACACTAAGCCTTCAGAGGCCCTCAAAGGCCATTAGGGCGAAACAAAGTTGCCAAAACTCAATTCACCCTTAACAGAGAGTAATCCGAAGAGCAAATAATACAGACTTGGTTAATAGAGGTTGCCAAACATAATCTCTCAATTCAAGCTCAAGCTCACTATTTAATACACAAAGAAATACACTTCAGTTGAAGAATTTCATGGAATTCAGGAGCCAATTCAATAGATACATATCGACCATTAGCTGCATACTGTGCATACATATTCAAATTCTAATATTCTAATTACTTAAGATCAGCGCAGGTACAGTAATGCTGTAACATTTATGGCAAAAAGAGAAATCCCCCAAACTATGTTGTTACACGTCCTGATTTCATAGGATTCAGCCCATTATGGCTTTAACTGTTAAAGGGAGCTACACCATCACCAGAGTACAATGTCCCAAAAATATTTACACCCCACATCAAGCGTTAGGTAGAGTTGCCGAAGCCTCTGTTGTCAACACATAGACCCCTGCTAATGACAGGGCACCGACACAATCCTCTGCATACATGTGAAGCTATGTAAAGAATGTGTCATGCCTGTTGTAATGTGAAACGGAGGGCACTTAAACAAGAGATTTAGGGTCTAACTCACCTATGTAATCAAAGCATGCTGCCGTGCATTACGTCAGTGGAGCATTATTTTTGCCATTTTTACTGAGTGCGAAAGCTACACTGTTCCCGCGAGGACTGGGGGCTCGTTTGGAGAGAAAACGATCGACCTTTGACTCTGACTTTATCAAACACACATTTCCAGAAGTAAACTTGTGGTGCAATACAGCCAAATAATTCCTTAAGGTGGCTAAACCGTCCAAAGAGCACTAAACTCATAAGGACAGAGTAATAACCCTTACAGAAAACCACCACCATATTTAGGGGAGAAGGACTCAAATGCCTAGAGCTCACTAGCAAGCGATTCAGTCGGGGATAGGGCTGATAGGATATGCAGTGAGCCGTTGTGTGCTGTATTGTCCAATGCCTTAGGAATGTTTGTTTATCATATCATTCCCCATTGTTGACAAGGATACATTTCTGTGTTTGCCTAGTTGGACAAACCCCAAAACAAATCTCACACTAGACTCTAAAATAAGTTTTACTTCATTGCATGAATCAATGGAGAAAAAAAAGGACTTTGTAATTGGGTGAGCTGAAGCGTTGGCTGGCATGTGGGTTTTTCTTTGTGTGTTTGCTAACGTTGGTGCTCTGTGGCAGTAGGCTCTCAGTCGTGTTGACTCTGTATGTGAGCAGGGTTGATAAGGAGGCAGGAGCTGTTCAAGGAGGGGGTTCCCCCGGTGCATGTTGTGAGTCCTATATCCACCCCTCCTACTGCTCATGTGCCTCCTAATCTTTATGAAATGTTAAAATGAGCTTTGTCCCCCACTGCTGCGGCACTCGAAAGCTTGGCAGGAAAAGGTCTGCTATACCTCAAATACAGTAGACACACACACACACACACACACACACACACACACACACACACACACACACACACATTTTCAAGATTAATGGTCCAGAACTTTCAGTAATGAACATTAGATTCATTATTCATCCATGTGAGCTCCGCTCTCTCCACAGATTCACACATACTTAGAGAGTCTGAGGGATGGAATCATATCCTAGACAACCGTCTGGTCCTGTGCAGCATGAGTTCCTACGAACCTGACTGAGAAAACCCACCACCAGATAAAGCTTTGACCTAGTTGCAGTTAAGGTCAGCATGTATTCCTTTAAGTCCTATCTGTGGTGTGTTTTTCCTCCCCGATCAGCAGTGGCTGTGGATTTAAGGCAGAGAAGGGCGGGAGATAAGAAGCCTGAAGCAGGCCTCGCCACTCTGGGAGTGAGACCAGTCAAAGACAAGGTCGTGACCTGCTCTCCTCCAAGACCATGCCAGTGTGGCCTTGGGATACACTTAAACCAACTGAGAACCTGAACTATGTGCTGTGCTGGAGGGTAGATGGAAGGTAGAGCTCCCAAGCGGTTTATAGCAGTCAAAGGTTGAATGCCAATAGAATGTAAGACTTCTTTCTGGAGGTATTTTTAACGCAAGTTGGGATGGAATGAATTGTACTGTAAAACTGACGTGAGTGTACAGTAATTCATAATAAAATAATTATATTAAAATCAAAAAAAAAATCCCCGAGTACAAATACCCAAGCTGGCCATCTTTAGATCTAGACGTATCTATCAGCTGACCTCTAGTGTGCGACTTGAATTCATTACGGTTATCAGCATGGTTTGTAGCACAGCACTGACGATCTTTTGTTCAGAGTCATTATTCACATGCAAATGACCTCATGTCACCCTATCGGCTCTGCCCATCAAGCTCTCATCTCCAGCGGGCTGAAACCTCTGATAGCTCCCCTTTGGGAAGGGTGGGTCCATTCACGGGCCGTTTGATCAAGGAGGGGGTTACGATGGTGAGTGCCTGTGATTTGTCAGATGAGAAGCTATTGAGTTCTTTGTAATGTCAACGTGGCTTATGATCAGGCGTGATGTCAGCACCCAATGTGAACCTGCAGTAAATGCTTTATCCAGACTACAGAGGGCTACCGTGCGGCTTGCTCTGTGTCTTTTAAAAAATGACAGTACAGGACTGACATGAAAGTGTGAAAGCTCTAGATTACCATACCTGTACACTATATTCACATCTACAACCGGTAGAAAAAGGCTTTCTCTAGTCCTTTATGAATTTCACTGTAAAATCTGGAAAAAAAGTCACCAGAAATATATAAAAAGTACTCCAGCAAGTAGTCCTTACTTGCATACCTTAACTAAACGGGGGAATGTTTGGGAATATGGATTACCTGACACACAAAGGAAGCCTGTTCATCTTCCAGGGTGGGTTTCTCCCCCAGCCCAGCTATCTGATGTCCTCTTACAGCACCTAGCCCGTCCCAGCTGAACATCAACACCTCACCACAGTCAGGAATCCAAATCCTGCAGATTATCTTTCCAAACATTAAGATACATTCAACACTCAAATAGCCCCTGTCTCCTCTTGGCTCACAGAGAAGGGTATTCATGCCCCATGGCAAACAGTGGCAAAGCTGTTCACCATGCAAATCACACAGAAAAAGTCAAGACACGGAATAAATCAGACCTGACATAGCCACTCAATACCTCCAACGGTATTACCTGTGTAGATAAAGCACGATCATGCAGGTTAAAAGCTAACCTTGACCGTGAGTTTTATAATACTTTTGTTGTTATAATACTGGAAATACATGAGAGAGGAATGTGTGTCCATTAGAAATGAAATAAAATAATACACGGTATATTTATACTCATATTGGTGTTTCCAACCATAACAGTCAATGGAAAACAAGAATATGTGGGAGTCAGTGACAGGGCGGTGGTCTGCCCAGACATTACAGGGCAAGGGTTGCCAGTGTTATGGCTGTCCGGGGACTAATACCCGACCAGGTGTGTTTAGACCGGGAGGGGCGATGACGGAAATGAAAAAGGAACCTGGACCTGGCAACCCAGAATAATGCCCCCTTAGAGAGAGAGAGAGAGAGAGGGGGGGGGGGGGGGAGTGAGGTAGGGAGAGAGGGAGGGAGGGAGGGAGGGAGGGAGGGAGAGAGAGAGAGAGGGAGGGAGGGAGGGAGAGAGAGAGAGAGGGGGGGGGGGGGGGAGATGGAGGGCAAGAGAGCACATTCGAGGGGGAGCAGCACTTTTTGTAAAGTGATGGAGGAAGGGGAGGATCTGTGCAAAGGGCTGATGCTAAACAGATGTTCATTCACGGGGGGGAATCTCAGCTTCTGTTTGCGCAAGCTTTGACAGGCAGGCACCACACCACACCTCACCTCACCACACCACACCTCACCTCACCTAGCCATGCAGCACCGGCTTCGCCAAGACACCAACAAGTAGGAGGCGCGATCAGGTGGCCCGCCCCCATTGCTTCATGGGAAATTAGGCAGCAAACGCATTCAGCACAGAACTGCTGAAAAAAACTTCTCTCAGTGTTCTAGCTCTGACAGTTAATCATTCAGATGTCCTCTCACACCTCTTCTTACGATACTATACTACTGCATAACGCTCGTGTCATTATACTGGCTAATGCTTCCTTCACACCATGTCAGTGAGGTGTTTGTGGTTTTGCTCTATGTTTTGGCCGGTGAATGGTGCTGATAGTACAGTAGCTGACTTTGGCTGAGTGTTTCTGCTGGGGGGGGGAAGCTTAGGGAGATATTTACTGGGTGTTCCCACCCAAAAGTAAAATTCCTCAGAAGTCACATGAAGTTAAAGTGACTTGTTTTATGGCGGCTGAGCAACACCTTGCCAGACACTAGTAAAACACACTGAAATCCAACAAAACGCACAACCAGTCCTCGCTAAGTTATGGCAGAGGAGAGGAGAGAGCACGCTCACGGTAACAAATTAGAGCTGTGAAATATGGCTTAGTCTCCTCACGACAAACTCCTAACCCCTGAGAGTATGTTTTGACAGAGATTTTTTTGGCCATACGTATTTTTTCAGCCTTCTGACATTTCACATGTATTAAGCTCAGCCTCAGGTTTATTACAGATTTCTCTGTTTAATCCAGAGGGTGATTTATTGATTAGACTGTCTCTGCACTGACCCATGTGCTGGGCAGATGTTGAAGCAGGCTGCGCATTCCTCAGAAACGCATTAAGGTTGGGTTCTGCTGCTGCCTGATATGCTGCTCACCCAGAATGGTGTCAGCAAGATTCAAGATTCAAGATTCAAGATTCTTTATTTGTCACGTGCATACAAGTATACAGTGAAATGCAAAAGTGACAGTGCCACAGAGTAGTGCAACAATACGTTTTAAAATAGAATAAAATAAAATAAAATAGAAGTACTAAAAAATAGAAACAGTATAAACAGTATAAGCAGTGTAAACAGCGGTGAAGCAATGTACGCAATGGAATGGCAATATACAATGGCAATGACAGGTTGACAGTACAAATAATTACAGTGGAGGATGAGTCTGCAATGGATGATTCCCGCGTAGGCACCGGGCTGAAGCCTGAGGAAATGTTAATGTGACACTGGAACGCTGCTTATTTGTTCCTCTATCATCCCTCAATACCACCCATCCTTATCACGCGTCCGTTTTTTCCCATTTTAAGTGACAGTGACGGACAACAGAATAAAACGTTGTTCTTTTTTTTTTTTTTTGTGTTCCGGCAGGGAGCGGGATGGAATGGGAATAGGAATGTGAGAAATGTATTGGAAATAATTGGCTGCCGTTGGCTTTTGACCTATCTCCGGAACTCAGTTGAGATGACGACGCTCCAGGTCATGAATGGCCTCCATGTAGATGTGGTGCAGCCATGGGTGACGGTCCTGTATCACTGGGACTACATTACAGTCGAGAGGCAAAGGTCTAGCTTAACATAATACTACGCCTGAGGCATATTCAATAGATAGTCAATGTACATTAAGGTATGTTGAACACATCTTACTGTATACTGTAGATCTGATGGTAATACTAACGTACAGACATTCTGTACTACGTTC
This sequence comes from Argentina silus, assembly GCF_951799395.1. Classification (NCBI taxonomy): domain Eukaryota; kingdom Metazoa; phylum Chordata; class Actinopteri; order Argentiniformes; family Argentinidae; genus Argentina; species Argentina silus. Next base: position 3,550,316 of record NC_139665.1, read on the forward strand.
TTCGAGCAAACCAGATTGACTCATCTTGATATTTACGATGAAAATAAGTACATAAACCCACATAAATGTCCATGCCACAATGAACGAGAGAGAGAGAGACTCTGTACTGTGTGTAAAGTTTAAACAGTAACTGTATAATGAATTATGTCTAAAAGGTGTGCACGATGAGAGTGACACCATCAGAATGAACATGTTTAACATTAGCTGTACAGTGACGACCGTTGGTCGAAAAAGGGGGCTCTCTCTCAAGAGGTGATTTCCTCTCCCTCCTCCGCCACTTAGACGGCGTCCACTTAATGAGCTTCTTGGCACAGAGGCCACGTATGTCGGCAAAGCACACGGTGGCACAGTCAAGTGATAAAGCAGGATTAAGAGGGAATAAAAGCCTAATATCTGAGTAGCACGAAATGCTGAAATCCAATAATTCACTTGCTATAAAAGTCGGTTATTGCGCCATTATTGTGAATTGCATGTTTTGTTTTTTGGAGTGGAATATTAAGAGAGAGTGAGAGTTCAGGTAAACACTAAACACACAACGATGCTGACAATAGCAGACATTCCAAAAGCGCACTCAAAATAAATAAGACTGCCGAAAGTGAGCAGCATCATGTTAGTAATTGGTTTCAACTACAGTTATTGCTTCAACTCGATTAAATTAACCCAATGTTAAGCTTTCAGCTCCGGCCTTATTTTTCTACACATGGTTCTACACATAAAAATATTTGTTTCAACTTTGACACAATAAATCCCTGTACATGGTTAGCCTTTAACTTCATCCCTTTTAACCCTTCAGTCAAAATCCCAGAGGCCTTTTCTTTTTACAGTCAGATAGGAATTTGAAGATGTACTGTATATGCTTATAACACAGTTAGCAATAAATCCATTTTATCATCATCTCAAGTGGTGCTTTCTATTTTTAGCGGCCATATTCGTTTCATTCCTTCCAGATGGAACCGGGAGAGGAATTTGACATCACTGCTGGTTCTCATTAGACCTCAGACAGGGTGACATCAGCAGTCATGAATACTCTCTTGTCTTGTGATTCCACGGATCCCTGGGAGCTTTAAACCAAGGTGCTAACCCCTCGAGGCGATCCCAGGCCAAGTAAGGAACCTAAGGCCATTGGTCAAGCTGACCTCTAAAACAACGATGTAGCCTTTGGCATGACGTTGTCGGTGCCTGTACAGTGTCTTCACCACTGTCCCCCGAGGGACGTTAAACCCTACAGTTGTTTGTTTGTTTCGTTTTCTCTTATTTTCATAAGCTCTTCTGAGTGGAACCGTAGCCTCTATTCTCTGGATCAGAAAGTGCTAGTTCCGCTGCTGTGGGAAAATGTCAAACTGCAAGGATTGTTCCTTCACTTAGGCCAGCTATTTGCTCCTACAATAACAACGCTGTTCTATCATTATTAGTTGTTTACTTAGCTTAATCTCTTTATCTGGGGCGCCCCCCTTTAAACATACGCAACTGGTTTAGCATTCTCCAGGCTCTCAGGAAAGCATTTCCATGACCGTGTTGTCTAATGAGCCATGCATCATAAGATGCACGCGCAAATATTGACGTTGAAGCACTTTTCCTATTAGTCACATTATAAGACGGAATTCTCATAGCTATTGATCCAGAAGGAAGAATCCTATTTGTCAATTTTCGACATAAGTGGTTTTAGTGGTTTTCTTTGCTAATTCTCGTTGCTAATGTTCACTAATAACTTCCCCAGATAATGTAAACCTAACCGCCCTAACCACTTTAAGCTATTCCTAAACCTAACCTAACCACTCACAATGCCCAACCCTAACCCTAACCACTCACAATGCCCAACCCTAACCCTAACCACTCACAATGCCCAACCCTAACCCTAACCCTTACCTTAAGCACTAGAAGTGAATTCTTAATACTGCGTATCCGCCACCTCAGTCGTTACGAATGCAGTGTCTTTTTGGTTGGTTGTATCTATTTATCTCCTATTTGTATGAAAAATAAGATTCTCTAAACATCTTCTATTTTGACAAAACAGGACATTGCCTCGATATTATAAGGACGTTTTGCAATGACAGTGTGTTGTACTAATGGAGTGATTCAGGTAAGGTTGCTCATTCTCAGGCCTACAATGGTGTACCCACCAGATGCCCTCTACACTGAAATCATGACCTTCAGCATTGGGCTACTCACCATTCTGCTTAAGAGCATTCTGTGTTGTTCCCCTGCTGGTCACGAGTCAAGCGGCTAGCAATGGGCTTGTTATTTACATGGATGAATGGACTGTAGCCTCATGTCCCACTGTGAACATGAGCGCTGTCCATGTCTGGTGTATATTGTACACATCTGGTTGCCACATCAAGGAACCAACAGAAATAACATTGCAGTGCATTGCACTGTGCTGTACATATTAGCAAGGGCTGATCAACACGGCACGGCTCAAACTGACACGGTGAACTTGTTCACCCACCGTGACAGGACCCACTTTAGAAACTGAATGAAAGTCCCAAAGCGAGAGAGTCGTTTCAGAGAGGATTTACTCTGAGCCCTAAACACATAAAGGTTCATTTAGAGAAAATGTATCCTGAGACCAGCAGAATGCTTTTCAGGCTCCCCTAGCCCTAACCGTAACCCTAACCCTAACCCTAACCCTAACCCTAACCTTACCCGGGCTGGAGTCACGCCATGAGAGCAACAGGAGAAGTAGGTCAGGGAAGCTCACTAATTCAGCTCAACTCAGCCAAGGGACCCTCGGATTCCATCCAATGCAGGATGCAGTATGTGGGTAACGAACTAACTAACCCTAACCCTAACCCTAACCCTAGCCCTAATCCTAACCCTAGCATTAACCCTAACCCTAACCATAACCCTAGCCTTAACCCTAGACCTAACCCTAACCCTAAACCTAACCCTAACCCTAACCCTAGCCCTAACCCTAACCCTAGCCCTAACCCTAGCCCTAACCCTAACCCTAACCCTAACCCTAACCCTAGCCCTAACCCTAACCCTAACCCTAACCCTAGCCTTAACCCTAACCCTAACCCTAACCCTAGCCTTAACCCTAACCCTAACCCTAACCCTAGATTTAACCCGAACCCTAACCCTAACCCTAACCCTAGCCCTAACCCTAACCCTAACCATAACCCTAGACTTAACCCTAGCCCTAACCCTAACCCTAACCCTAACCCTAGACTTAATCCTAACCCTAACCCTAACCCTAACCCTAACCTTAACCCTAACCCTAACCCTAACCCTAGCCCTAACCCTAACCCTAACCATAACCCTAACCCTAACCCTAACCATAACCCTAGACTTAACCCTAGCCCTAACCCTAGCCTTAACCCTAACTCTAACCCTAACCCTAGCCCTAACCCTAACCCTAACCCTAACCCTAACCCTAGCCCTAACCCTAACCCTAACCCTAAACCTAACCCTAACCCTAGCCCTAACCCTAACCCTAACCCTAGCCTTAACCCTAACCCTAACCCTAACCCTAACCCTAGCCTTAACCCTAACCCTAACCCTAACCCTAACTCTAGCCTTAACCCTAACCCTAACCCTAACCCTAGACTTAACCCTAACCCTAACCCTAACCCTAACCCTAGCCCTAGCCCTAACCCTAACCCTAACCCTAACCCTAACCCTAACCCTAGCCCTAGCCCTAACCCTAACCCTAACCCTAACCCTAACCCTAGCCCTAACCCTAACCCTAACCCTAACCCTAACCCACAATATCCCTCAAATCAAGCAGTTGTTTTGAAGACAGGGTCTGCGGGAGCCAGGGTCAATCACACATCAAACTTCAACACTCCCTGATGATCTGGCTTTTATCTGATACCTCCCGACACGTAAAGGGACAGAGCAAAAGTGAGTCGAGGGGAACAATCATGATGATCAAAAACAAGTATATTCTATAATAAGAAGTCTATAGGTGACCCAGGTCTATCATGTCCAGTTCTAACCCTAACCCAGGTCTATCGGTGGCTCTCTGTACTGGTACCGTGCTACATGTCCAGTTCTAACCCTAACCCTAACCCTAACCCTAGCCCTAACCCAGGTCTATCGGTGGCTCTCTGTACTGGTACCAGGCTACATGTCCAGTTCTCTTCTCTTCTCACCCACTCAGAACCCCATTCCAACCAGCCTCTTCTCAGTATGTTGGCCAGCTGCTGTGCCAGATGGAGGTTACAGCACAGCTTGATAGCCCACTGACCACTATCAGCCCACACAATGGCCCCCACTGACCGCTGCGGCCACACACACAAAAGGCAGTCGTTGACTGCTGACTCTGTGGACAATCCGCCCCGAGGGGTCAAAAGGTTCGGCGTGACGCATCTCCCATTGACGCGGTTTCACCTGAGGTGCAGCCCTATTGGTGTCGCCTCATAAAGTGTCCTCATTACATTCAAGTCCACCATCATGAGGAGGTTCCGAAAATCATTGAGTGCCACAAGCCTATCGCCATAAAACGTGAGTTATGTACTCATGAATAGCGTATAGATAATATTGCCTCTTTAGAAAGTGACTAAGGCTCAATAGACTGAATGGATGGTGGAGCTCTAGTCAGTGGACTGCCTTATCAAGATAAATGTCCTACCGTAAGGTGATATTCACTGTTTTGTATCGTGCCTGGATGGTCAGACCATTAAAAGAAAGGGTACTTCAATGTTTTGTATGTAAATTGGTTTTACCAGTATTATCATAGCTATGAAAATAGCCTCTTGAGGGCACACACTGCTACTGTACAGAATATCATTACATAACTGTTGTACAATATACTGTATATACGGTAATGATTGCTCTCTGATGCTCACCACCAGCAGATTATGGATATAATTTATCGCCATGAGAATATGCACAAGTCTCATACAGGATTGGACAGCACATCCCACATTGGAAGGCCACATTTGATTACCGAAACCACTCAAATGGTTGGATTAAAGAGAAAAGAGACTTACGGAAAAACAACACCCAACTCTGGAAGGGTGATGAAATCACTGCTCCCTACGACATCTTCTCAAGTGTGCTTGAGAAAACGCCTCACCCAACCACTACAGTCAGTGTCACTCTTAAAATAGTGGGTGGGGCATGAAGCTCATTAAGTCTTTGATGCAAACATGCCAGCGGGCACACAGGGGTGGGTGAACTCTCTTTACCCACATGCAGGAAAACAAGGTTTGCCTCAGCCACAAACGCTTCTGACAGAGCACATTAGCCATGTCAGAGAAAATCAGGTCCCTGGAAAGAAATCCCTTATTATACACAGTGCAGTACGGAGTTTGAGGCAAGACAGAGCCCTGGACTTTTATTCGCGTCATTGCTTTATTTTGAAATGGAATACAGGCCAAATAGAATTCCAATGTTGGATATTATAGACATCCAGCTGCATTACCTTGTTTCATGTTGAGAAACAAAGGAGGAAAAAAATCAGTGGCCTTATTTTTGAAAAATGTCAGATTGAATCAAACCCATTTGGCCAGAGATGCCACACAGCTACATCACAGCTACATGTCTGCGTACGGCTTCCCTTTTTTAAATTGAAAATCCTACAACAAACTCGTCCTTTTCAGCAAAAAATACATACAAAACCCTCAACTCCACCCCCTCCCCTACACACACACACACACACACACACACACACACACACACACACACACACACACACACACACACACACACACACACACACACACACACACACACACACACACACACACACACACACACGGCCCTCCAATGCAGCCCAGGCTTCTAACAGAACAGGGGCCCGGGACCAGTGGAGTAAAGGAAGGACACACACTGAGGACCAGCTCCAGTTAAGACACTGAAAGGGGGCTAATCTAATAGATCTAACATCAAGTGGGGGAAATAGCCCCAGGATCATTATGGGAGATAATCGGAGCTCGTGATACACAAGTTAGAGACTTCAACAAAGCCATGTGGGCCACCCCCCTCAGGCCCTGGCCTCGTGAGTAAGCACGGAGGCAGGTGATCTTTTGTGTGCTGGAGAGAGAGAGAGAAGGGGATGGGGATGGAGAGAGAGAGAGAGAGAGAGAGAGAGAGAGAGAGTGCTTCTGGCTGAGAGCTGTCCCCTGTACACACACACACACACACACACACACACAGAAGCGGCATTGTTTTTTCGACAAGCTGCCTGTGGGAGATGGCCCATTAAGAGGCTCCTCTCCTCAGATGTTGTCATTAATGTAAAAACACACAGGAGCAGAGAGCAGTCAGAGAACCAGCTGTATCACCTGTCACTAGTGTCTGCAGCAGGCTGGGACTGCTTTGCCTCAGAATCTTTTATCTGCATGGGTTTGAATTCATTTCTTTGTAGCGGACGGGCAAAACCTATAATGCTACGTACATAATTCGTGTTCCGTAGGCTTCGACAATAGCATATCATATGTCATAGATTGTGAGAGAATGGAGACCAAACACATTGTGATTCATATGAATTGCCATACAGTATCAAAATAGGTGGTGGCCCTCTACCTGTAGCAGTGCCTTTTGCATGAAAATATTTTCTACTTCGTACTCGTATTTCTACTCCACATGAGAGCGAGAACATGTGCGTCCTCTTTACGTGAGTGACTACAAACACGACGCGCCATCAAACAGGCAACGTGACAAACACCCTCCATCTCCACTCCACCACAGCAGCAGCCTGATTACCTCGCCACGCCAGGCCTGTGGGTTTTCAGCATGGCAGGAATAATCTGACCTTAATTTTGGAGAGGAAATGCAAAGCTGCAACTCTGTTGCTGTTAAAAGTCAATAAGGCCGTATCACAACAAGGGCAGAGTTAATTAATCATCTCTGCTTCCTTTTCATGGCCCTTCCCTGGCTGTCCTGGGGGGGCGAGGCGGCCCCAGGTTGCAGCTGTGTGGTATTAGCATATATGCTACGTGAAGCAGACTGCTCGCTTCCGTACGCAGCCACCCTGACAGGAAACCAGAAACTACTGACATCTGCTTTTTTCACTGACCACAAAAAGAAAGAAACATAGACAGACTTTATGAAATGCAGGAAAAACATATAGTGGAAAAAGACGGGGGTAATCTTTCTCATCGGTCATGGAAGACACAATGAATTAGGATCAATTTCAAAAGCCAACAAGACTGTCAGCATAACTATTTTCACTTGTGTATTTATAAGAACAGCCTATGCCCATTTCATTCGTCCTATTCTCGGTCGTGTCAACAGTAGACATCAATCCTTTTGGCATTACAGCAGTCAACCACATTAGATGTGACCCTAAGACATGTATTAGAGCCACACAGTAAGCCAACCCAACTCTGCTACAAGGGTGTGCTAACCCTAAATTTGACAGAAACAATATTCACCACATACCTTATCTTTTGACTCACTTCTGCTCTGTGACATTGTGAGTCATGATCGTTAGGCAGTTGCATACAGGAGATTAATTTCCTCCTGAAAAGGCACAGTGGCACACGGGGGATCTGAACAGGCCAGAGGGGGAAAGCTCAGTAAGAGGGCCAGGTGAAATAGGATGGAAAAACGCACTCATGCATCAAAACCTCTCCCGCACCTCCATGAGTGTTTCCCTTCTTTATGGGCCGTTTGTCATCACACAGCTCCTGTTAATGTAATTAGATAAAGGATATATTGACCGTCGGAGCTCACGGAGCGATTTGTCTGTT